>NC_029789.2:9712277-9718630 GCF_000816755.2 Arachis ipaensis | reverse complement strand
ATTAATAAATTTATTTTTAAATTTGTAATAATTAGTTAACCGACACATTTATTCGGTGAGGGAATATTCATCTTTTAAGAAAATAAATATATTTGGTGATAATTTCTCTTTATTACTGTTAGCGATAATTTATTATTTTTGATATTAAATAGTGGAACAATTTCCGTATCTGGATGATAATTCGGGAGAAATTAACATAGTCATTAACTCCTTCTATAAGAAATTAGGAGCAAGGCATCAAGTGGGGGAGGGGCTAGTCGAAAGAAGGGTTGGAACTTGGGGTGGAGGTCTTATCTACGAGCCCGTTCCTTCCCTTTCCTTGCGGGATGCGGAAAAACGTGAATGCTTCCTCTTTCACATTTTGATTTCATTTGATTTTTCAAAGACACTGCATCTAGCCGAACCCCATTTTACTCACTATTATTTAGGGTGTGTTTGGTAAACTATTATTTAGACGGTGTTTGGTGAACGTATTAAAAATACAAAAATTATGTTCAATCTTTTTTAATGTTATAATTTTTTGTTTGTTTGTTTTTTTTTATATAGGAATATGATTCTGACTTTGATTTCCTGATTACTATAAATAACAAATTGTA
The DNA here is from genome assembly GCF_000816755.2 of Arachis ipaensis. Classification (NCBI taxonomy): domain Eukaryota; kingdom Viridiplantae; phylum Streptophyta; class Magnoliopsida; order Fabales; family Fabaceae; genus Arachis; species Arachis ipaensis. Next base: position 9,718,034 of record NC_029789.2, on the reverse strand, counting down.
GTTTTTGCATTCAATTGATAAATTGAAAAATTAATTGAATTTTTTTTACTAATTTTATCATTTAGTGTCATTTACAATAAATTATCAAATATAAATCACATTAAGTGCATGTTTGGGGGTCATTATTTTGTTAAAAAAGATCTTTTTTTAATAAAAGAAAATCTTTTTTTATTTTTTAACGTGTTTGGCAAATTTCTAGTAGTAAAAGTAAAAGCACTAGTAAAATAAAAAAAAAAGATCTTTTTTGAAAAACTGTAATTTAAGTGCATGTTTGGGCGCCATTATTTTGTTAAAAAAATATCTTTTTTCAATGAAAAAAGATCTTTTTTTATTTTTTAACGTGTTTGGCAAATTTCTAGTAGTAAAAGTAAAAGTACTAGTAAAATAAAAAAAAAAAAGATCTTTTTTGAGAAGCTGTAATTTACATCTTTTTTTAAAAGATCTTTTTTCTTTAAAAAAAGATGTTTTTCATGTAATAAATAAACAAAAAGTACTTTTATATTGTTATACCCAAACATAATTGATTGATAAAAAGACCTTTTTACATGAGATATCCAAACATAAAATTACTTTTACTTTTCTATAAGATATTTTAAAAAAAGATAACTCGAAAAAAGATCTTTTCTTAGAAGCTCACCCAAACAAGCCTTTATATCTTTTTTTAAAAGATCTTTTTTCCTTAAAAAAAAGATGTTTTTCATGTAATAAATAAACAAAAAAGTACTTTTATATTGTTATACCCAAACATAATTGATTGATAAAAAGACCTTTTTATACAAGATATCTAAACATAAAATTACTTTTACTTTTCTATAAGATCTTTTAAAAAAAGATAATTCGAAAAAAATCTTTTCTTAAAAACTCACCCAAACAAACCCTAATACCAACTCACTTTTTATCAAAATTAAATTTATAAAATCAATTTTATATACGTTCTCATTTACAAATTTTAATCCAAAACACACTTGATCATTACAACACATTTTTCTTAATTAACTAATTCGTTACTTGCTTACAGTTATCCTCTACTAGCAGTAAATAAATATCCTCATATTGCGCCCAATCCCATGAGTATAATATAATAAGTCATGTGTAGCGACACCTTCGCGTGGACGCAATCACTTCTAGGAGTACCTTGCCAACTCCCAAATTTTCGCTCTTTTTTTCGGTAGAAAATAAATCTTAATTAAATAATTAATTAATTCACTAATAGGAATATAGGATAACGATGCTTCTCAAAGGGTGCATAGGCAGCTCCAGCCTTTCAGGGCAGGCCAGGCTCGAATCTAGTCAGCATATCAAACCTAGCGATCAGACGGTTACCAATCCATATATCTTATAATCTCATCCCACCACGTGTCTGGCCACATTCCCCTCTCTAGGATATATTCCCGTCTCTCAATTTATCGCCTACGCTACAATCAAATTCTCGCGTCTTTACTTCTGAGCAAACGTTTATCTCCGTTGTTCCGTTTTTATGGGGGCACCTATATATTAAGGTCCCCGAGGCCCATCCTTTTCTCCAAGCTTATTGTTTCTTATCTCTCTAGACCTTTCTGAACGTTCTGTATCTCTCCAATTTTAACATTATTGTTGTTATTATTGTTATCATTATACATGGCGTTCAAAAAAACCCTAGCTCAGCGCCTATTCAATTTTACCAAACTCTCATCGCAAACCCTCACCAATTGCCGGATTTCATCTGCCTCCGTTCACGCGAGGGTCGCTTCCGCCGCCTGCTCTGGAGATCGTGACATCGCTCCGGACCCAGGAGATAATGGCGTCTTCCGGAGGTTCCTTCATAAGCGACCTGGGTTCGAGCCGGAGCTTCGATCGCCGTCTGCCCACGGAAACATTATGGAGAGGTTGAGGGCAATGGACATTGCTAGAAACCGCATTCGATTGGAGGGGCTGAGGCCGCCGGCGATGGAGGAGAAGGAGGACGAGGAGGTGGAGGAGTTGGGAGTGACGGCGGAGGATGCTCGGAAGTTGCTGAAGGCGGCGCAGGTGGAGATGGTGAAATCGAAGCTTAAAGAGATCCGAAAGAGCTGCATAACGTTACACGAGTTCATTCGGATCTGCTCCGAGAATTGCTCCGATCAGGATCAAGCGGTTACGATTGCAAGGCTGCTCGATGATTCTGCGGCTGTGATTATTTTAGGAGATGTCGTTTTCGTCAGGCCAGAACAGGTTAATTTATTTCCCATGCCTCTCTCTTTTTCATCTTTTTCTTGTTAGATTAAATTTTTTCCAGTCTTCCAATAATTGATTGTTTTATTTTTAATTAATTGATCAATTTGTTTTTGGTTTTGTTGTGTTGTGCTGGGTTAAGTTTTTAATTTCTGGGTTATGACAGAAGGGTGATGGTGGAGATTCCAAGATAGGTTTTTGATTTTTAAAAGCAATCATGTTATAGCTGCTCATTTACCAATTTATTTGGTTAGAGACTACCGAAAACTGATAATGTCTTTTGGATTATTTCTTTTGTTTTTTTCCACAGGAAATTGAAACTTTGTTGTTTCCCAAGATCTAAAAAGTCCCGTTTGAGGTGGTATATTAGGGCTTTAAAGGACTGCATAAAGCCCTGCCAGCTTTCCCACTCACTATTATATTCATCAATCTAATCTAATTCAACTATTTTGGGGATTTACTAATTGGCAAATTTGGGCTTTCTATTTCAATATCTTTATTTAGATTGAAAAAAGATTGGGTCTATTGGTAGATGGGTTCATGCTAACCCTAAATTAATTTTAGATTAGGATTACAATCCTTTTCATATAATACCAATACGGATGGAAAGTTGGGGTTTTCTATTCTAGGTACTAGCAAACTATTTGCTCCCTTTTGAAGTGTTAGAGGGTGAAAAATAGAATTCATAGGTTTTGCTAAATTGTGTTCTACGTTCTGTGTGGGTTTAATTACAAAAATTAATTCATTCACTATAAGCTTGTGTGATTCATAAAGGGAAAACCAAATGTGTAGCTAAGCTTGAGGCAGGCTTCACCCAAATTGTGTAAAATTTGTTGTGATACAGGTAGCAAAAGCCATTCAAGATCTACTCCCTCTGCGAGGAGGAGCCAAGGTGCATGACTCTGTTAGGAGAGAATTCGAAGAAATGGAGAAACAGAAGTCAGCCATCGACGGCAGAGCCCACACCCTTGTTCGGCGGGAGCTCTGGGGCGGGCTGAGTTTCCTAGTGGTTCAGACGCTGACATGCATGAGGCTCACCTTTTGGGAGCTAACATGGGATGTGATGGAGCCAATATGCTTCTATCTGACATCTTTGTACTTCATGGCTGGGTATACATTCTTCCTTAGGACCTCAATAGAACCTTCCTTTGAAGGCTTCTATCAATCCCGCTTCAGCACCAAGCAGAAGCGCCTCATGAAGCTTAACAATTTTAACATTGAAAGGTTTAATGAGCTCAAAGCTGCATGCTCTCCTCCCTCCAGTTCCATACCTCCAAAGATTGATTCCTCCATTGCTCACCCATTTGACAAGACTCTCTAACAGCATTGATTGGAAGGAAAGATAAAGGTAATTTGAGGCCTTGGAAAAAAACTAAAACATGAAAGGCCTTGAGTATTTTTATTCCTATTCACTGACTGAGACTGTAGCAAATAAGTAGAAAAAAACTTGTGGGTTCAACGCCCTCTCAGCTGATTCCAGGACATGAAATTATCATCCTCCGAAAAAGACATGGGAAAAAAGATAATCAACAATATTTGCGTTTTCCCGTGAGTTAGAATTAGTGTGCGGCCCTATGTACAACGGATGCAGAGTGTTGTTTCCAAACTTTTTCATTGCTAAATTAAATGGCAAGGATTTAGTTATAGTAAAAGACCAGCCTATGAGCTCTTATCCAATAGGTACACTGTAGAGGCATTTCAGAGTTGCCAATGTTAATAGAAATCACATTATAAACAAAGATATAAGTCACATATCAAGATCTTCTAGGAAGATGAAAAAGTAAGAAACTAAAGTCTTAATTATTTTTAAATTAAGATAGTGAAATATACATCTGATAGAAATTAAGCCTTTGACAAAAATTATGATGGAAATCAAATTTGTGTCTCAAATGAAGAGTCAGTCCTAATTCGATTTTTTATTTCGTTAAAGGTTTTAACTAAATCATTATTCGAAATAAAAATATAATTATTACAGCAAAGCGTGATAAATATGTATTCCGGATACCACATTAACGGAAAGAAGTTTCTTTTCGATTTGGTAAGGTGTTTATATTATTGAGAGACGACAGTTAAAGAACAAATTGAACCAAAGGAACAAACAAAAAAGAGGTTGCTTTTCAGAAACAAACAAACTTGCTATGTTGAGAACTGATTCCCTGCACGCAGAACCAAAGGAAAAAAGTCTATGATCACGATGTGAGAAAATGATTTAGTTTTGATACTGAGTTATTGCTGAATAAATACTGTTTTTAGTTGGGTATTAAAAATTTGAAACTTTAAAAGATAAATGCACAGATTATTGTTTTATTATACAAGAAAAAGGGAATTGATAAAAAATGATATTATTTATTCTCTATTTTTTCAATCAAGACTTAAAAGTAAAAAGCAATTAAATTTTCCTTTGGCTATCAAAAATAAGAAGGAAGAAGAATTGTATTTTACTCTATTTTTTGGGGGAGTTGGTGGCGGTTTTCTCCTTAACTATGTCTGTATGAATGTATGGCTTTAACTTTTTTAAAAAATATTTATATTAACACTTCTACATTTCAAGTTGTGTGCATTTGAACCCTTAAATGATTAAATTACTCCCCTCCTCTCCTTCCCTCTTTTCTCTTTCTTCTCTTCTCACTTACTTCTAGTAGCAAGAGGATAATTTTGTTATTCAAGAGTATATATGCACAATACTAAAATATTAAGGAGCTCATTTATACAATTTTAATTATAAAGAATAAAATGCAAAATCGTAAACTTAGAGGATAAAAAAAATACAATTTTCCCAATAGATACCAATTAGAGAAAAAGCTAAGGCGAAGAACATGTTAAATCGAACTTTAATTTCATTCTAACTTGATTTTATAACAAAAAATAATTGGCATACGTTCGCCCTTGTGTCAATTCATATATTATGTGAATCTTATTCATATCCAATTGAACGGTGGAATGTGAATGTGAATGTGAATGTAAATGCAACATGAGTGAATACATTGTCTAACAAAGTAAATACAGCTAGCATATGTTATATGAGTCATTCATTACTTAAGGCAATTTGTGTTGTCCTTGTTTATATCTTATATATAGATTGTTGGATAACAGGTGTTTTCATTATCTGAAGGTTTACGTCAACTGGAAAGTCATAACTGGCGAAGGTTGCATTATTATTTAATTGGAGCATCATTGGACAATGAACACGGAACTGTTATTGGTTACTCTTCTCAGCCGGCAACCCATCCACTTTAAAATCCACCGTCCATTATTGGTCCAACAATCATCTGCATCTGCATATACTGTATAAACAAGAGTTTTCTTTTTTTCAATACCAAAAAAAAAAAAAAAAAAACACTAAAATTTTTATAACATCTTTATGTAGTTAAATACCTTAGATACTGTGTCAAAAACATAGTGTTTCAAGTATATTTCCTCCTACTTATTTAGTTAATTGGGTTAGGATCCGTTTGGTTTAATGTTTGAAATATATAAAACAGGTTTAATCTTCTCCAACGTCATAATTTTTTATATGATTCTGTATTTTAACTTTTGTTTACTAGAAATAATAAATTATAACTTTAC
>NC_029789.2:9709840-9711251 GCF_000816755.2 Arachis ipaensis | reverse complement strand
TAATTTTGAATAATGTAATTCAAATAATATTTATTTTACTATAATTCATTTTGATACAAAATTATCAAATATAAATCATGTTAATACTAACTTGTTTTTTTTTATCAAAATCAAATTTATAAAATTAATTTAATACAAATTTTCGTTTACAAATTTTAATTCAAACATACACTTAATTATTTTCTCTACATTTCTCTTACTTTTTAATTTCTTTTATATGGGTATCTATTATCACTTTCAAGTAATATGAAAATCTTTTAACTCATATAAATATCTATTTTGGAATCTATTTATTTTATAAGAAGAAAAAATATTTTGAATGAAATATTTGAATGGAATATTAAATTGGTGATCCAAAAATGATAAATTTTGGAATTTATTTTTTTCTTTTAATTGAAAAAAAGAATATGCATCTCTTTGGATTCCAAAATGAAATAGAAATAAAAAAGATTTGATAATAAATGAAAAACTACGAATTTTTTGTTCCATTTTCGAATTGAAGTGCGAACTATCTAGGTCGAATAGTGCTTATTTTTTAAAAAGAGAATAAACTACGAAAAACCATTCCCATTGTTGTTAAATATTAAAATAAAACAAAAACTCGAAAAAACGAGATAATAATTATTATTATTGAAATGTTTATATCTTTTGTTAAGCTCTTTCTATATATACGAATTTTTCTTATTCATTTGAATATATGAATATAAATATATATTCAAGTGAATAAATAATTTAATTTCTAATAATTTTTATAAAAAAAAACAAAGAAAAAAAAAGAAATAATTAGAATACAATTCTTTTGTTTCTTTAATATTTTTTAGGACAATTTACGTTATTAAATTATTTGAGTATCCAAATTACATAATTACAACAATTGAATTTTTGTTATAACAGTGACGGATCCAAAAATATTTAATTGTAGGGGCAAAATATAATAAAATTTAGGTATAGATATATATATTTTTGGCTTTCCACAATTCTCAACAAGCTAAGGACTAATGTATCGTGAATTTGAGTTTCATTTAAGAGGGTCAATGAGTTGCTATACATACGAGACGAAATTCGAATTCCCAATACTTACTTAAGCGGACAACTAAGTTAATCACTCGACCAACCTAAATTTGTTTAGATATATTTAAAATTTTAAGTTAGAACTATCTATATACATATTGATAAGAACTAAAAATATACGCACAATCACTTATTATAATATTTAAAATAATAAAAAGATAATTTTACCCACAGTATAATATTTAAAATAATAAAAAATAATTTATAATAAATTTTTTTTATTTTTAACATGACTAAATATTATTTTTCTATATATGTTCTTAAACAATTATTTTACTTTTTATTATCTCATATTTAATTATAAAATCTACTTATTATAGTTTTTATGGTATAAATATAA
>NC_029789.2:9698006-9709830 GCF_000816755.2 Arachis ipaensis | reverse complement strand
TAATGTTAAAATTAAAAAAATTATTTTATTTAATATTTTAATAAATATATTTGTCTCTATTAGTTAAAAAGTGTTGACATATTATGGTATTGTTATCGTAAACGATGTAATTCAAGTATTTTAAAATTTGAATAAAATATCGTTTTTATTTTTAATGGATAAATTTTAAAATTATCTCTAACATTTAAATAATTCTATTTAAATCTTTAACGTTCTAAAATTGACTTAATGTTGTTTTGCTGTTAGGAATCTGTTAATAAAATTAATGACGAGACAAAATTGAGACGATTTTGAAATGTTAGGGACTTAAATACTCTTAAAATTTTTATTAGAAGTTATGAAATGAATTTAAGGTGATATAAACTAAATTAAAAATTAATTGTTGACTCTTGATAAAAATCCAAAAGTTTGTGCTTAATAATTCTAAAATATTAACAATAAATAAAAATTAAATTCATTTAACAAACATGGGATTTTGTTTTATAAGTAGTCATTTTCCAACAACTTTATTAAGCAATAACTAAGGGCAACTTAACGCGCAGCCAACGCAGCAGCACTTAGCAAGTTAGCGGCATCAATAGCTTAATATTTCAAATTGTCAAAATATACGGAGGTTCATAAAAAATAATTGATATTTATTCCAAAATTCTATTAAAACAACTAAATCAATTTTTAGTATTAAAATTGTATATCTTAATGGAATATGTCCACCTGATAACTTCGTATAATATTGCTAACCATATCTATATATATCATCATCCAAATACAGATATACTAGAAAACAACCTCATTTGGATATGTACGTCCATGGAAAAATAAAATAATTAAATAAAAAATGAAAAAGAACCTCATTTGAATATGTATTAAACTTGCACAATATATATGTAGTCACTAGATAATAAAACCCAGTATGATTGAAGATTTGAAATTTCAAATGCAAACTTCTCACAATTAAATACTTTTCATTGTTATCCTAATCTTCATCCATACTCATTACTCACTAATCACTATCATGATTCATGAATAATAATGCATATTATTGTATCTTGATTAATTTTTCTTATATCAAATAATACACTCAATTGATTAATTGCTAAACAAAAATGCTATAAATATATTATATTAGAAGTTTTTGGCACGGATAATGAGATAGATTGGAGACTTACGAATTGAGGCGGTTACCGGATCGTCTTCTTGAAGCGGTGGAGAGTGGTACCTGCAAAGATACTCCAACGTCTAAGTCAAAATAGATCTGAGAGGTATAAGGTGTGTAGAATGTGTGACGTACCTGAGGGGATCTCTGATTCCCCTTTATATACCAGGTGCTAGTTATTTTATCTTATCTTATTTGGCTAAGATAAGGGAGGTATTTGGATTCGAATGTTGGTTAGAGATTATAGGGCCGGTTTGGGCCGTCATCATCTTATCTTATCTTATCTGGCTAAGATAATGGAGGTATTTGAATTCGAATGTTGGGTCAAGATATTAGAAGTTATTGATCCATTTTTGGGCCGTGAGGATAACCCAATCTTGGGATTGCCGGGTTTGGTGACCTTTCGATGAAGGATCCGGAGATCGGGTCCGAAACAGTTGCCCCCAGAGCATGAGAGCATGCTTGCTTGGTCTCAATGTTGAGTTGTTGGGGAGCCCAGTTCTCTGTAGTTCAGGAGATTGTGAGGGGTTTGGAAAGGACGTGACGTCATCCTGCGCCAATTGGCGGGATGTTGGCGAGTTCTGCTTTTCACGAGTTGGAAAGTCATTAGCTTAGGCGTTAACGCCGCTTTTGTTGATGAGTTTGGTTTTCTATTATCGGGATGCCGTAAGGGGTCTGGAAACGGTGTGACGTCATCATGTGCCGATTGGCGGGATGTTGATGAGTTCAGCTTTCTACGAGTTGGAGGACCGTCAACTCATGCTTGTTTTGTGTGCTCTTTTTGGGCTGTTATTGTGAACTTATTTTAGGCCTCTTGGTGGGGCGATTTCAATACTTTGCTTATTTAGCTTATTTGAATATCTGTTTTGTTGACCTCGGAGGTGATCGGTTTCTGGGGGTAGCCGTTTAACTTATTTAGATATCTGCTTTGTTGGTTTCGCAGGTGATTGATTCCCTGGTCACTATTTTTTGTTATTTGGATATCCGTTTTGTTGTTTGGATATCCGTTCTATTGGCCTCAGGGTGATCGATCCTCAGGCCACTGTTTTTTGTTACTTAGATATCCGATTTGTTATTTGGATATCCGTTCGGTTGGCCTCGGGGTGATCGATTCCTGGGTAGTCATTTACTTATTTGGATATCCGTTTTGTTATTTGGATATTCGTTTTGTTGGTCTCGGGGTGATCGATCCCTGGGTAGCCGTTTACTTATTTGGATATCCATTTTGTTTACTTATTTGGATATCCATTTTGTTGGTCTTGGGGTGATCGATCCCCGGGTAGCTGTTTACTTATTTGGATATTCATTTTGTTGGCCTTGGGGTGATCGATCCCTGGATCGCCGTTTTTTGTTATTTGGATATCTATTTTCTTGGCGTCGGGGTGATCGATTCTCGGATAGCTATTTACTTATTTGGATATCTGTCTTGTTGGCTTTGGGGTGATCGATCCCCGGGGGCATCCGCGTTTAGTTTGTGCCGTCTATACGATTAAACAATTTAAACAATAAATTAAAGTAAAAAAAAGCAAAAAATACAGGGTAAAGAGATAGTCCTAAACGGCCTTGATCTTGTTTCTTTGGAAGGATATTTCTACGTATAGTAGCGTTGTAAGTTAATGGCATTCCAGGATCTCGGGAGCTCGGTTCCGTATAGTCTTTTGAGCTTGTAGTCTCCTTTTCCATTTACCGTCTTGATTCGGTAGGGACCCTCCCAGTTGGGCGTGAGCTTCCCTTCTCCGGGAGTGGGGAGACCGATGTCATTTTGTTGTAAGATGAGGTCTCCTGGTCCGAAGCCTCGTCGTACCGTGCTGTGATTGTACCTTAGGCTTATTCTCTATTTTAGGGTTAGATCCCATAGGTGTGCTATGCTCTTGACCTCGTCTGCGAGGTCCCGCTCTGCTTCTTCGTCGTTTCCTCCCACGGTTTTGCACGGACTGGGGTCTTGGTGTGCATCAAGGTCAGTGAGAAAGATGCCTGCCGTGTCTCGTGATCACTTGCGGAGGGCCAAGCTGGTGTTATGGCACTCTACCGTGACTTTCTGGTCTCCGTGTATCATTTCGATGGTGCCATTATCAGCCTGAAACTTCATGATTAGGATAGGTCGTTGGTCATCTTTCTTCCGATGATGTTGTTGTAGGCAGTGGAGTCCTTAAGAACCACGAACTCGGAGAGGATGGTCTTCCTCTGGTACCAGTTCCGATGGTTAGTGGTAACACTATGAAACTGTCCGATTTGAGGAAGTTGTCTCCGAGTTGGGTCACCCAGTTGCGGTGGGTTTATAGATTTTCGTTTCGGAGACCCAGCTTGTCGAAGATTCCTCTGAAGAGGATGTTGGAATCAGCTCCAGTGTCGACCAGTATTCTTTTCACAAGTTCGGTTCCGACCTTTGTCGAGATAACAAATGGGGCGTCTTCTGCCAAGGTGCCGTGTTGGCAGTCGTCGAGGGAAAATATGGTCGCCGCTGAAACCGAGGAGATTGGTACTTGGTTTCTTACAGCTAGGACTTTAAAATCCTTTTTTAGTGCTGGTTTTGACTTTTCCAACGTGTCCTTTCCAGTGATGACGTTTACGATTTTGGTGAAGTCAGTTTTCGGACTTTCTTAGGGTGCCTGTCGTATCGTCCTCAGGTTACGTCCTTCGCGTTTTGGTGATCTTTCTCTTTCAGTTCTCCTAGGCTCTCGGATGATTTTGGCGAATTCGGGGAGTTTGCCGTCATAGATGGCTTGTTCGAGGGCGTCTTTTAGCTCGAAGCAATCTTGGGTTTTATGTTCGTATCCTCGGTGGTAATCATAGTATAGACTCTTGTTGCCGCCTGTACGTTCCTTCAGTTGTCGCACCTTCAGAAGGATACCTCGTTTTGCTATTTGGTGGTAGATTTCTATGATGGGAGTGGGTAGGGAGGTGTTGTTCGTGACTTTCCTACCCTGGGTGGTCAGTTGGGGGCAACGGGTCTGGGGTGTTCCTTTAGGGTATCTTTCGGTGGTGGGTTACTACGAGGTGCTGTGTTATCGTGCTGTTATTTATTGGCGGCCATGACTTGACTTACCTCTTCGTTGTTTATGTATTCCCTTACGTTTTGGATTTCGTGCATGGTCCAGACTGGCTTGGTGGTAAGGTATTTTCGGAAGTCTTCATTCATGAGGCCATTGGTCAAACAAAGATTGGCGACCGAGTCCATGAGTCCGTCGACCGTTAGGCACTCATTGTTGAGGTATTTTCTCGGTGATTCGTCTTGTCTTTGGGTGATTTCGAGTAAGCTGATCGGGTGCTTTGCTTTGGTGATCCTGGTGGTGAACTGGGCCATAAACTTCTTGGAGACGTTGTTGAAACTGACTATGAAGCCGTTTGGAAGGGCGTTGAACCATTTGATCGTGGGGCCGGCCAAGGTTACCGGAGCATCGGACCGCATCGGCGGCTCCTTCCAAGTTCATCCTGGCCTCGAAGGCCGTTAGGTGTTCCTGGGGATCCTTGGTGCTATCATACTTTATGTCGGTGGGTTTGTCAAAACCTTTCAGGAGGTTGGCTTTCAGGATTTTCTCGGTGAATGGGGTAGCTCCCATTATCATCTGCTCACTTTGTGCTCGCTTGGCCTCCTGGCGGTGCCTTCGGTCGTCCTTGTAGTGTCGGCGCTCCGGATTGCTAGAAACATTGCGATCACGTCGTTTGTCGCGTCGTTGTTTAGGTGACTTGTTGTTCCTGGTTTTGCAATGCGATCGGGTCCTGGAGGTTGCTTGGCTCAAGTGTTCTGGGTGATATCGCTCTTTGGACGTTACTTGGCCTTCGAGGTTTTGCACTCTGAGGCACAGTTCTTAGATTATCTGGATTGCTTTTTCTCCTAGGCCATCGGATGCTCAGATTTTGTCGGGTTTACGATCGTTCTCTTTTGGTTTCCACCGATCCGGGGTTGGCATGCGGTGCATGGTGCTGGTTGTCCTCTCGTGGGTGGGAAAAAGGCTATCCGGAAAGTCGGGTGTTGGGCTTCGCGAGTTTGAGTTGTGGTGGTGGCTTGAGGATTTCTCCTCGAGGTTCGCTGTCATGCCGCCACGACTTGGCAGTATCCACAGACAGCGCTAATGTGCTAGAAGTCTCTGGTACGAGTAACGAGATGGATCGGGGACTTGTGAGTCGAGGCGATTGCCGGATCGTCTTCTTGGAACGGCGGGGTGATACCTGCAAAGACACTCCAATGCCCAAATCAGAATGAATCTGAGAGGTATAAGATGTGTGGAATGAGTGACGTACCTAAGAGCTCTCCTTTATTTAACTGGTGGTAGTTATCTCATCTTGTCTTATCTGACTAATATATGGGAGGTATTTGAATTCAAATGTTAGTTAGAGACTGTAGGGCCGGTTTAGGTCGTCATCATCTTATCTTATCTCATTAAGATAAGGGAAGTATTTGAATTCAAAAAGTTATTGATCTGTCTTTCGATCTTGTGGATGACCCAATTTTAAAATTGCCGAATTTGGTAACCGTTATGAGAAAGGACCAGAAAATCGGGTCCGAAACATGTACCAACATATATTAAATGTTTATCTATATATTTACACGTATTGTTTTAAACATGTTAAATATTTATTTTATATTATACTCTATATAAATAATTGACTAATGATTTTTTTTTATGTATATACATTATAGTTGATCTCTAAATATCGACTGCTCTGCTATGTGCAAGAATATTTGTACATTTTAATTATTTATAAATTTTGACACGAATACATAAAAATAGTAAGTTTAATCTTCGTTTGTGTGCAGGTTAAGTCCAAAGTTCATGCGTTATATATCGAGCAGTATTTTTGGTGACTGAAATAAACTAAAAAAAGAAAAACTAAATAAATGATCTTCTTAAATAGAGGGACAATCCTTTTTAAGACTACTCTGAAACTCCTCCCAAGGTGAAGGAAGCTCCACATGAGAAAGTTGTAACTTCATCGCCATCTTTGTCATAGTATCTGCCACTGTGTTTGCATCTCTCATAATCAAACGAAAGTAAACACGTCAATTCCAATGCATGATATCTCTTATTTTGAGTACCAATGGATTAATAAACCCAAAACCATCTTGGTGATTAGTAACAAGATTAAATGCTTCCACACAATCCGTCTCACAAATAACATCTCGTTGACCCACATCCCAAGCTAAGAGATATCCTCTCCAAATAGAAAATAATTTCCCTTGAAGAATACTATTATTCTCAATCATTCCCAAACACCCCATTTGTCAACTCCCATTACAATCTCTAATAACACAAGCAAAACCAACACTATCACCCGAACCAAGATAACTAGCATCACAATTAATCTTGAAAGTGCCAATGGATGGAGGATTCCAAAAACCATTTAGAGTAGAGGAAATGGACATACGTTATAATTCAAAAATATTCCTAAGCTCCTTTTCTGAAGTTAATACCAGACAAATCACTTTTTTCGGAGGCCAAGTTTCATGAGGATTAAAGATGTCATTATTCCTTGCTCGCCATATCCACCAAAGTCCCAAAAAGAACTTGAACAGATGCTCTCTGCTATGATACAAGAACCAGTTCTTCAAATCCAAACGATGACAGAAAATATCCAACCTGTGCCATACAAGCTGAGCTTTTGGGCAATCCCGAATACAATGTAAAACTGATTCCTGGTTAGAAAGACATCTTGGGCACCTATCCGATGACGACATCCCTCTTCTAAAGCGAAAACTTATAGTAGGAAGAGCCTCCTTAAGACACAACCAAGCCAAAAACTTATGCTTTTCCGGAACAAGCTGACGCCAAAGCCAAAGCTAATTCTCCCGCTCCTCCCAACCAAAAAGCTTCTTACACAACCACAAGTAACCACTGTGTGAGTCATAGACTTTTGCAGCAGACCCAAACCAATACCAACCCACTTCCGAACCTGCTTGCACATTTGGATTGTAAGAGAGAATATTACCTTTCAGATTTTGAGATAAAGGAGAATAAAGAGTATCCAAATGCCACCAACCAACCGACCAAATATCCTGTATCCAGATATTCGAATTAGAAATGTGAACATAATCCATGTCGTTAGATAACCGTTCTTCTCTCCTCTAGCTAGAAAACCAAAAATTCTGGTTCAAATCCCCAATACACCAAGCAAACCCATCCTTCAACACTTTCCAAGCCTTGAAGAGACTCCTTCAAATGGGAGAGCCCTTATTTTTAGGACAACTAAAACAATTATATAGAGATGATCGGTATTTGACATCCAACAATTGGACCTATAACTTGTTTGGCTGCTAGAAAAAAGTCTAAATTAGCTTCCCAAGAAAAGCAGTATTCACACAATAAGGATCTCTAATCCCCAACCCTCCATATTTTTTTGGAGTAACCAGTACCTTCCAACTAACAAGATTCAATCCTCTTCTATCAACTTGTCCTTTCCAAAGAAAATTCCTCATCATAGACTCTAATTTACTAATGATTCCTTTGGAAAAAATAGAGACCTGCATCTGGTACATGGGAATAGCGACTGCAACAGAATTAACCAAGCAGAGTCTACCAGCCCGATTGAGTAAACTCCTTTTCCAGCTTGCTAGTCTACTTCGAATCTTATCCAGGACACCATTGAAAGCTGAACGGGTCACCCTAGAATGGCTAAGGGTAACCCCAAGATACTTGCCCAAGTCCTAGACAAATTTGATAGAGACATTCTTGGAGCAAAGCGCTTTAGACTTCTCCACATTAATCTTCATCCCAGATGCTTTGCAAAAATTCTCTAAAACCAACATCACATTTTGCACTTGTCTCTTTGTATCTTTACAGAATAGAAGCAAGTCATCCACAAACATTAAGTAGGATATCCTTGGTCCCCCTCTAGAAACAGCAACCGGCTCCTACAAGCCCAAATCAACCTGATGACTAATAAAGCATGCCAATCGCTCCATACACAACACAAAAAGATAGGGAGACATAGGGTCTCCTTGTCTAAGAACCCGGCTAGAAGTAAAGCCATTCAGACGATTCCCATTCCAAAGAATAGATAAGGAGGAAGCAGTGACACAAATCATAATCAAATTAATTGTAGGAATAGGAAAACCAAAGCTCTTAAGGGTATGAGCTAAAAACCTCCAGTCAACTCTGTCATAAGCTTTCTCTAGATCAATCTTAAACGCCAGTGTGCCTTTCTATGATTTAGTCTTATTCATAAAGTTGAGGACTTCTTGAGCAATAATGATGTTGTCAGGAGTTCCTCGTCCCGGAATAAATCCTCCTTGAAGCGGGCCAACAATCTCTGCAAGATGAGGACGGAGCCTATTAACAAGGACCTTCGTGATGATCTTGTAAACTACATTACAAAGACTAATTGGCCTAAAATCTTTCATAGATACCGGTGATTCAATCTTTGGAATAAGAACCAATAAAGTCTCCATCATTCTCGGATCAAGAGTAACACCAGAGAATGCCTGCTTCACCATCTTCCAAACATCAAGACCAATGATCTCCCGATAATCTTTGAAGAAGAAAGCTTGAAACCCATCAGGACCCGGAGCTTTAAAGGAGTTCATGTGAAAAACAGCTGTTCTGACTTCCTCTATAGTAACTGGTGCCGTAAGATTATTGCAAGCTTCCTCATTCAGAGAAGGAAGAGGCACATCACCAAGGCAACCCAAATCAACATCATCTAAATGACAGAATAAGCTTTTATAGAAAGACTCTGCTTCTTGACTCAGAACCTCTGAATCAGTTTCCTACACTCCATCCTTGAGAAAAAGGCCATGAATTTTATTATGCTTCCTTCGCACAAGAGTTTGAATATGAAAGAATTTTGTATTCCTATCCCCGAACCTTACCCACTGCTCTCTGGACTTTTGGAACCATAGGAGCTCTTCTTGCACTAGAGTATTATTATAATCATCAAGCAATTGTTGCTCTTTTTGACGCAAATAAATGCTATCCACCACTTCCAAATGCTTTTGTAAATAATTAATCTGCTGCTCTAATTCACATTTCTTAACAAAAATGTTACCAAATACCTTCGAGTTAAATTCTAGTGAATTCTTCTGTACTTTCGAAAGCTTGCCATGAATCCCTCTATTACCAGACCACCATGACTGATTCACAATATCCCTATACCCTGGATGAGTAGCCCAAGCAGCAACAAAACGGAAAGGTCGATTCCCTTTAGGCTGAGGACGACCTTTACAACGCACCAGAATAGGGCAATGATCAGACTGAAGCCTATTTAAAACTTCTGCATTAAGCCTCTGGAAAGATAGATAACCAACTACTATCTATACAGACTCGGTCAAGCTTTTTTGCCACGTCAACATAATTTTTCACCCTCCTGTACCAAGAAAACTGTCTCCCAATAGTCTTCAGATCAAACAAACCACTATCTCCTAATGAAGTAGCAAACATGTCTGCTCTTTGATGAGAAAATTGACAGCCCTTAGATTCATGAGAAAATTTGACTTCATTAAAATCACCAAGAACAATCCAAGGTCCTTGAAATACCATGGATTGTGTAACAAGATAATCCCAAAGGAGAATCCTTTTATTAAATTGAGGACTACCATAAATACCACTACACCTCCAAACTAAATTATCAGATTGAACCTCAACAGTAACACCTTGATCAAAAGCATCAATGAACTTACAACAAATACCCTTCATAGAGGATAGAAACAAAATACCCCCCTTATGCCCCTCTGCTTCCACTATACCAACAGAGTGATACCCCAACCTTTCCCAAAACAATTTTAAATGCTGAAAATGGGAGTGAGTCCCAACCACAATAAAAAAACAGGTCTAAATTTTCTAAGAAGTTCTTTACAATGCACTCGAGCTAACTTATTAGAAGCTCCCCTAATATTCTAAACAATCATATTTAAACTATCCATAAATAATAGGGATAGAATAAATAAGAACATAAACTCTAAATAGAATCACCAACCTCAATAGGTGGTTTGTCCTGCGGTACTGACACACTCTGATCCTCAATAATTGCAACCTTCGAACCCCCTAATGCTGCACCTGCCATGCTTCCATCTACTAAGGTTTCCTCTGTTACGCCACCATTTTTATCAACTGGCGAGTTCTGCAGGGAGGAAGGCCGCAGACGCTTCTCTAGAGAAATTTCACGACGTGCAGGAGTTATACACGATGGAGATGGCGCAATTTCATGTTTTTCTCGCTTCCCCATCCTAATGCCAATTGATTTGCCTCCATCACCATGCAAATTGGGCCTTGGAACCCTTCTCGAACCATACTTGTGCTGCTTTTCATCTTGGTCCTTCAAACCTGATGGCCATTGTGAATTTTTCCTTACGCAGCACATGTTGCCAGCCGTCTCCATCATTTATGCATGCCTCATTAACATGACCATTAGGTACGTAAGGACCCAATAATTCCGTAACCGCATCCTTCTCTTTAACAACTCCTAATTTCTCACCTGAATTACGAGAATTCTCACCCAAATCGCCAGCTTCCAATTCAGCCTCTTTTTGAATCTCAAGATTGTTGTGTGGCACTAGTGTCGGGACTTCATTATTTTTTTCATCATCACCAAAAGAATCACCGTTTCCTTCAAGGGACTCCTTCTCCCTGCACAATGATTTATCATACCCATACCGTGCACAAGTAGAACAAATCAGCTGTAAACTCTCGTACTCCACTTCATGAGTCATACCCTCCACTATAATATGTTTGATTACAGGCAATCCAAGATTAATTTAAACACAATCTCGGGCATATTTTTCTCTTTCTGCAAGCTTAGTGGCCAAGTCTACTTTCACCAGAACCCCTATTGCAGAAGCAATTCGCAACATTGCTTGTTCCTGGTAACACCAAATTGGAAGTTCCGAGACTCGAATTCATACTAGCGTTGATCCGAAGGATTTTTTGCATGGCCTAAAATCCATGTCCCATGGCTTTACTGTAACATAGTGACCGTCTATCAACCACGGACCACCAAGAATGACTTTCTCACGGTCCGCAGCCATATCAAATTTAACCAAAAAATACCCAAACCCCACATCCAACAAATCAAACCCTTCTTTGATGCGCCATACTATCCGAAACTTATGCATAAGAGCCGTGTAACCATAATGCTTATCCAGCACCTTGATCACGATGACTTTCTTATAAGGTTCAGCTAGACAACTCTTTGCCTCCTTGGTAAAACTGACACTTAGTGGACGAGAATCACCCTGCTTACCTGTCACCGTCGCGATACCATCGCTAGATAAAGACCCTACTAATGCAAAAGTCTTAGACTTTTCTGCACCAATGACCTTATCTCTAAAAGAGACATTTGATGACTTTTCTAAACCCTCTCGAAAAAAATCCTCCTTTACATAATTTTTAAATTAAAAAAATATAAAATTTACTAAAAAAAAATTAAATATTTGAATTATACAAAAAAATATTATATTCTATCTATTTATAAAAAAATAATCTCTAATAAAGAACAACGTAAGACGGATTTTGTCTTTAAATTTCCTTAAATCTCTACTAAAGCAGAAAACTTAAAGAGATATATACTTACCTAGGAATACATTATATGACGAGGTATATTTTCAGGGTTAGAGTACATGAGTCTCTCTTACTCTCTTCCTCTCTCGCCCCCGCTCGCCTAACTCCCACTTTGTGCCACTCTTTCTACCGGTACGGTAGCCTTCTCTATTCCCCCTCTCGCACCCTCCCACACATAGGC
>NC_029789.2:9696112-9697981 GCF_000816755.2 Arachis ipaensis | reverse complement strand
TTAACATCTTAAAAAAAAAAAATTTCTCTTTGACCATTAAAAGTGAAACTGTTTTCTTTTTGGAGATTGAAGCGCAGCAACAATGCCCCCCTCCCCCTCCCCCTTACATCAATCCACCCTTCCAAACCAAACTCCCGAATCAATGAACTTTTCCAAACCAAACTCCCGATCCAATGAATTTCAGCTCAAATTTCCGAATCAGAAATCTCCAGTTATGCTCAAATCGCTAAGGTGTTTTATTATTATTTTTTTGGTTAACTGATACGAATCCTATGGGACAAACTGAGAACTGTCATATGTCAATTGGTCCAATTACAAGAGCAACAATTAAGAGAATAAAAAAAAGTTTTGCAAACATGGCTAAATCATGTGTTCAGGAGATGCATCAAGAATTGAGCAAGACAATGATTAACGATTATCAAAAGCCACACGTCTTACTATTTTACAAGATGCATTGAAAACTCTCATTAGTCAAGATGAATTAAAAGAGACATCACTTTCTTAGAATTTATTCTATGTTTATTTTATTTTTGTTATTTATTTGTTTTAGGCCCAATTATGATTTGGCCCATATTTTATTCTAGTGAACTTATGAGTTAGGGATTTAAATTAAGAGGTATAGAAACCCTCTAAAACCTGGTAGCCATTTTTTTTCTTAATTGATGAATGAAATTTTCTTTGAGTTTCTTTGAGAAACTTGAGTGTGAACAGGTGAGGTAGAATGATTCCCTTAACTGTTGCATCAGGAAATCAAATTGAGATAAAGGAGTCCCTTTCTTTGATCTTCCATCTTATCCTGGGTTACGTTCCGTATCATTAACTATAGTATTTTTCTGTCCAACAAATAAGTACTAATTTATCGTAAATTAAAAATTTGTTGTCAATAAAAATTCAGTTAAAAACTTTCAAGCCCGGCGGATTGGGCTATTTTTTTTTGGTTTCAAATCCATTGATTTTAATTTTTTTTTAAATTTCTTATTTTAAAAGAAATGTGATAAAAACTTTTTAGGTGAATGCTATCCTACCCTCTTTAAAGTAACATGTAAATTACTTTTTCTGATGTGTCACATTCTAATTCGATATTTATTTTAATACATTTGTTATATATTTATTAAAATATTAATTTAACATTTTTTTATATTAATTAAATTCTAAACTAAAATATTGATGAGACAAATTAAAACTAGAAATACAAATTAGTGTCACTGTAAAAATTTTCAATTTAAAAAGTTTATCGTGTTAAGTAGATCTTTAAATTTGGAAATTTATTCTATGTAATTTGGTTTCGAATTATATGAAAAAAAAATGGAAACACTTTATATCTTGTTTTTTTAAAATTAACATAGCTAGTTTGCAATTATTTTTTATGAAGGTCTGAATTTTTATTTAATTTTTGTTAGAAATCAGAGATTTTGTGTGAAAAATAAAAGAATAATATATAACATTATTTTTTAAATATTTTGTTAAATTTTCAACAAATTTTAATGACCCAAAATCAATTTTTTATTTTTTATTTTATTAGATAAATTAGTCATTCAACAAATTTTATTAAAAATTTAAAATAAATAAACACCCATTAAAATATGACACATAAAAAAGTAGGGGTGTTTGCGGTGTGGTTTGGATCGGTTTTGAGTAAAAAACTTATCCGATCCGAACACTAATTTTACTTGCGGTGTGGTTTGGATTGGATGCTATTTTAAAAAAAAAATCCAATCTGATTGGATCCAATTTCAAGCGGTTTGGATTGGATTGGATTTGCAGTTTTATAAATTAAAAAAATTAAATATATATAACAAGTCTCAACATCAAATTTTAAATAATCAACATGATATAACAAAGCCTCAACAATATCTTAAAAGCCAACAA
>NC_029789.2:9694334-9695976 GCF_000816755.2 Arachis ipaensis | reverse complement strand
AACATGTTATAAGTATAATTGTAAATATAATAATAAAATAATAATATTATAGTATATTGTGCGGTTTGGATTGGATTAGATTGGTTATGAAAATTATATCCGAATTCCGATCCGATTCAGCGGTTAGCAAAAAATAGAATCCAATCAAATCCGAATTAGTGCGGTTTTAATCGGTTTTCGGTTTGGATTGGATTGGATGAGCGGTTTAATTTAAATCAGTTTAGATTTGAACACCCCTATCAAAAAGAATAACTTACATGTTATTTTAGGGAGGATAGAGTAGCATTTACTGTATATATATATTACTATCAGAAGTTTTCAGAACATGTGGAGAAGAAGATAAGAGGGAAACAAATAACAATGATTGCACATTTTGCACGTATTACCTACGCTTTAGCTACACGTTTGTAACCTGCATTAAATAGAGGTACTATTTTATTATATAAAAATAAAAGTCGACTGGGAGACACAAGATGATATCGTGTCATAGGTGAGGAAATGAACTTTAATTTATTGCCTATCGCTGGGACTGTGATTTCCAGCAAATAAACTTACTTTATCAAATGAAAGAAGATTATTGCTACATGGATGGCCATACATTTAGATGCCGTGTGTTTCTTTTATACCAAAGAGAAAAATTAAAATACACGATGATATGATTTTTGTTTACTTGAAAAGTTTCCATACCAATAAGTACCTAGAGTGAAAACACCATTACAGTACACCAACCTATCTAACATGACCAGAATGCAAATTGTGGTTTGTTAATTAATTACAATAGCTTGCTCATTCATCATATAAATGAATCAGAATCATATAGTCTACAAAATCAAATGAACAAAAAAATAATTTAGCTATAGTTTTATTTTGTTTCCATATACATGCATGGTTTTTACATAGACAGGTGAAAAAAAAGGAACAAAAATGATGACTACATCTCTTAGTTTCTCAATTGAGCTTCAACTTGGATGTGTCTGATAATTCGTTGTTATTATTATTAGCGGCGGCACAAGATTTCTTCTTTTTCCCCTGAATGTACATCCTAATATAGAAGTTGAGGAATAAGAGCAAAACGACACCGTTCAGAAAAGAGTTGAAAACCCAGGCTCCCATCCCATTGCAGCCACCGTTGAAGAAATGCAGGAGGAGCACCCCAACGTGGCACACCAGATTGCACCCCAACAGCACCATCTTGCAATTCACCACGAATGGAAAACACGCGCTTCGCAACCCTATCGCCGTCCACACTCTGTAACCGTAAACCAGAGAGTCAACGAGAGTGGTGAACAGGATCGCCAGAACCTGAAACGATTGCGAGAATTCCAGCCACAGGAACGACATGAATGCGGAGATTGAGTGGTTGAACACCTGGAAGAACGCCAACTTGCGCCTTCGTAGCACCGACAAGGTTGTACGGAACATGTGGAGGAAGCGTGAGAGGTAGAACACGTAGGACCAGAAGAACACGCGGCCTGAGGGGCGCGTGCCGAGTGGGAAGCAGAGGAGCCATTGGAATGGGGTCTTGGAGCGCCGCCAGAACCAGCTGGTTTCTCGGATTTCGGCGACGGAGGAGAGGAGGAGGCCGGCGAAGATGGTGGCGGAGATGAGGGACATGAGGAGGCTGTGGAGGGCGGGGAGGGGG
>NC_029789.2:9655860-9694321 GCF_000816755.2 Arachis ipaensis | reverse complement strand
GCTCCGAGAGGTAGAACTTGATTGTGTGGATCACCGCCATGAAGGACGAGGCGGCGGCGCCCGCCGCTGTGGTTGACATGGCCGATGATTCTGCTGCTGCTATGGATACCCTCTCTCTCTCTATTCCCTTTAATAAATCATATTCCCTCCGTTCATTGTAATTTAATTTCTTTCTTTTTTTTTCCTTTGCGTTGAGTCTGTTTATGATGCTTTTAGATTTTTCGTCGGCTGTTGTACAAAACGAGAGAGGACAACCAGCAACCATCCACGCTAAATTTGTTCCCAACAACCCGCTCTCCACCTGAGTCTACGTGGCCAACTTCAATCACACATATTGACTATTATTTGACTTTCTCTTCTTTTTTTTTTAAAATTAGTACATTTAATTTGAGTCATTTTACATCACTACCTATTTGCCTTTTTCTTTTTTTTACTATTTAACTACTGTAAAAAACTAGCAAAATCAAAGTTCATCCAGAATAGTAAATTCTTATTTAAAAATTCTATCCAATTTTGAGTAACGTGTTTTCTAATGATCAGATTAAGAAAAAGGTTAATAAAGATATTTTGTTGGAAGTGATATTCCGTGATGACACCATTATGATTTATGATGAGAGTGACCAGCTGATAAAAGGTATTGTCGTTTAGAAATGAGAAGAACCCTTGCTCAATTGGAGCCTACCGAACCTTCAAAGTTGAAACCAATCAAACAATCTCTTTGTGCAAGTGTACGTGAAACATGCAAATTAGCTAATAGTACTAATATGGTTAGACACTTGTGGCTTCCTTCATATGAAAAGATCATTATAAAGCCATAATCGGTGAGATGGCTCAAATAAAGCCAAATACTACTTGAGCCCACACGTCCCTTTCTGTACCCTTTTCTTTCATATTTGCAATCACGGCATTGTGCTCCACTCTTTATCTTAGGGACTAAGAAAATGAAATGAGAATAACTTTGAAGCAAGTTGCATCCGAGAGAAAATTGATGAATTGCTTATTATTCCACTAAATAACTCATGGTTGGAAAGTAGTTTACTTGATTATGATAGTGAGTTACTAAGTTTAATTTATTGCAAAACTCAAATGGTCTTAAGAAGAGTAGTTTAAGTAAAAACCTTCTATTATTATTGATGTAGGCTACGATCATATATATTGGCAGTATGTAGTGAGGGTTTCATTTAACAATATGAGTAAGCACAAACACATAGTTAATCTATGAAAGACATTTTCAATATTAATTACAATTATTACAAAGTTCAATATCCCAACTTATATAATGGGTCTAAAATTGTATTTACTCCCAAATAAATGTTTTGGTTATAATCACATATTATTATTTTCTTCTATTTGCTCTTTTTCTCTTTTATTTTTTCTTTCCGGTCATGAACACTTATTTTAAACCAAATTAAATTTACAAAAAAGACACATTTAAAATTGAAAGTAGTAATACTCTTTTGAAAAATGCTCTATATAGTCCACAAACACTTTAGTAAATAAGTTTTTGTGTAGATAACATGATTTTTCTTTTTTTTTTTTTGAACAAATAGCATGATTGTTTATCAATTATCATAACTTTGTGGTAATTGGTATACAAGTCTTTCTTAAGCTTTTTTTGTCAGGGTTAGGGCTAGGACAATTCAGCCCAAACACAACAGAGAAGAAAGGAGGGGGAAATTTAAAAACTACAGACTCAACACTCACGAATAACTATAATACACAAAGATCTTACTAAATTTATTGGGCCTGGGATGTTCCGCAGGACTCTTACATGCCCAAAAGTGTTCAGAAATGAAAGACGGATTACTTTCCTTATTGCTGCGAAAAATGATTATCTTTGACAAGTAGCGTTGGTCTATCGTTCCGAGGATTTTGGGCTTTGAAATCTAATAGGAAATAGGAAACTGGATTGTTCCACGATTTTTCTCAAAAGTGAAGAACTTGTGACGACAGAATGGATCCTCTCCATTGTTAAAAAAAATTGAGAGTGTAAAATGTGATTTTTAACCTTTCATTGTTCTCTCTTTTATATTTATTTATCTTTTTCTCTTCTCTAATATTCTTTTAATATAATTTGTACCCTTAATTGCCACTTCATTAATTATTTAAAATATGTTGCGTTGGAATCTTCATTCGTCTTCACATGTTATCGTAGAGAGGGATCTAATGACAGAATGACGAGTGGTTTCGGAGAACCGAGTACAACTATTCGAACCATGAAGGTGGTTTCGAGTGCAACATATGCTTAGATATGGCAAACGAGACAGTCGTCACCTCTACTGTTGGCCATGTCTTTACCGACAGGGGCAAGACTCAAACCGATCCAAGGAATAAATGTTACCCTGGACTGGAGATCCTTCACCGTCCCCACCGTGCGCCACCGCATCCTTCGGAGGCCAATTATGGGTTTGGGAACTACTTCACGGTGTCCACTGCTTTTGGTCGGTTTGTACCGTCTCTGCTGAATATGCAGTTCCATGGTTTTCATGATGCAACTGTATATGGGACCACATTTTTCGCCACGGCGACAATGTTCTTTATCGATGTGCTTTTCCTTCTTACGATCATTTTTCTATGGTGATAATCAGTCATTCTTTTTTATCTTAGTTACTTATGTGTAAATATCTTGTGTCTGAATTCAAGACTCGAGAGGGAATTGTGCAGTGAACTTAAATGTTTGTTTCGTTATCATTAATATTTGCTGTTACAAGACATCGGTTCGGTAATGTTAGGGAGACAAAAAAACACAGCCAGAATTTACCTTATTTAGTATTTATTAATTGTCGTAACAATTAATAAATGTTAAATAAGACAAGTTATGACTATTTTTGACTAATTTTTTTTAGTTACCAAACATTTCCGGTTATAGTACAGTAGTACATAATTTTACTATTTTGCAGCATAAGAATTTTCTTTTTGCCAAATTATCTTTTGTTATTCAAGTATTATTGTGCAATTGATAGCTGCAAATTGCCAAATTTAGAAGGATGGTGTGGATTAGAAAAAGTGAAAAAAACATATGAAGAAACGTGAACATGCTTCTACGTGGATGTATATTAAGTAGGTGCGTTCTGTGGTACCTATTGTGTTACCATGACTATGGTGACTACAAGAAGTTGGCCAATAGAATGTAGACACCTTACTTGAGTAAATAAATTTTGACTTTGAGTTACTATGTATTAAAGATGCACTACAACATTTTTAGGTTAAGGCAACATTTAAAAAGTGTTGCCTAAAGGCTAACAAAAGGTTGCTTTTGATCTATGACAACACTTTTGGACCTAAGGCAACGTTTTTGGACGGCGTTGCATATGCAGCCATTGCCTTAGATCAAGGCAAAACTTTTTTGTTTCAAAAGCAACGCTTTTGAGAACAACACTTGGTAAGTGTTGCCTTTGGTTGAAAAACAACAACACTTCAAAGGTGTGTTTGAGACAACACTTTTGCAGTGTTGTCTCTTCTCTCATATTTTGGTCACTACTAAAAAGTGTCGCCTATTAGTTTTGAATATGCAATCCTTTAAAGTATTGCCTTTTCTTTTGGATATGCAACCTATACAAGTGTTGCCTTTTCTTTTGGATATGCAACCATACAAGTATTGTCTAATATTCAAAATATGCAACTAATAGAAGGGTTGCCTTTTTGGCAAAAATAAAAGTTACTTTTGTAATAAAAATACAAAAAATAATAAAATTTACAATAAATTTTTTTGTTCATACATGTGTAATTATTTTAATTAATAAATTAAATTTGTGCACAATAGAAAAAAATTATAAAAGAGACAAAATAACTAATAATAAAATTCTAATTAAAATAGATATTAAAAGGTTAAATTAGTATTTCAAATACATATTTATCAATAATTCTCAACAAAATAATACACAACAAAAAATAAGCAACATTTTTCTTAATACACAACAAAATAATTCAAAAGCTTCCTTAATCTCCTGCTTTTTCTGCTGGGTCAAATGATGGTGTCCTTTCGATTTGCTGTGCTTCCTAGATTCCCTCTATATGATTCCCTTCTATATATAGATGACTGGAAAAACAAAAGAAGAGTTATTGTCTAGGAAGCAGCATGCTACTCCTTTACCAATAAACAATGAACAATGATCGAAAGCATAGGTAAATTCTGTGTTGAACAATCTATGTTGTACTCGCTGTGTCTCTCGCTCAAAAGATTAAGCTAATAGCTACACTGAAAATATTTATGAAAAGAGTTCTTATATAAACTGAGACATGTTCTTCAACCCACTAATTAACTCTATAATTTAGACCACTTCTAAATATGCATAGGAAAATAAGTGAAAAAATTAGATGAAGAAAAAGCATGAAAGTAAAACCTGCTTTTCATAAAACCCCTAAAAGAAATACTGATCTGAATCATTGTATAGGAAGGAGAAGAACTAGTATATATAACCACCATGTAAGAATAATTCTCCTGGCTCTTCAGCTATTCAACAAAGCAATAATTTGAGATGTCAAAACAAATAGTTACATAAATAAGCAAGATTTCAGCTATATACTTATTCATATTTTAAAAGCGGCACAATTGCATTCACAACTGCACTTTCTTAATCATTACCAAGTTCAAGTTAACTTAAATATCAAATAGCATCTTTAATGGTTACAAGCAAATAATTTTTTATGCCAATATATTGAATAATGAAAACAAATTTGTTAACAATTAAACGAGGAGACAAGCTTCCAAATGCAAGCCATGGTGAGAACTTAGTGGAGTAATCAAGTCCTAACATTCCATTTCTGGTCTCTTTATATACCTTTAGCAAATCCTACAAATGTGAAATCTCACAATTGAGTTAGGGGTCGCACTAGTGTACAGATCAAAGTACGTACAGATATACAGATTTTTCCCTTTCATATTTCACCTATTGACACGTGTTGGGTCCCACGCTGCAGTGTGCAATTGGCTCAGAGGAGGTCCCAGGAGCTCAGGAGAGGTGCGAAGGAGCCGGCTTGGTGGGGTAATGTTGAACGGTGTTCTGAAGCCTATGCGTTCCGTTGGTTGGAGGCTGTTGCCATGGAACTTGTTTGGGCCAAAAAAAAATAAGGCCCTAACCCATGAGTTGGTTCTTCACTTCGATAGGGTGCTAACAGGGAAGGAAATCCCTAGGTTAAGTGCGGAGGATCGCCGTCGTTGGTGATGTTCCTGCTGCTGCTGGCGGTGGCGCTCGAGATAAGGCTGGGTTCGAAGTCGTAGGAGGCGGTGTAGGTGCTGGCCGAGTGCACCAAGCCCCAGTTTCGCGTTGCAGTTGTGGTGTGGGGGAGCAGCGATTAATCAGCTGGTAAGTAAGGAGCAGCATTGCCCCCTTCCTCATTCATCCTCCGTAGATGTCATTTAATAATGCGTACATGTGTAAGAATATGTGGAACATAAATGATGTATTGATCTTTGTTCTGTGGTTGCATATGTGTGAACATATAGTGGATATGATTGAATGTTGAATCCAATTGTAAGATTAAAAAAAATACGTTCGAGCAGGCAAAGAAATGAAGGAACAAGTACTGCAATTATGAGATAAACAAGTATAGAGAGTTAAGTTTGGTTTTATGCTTGATGAATTTTGCTTATGAAATTGGTTGTTATTTTGGGAACTAACCGGATGGTAGGTAGGATGATGAAACTTGGATTTTTTTATTCATATGAGACATGCCATGTATGCAAATGAGAATGAAGCGTGTATAGGAGGTATAGTGATACATTGAAGTACATGCTAGTGGTTGAAGTTTTTTGATTGATGTGATTATTTGGTGGAGAGGGTGTTTCACCCATTTGTGTATAGTTGGGGTGAGGACCCTATTATGCCTAAGATGGGCTTTGGGTTGCTAGTATTTCTGTTGAAGTTAGTTAAGAAAAGTTAAAGTTGCTGCGCTTTGGATAGTGGGTAAAAATTTGATGAACCTTGTCTTGCAAGGAACGCATCGTCATTCGAATTAAGTTTACTTAGTTAAGTAAGAGAGGTGACCGTAGCTAGTTTGTTGATGGTTCAGGTATGCCACTAACTTTTTGGTTGTTCTTGTGAATGTGTCGATGAATTAAGTAGTTATGGACGTTGTTATTAGTTACAATGAGTTGGTGTTTATGAAAGCGAGATAAATGGTTGCTGAATTTTCTCTTAATGTAGATTCAATGAACTGGTATTGTGCCTTATTTATGGAAGTGAATATTCCCTCCGTCCTGGTATTTGTGGTACATGCTTTTAGTTTATATCTTCTGCGATTATGAGTTGCATGTCTCTGGATTGTATGGATTCAGGGTAGGAAGTCACACAGCATTGGGCGATGGATATCAACCGCATGTTCGACATTGAGGGTCATGAGTCCGATGCGGGCAGTTCCGATGAATATTCGGGACATTACTGTGGTACCGACGATGAATACGATGACGTGGACGACATTGGTCCCGGAGGCAGTCCCGAAGCAAGGGAGCAAGGTGCTGCGGATGCTGCATATTGCAAGGAATCTGGTGGGATAAATGACGTGGCAAGCGGTACGACAAGCAGGCAAGTCGTCGCGAATGACTTCTTGGGTAGACAGTTTGCGACGGAGGAAGATGCTTATGCTGCATACAAGGAGTTTGCGAAATTGAGGGGCTTTGGAGTTCGGAAGGGAGATGTAGCTTGGGTTAATGGGGTTTTAGTCAGAAGAGACTTTTTTTGCCATCGACAAGGGACAAGACATTCTAAGCACTATGACCGTCCTGAGCGAGTAAGGGAGGAGAGGCTTGACAGCCAGACGGATTGTAAGGCTAAGTTGAAGATTTATTACGATGTGCAACACAACGTGTGGAAAGTGAGAACCATCATGGACGAACACAACCATGAGCTTGCCCCGGCGATGTTCACACATCTCCTCCCAAGTCACCGGAAGATGAGTGCGGGCGACAAGGCACAGGTGGATAGTTTCAAGCAGTTTGGGATCGCAACCTCGAAAATAATGGCTTACATGGCTGGGCAGTCTGGTGGGTATGGCATGCTTCGATTACGAAGCGGGATTTGTATAATTATGTGCATGGGCAAAGGGTTGAGCGAATATGTGATGGTGATGCATCAGCAACTATTAGTTACTTAGAGGGCAAGGCAAATGCGGACATGATAACGGTCGCACGTTACACACGTACCACGGAGAATCGTTTGGGTAGCTTATTTTGGGCGGATGGTGAGATGATTTCGGATTATCAGGTCTTTGGTGATGTCCTGGCATTCGACTCCACATATCGTTCTAACAAGTACAAGAAGCCATTGGTGGTTTTCTCTGGTTCAAATCACCACAAACAAACATCCATATTCGGGTTTGTGCTATTAGAGGATGAAGAGGTCCGAACTTATCGGTGGGTGTTGTTGAACCTGCTGGATGTTATGGGACAGAAGAGGCCATGCGTAGTTGTGACGGATGGGGACAAGGCAATGCGTGCTGCCATTGCGGAGGTGATGCCGGCCGCAACACATAGACTATGCGCTTGGCACCTAGAAAAGAATTGCGTCCAGAGGGTGAAGGATCTTGAATTTCGCAAGGTTTTTAAGAAAGCTCTGTATGCAAATTTTGAAGTCGACGACTTTGAGTTGTATTGGAAGTCTTCGGTTGAGTCGCTCGGCATAGTTGATAATACTTGGGTTCAAAACATGTACGAAACCAGAGAAAGCTGGGAATGGCCTACCTACGGGGCACATTCTGTGCGGGTTACAAGACAACTTCAAGATGTGAAGGGATAAATGCTTTTATAAAGGGTTTTCTCAAGTCAACTGATAGCATTTTGGAACTCGTACACAGTTTGGACCGGGTTGTAAAGGACTACCGGAATAATGAAGTAACTGCCCAATTCTATTCCACGTACTATACTCCGGTGCTAACGACCGGCCTTGATTCGATCGAGCTTTTTGCATCAAAGGTGTATACACGAGCAATTTTTAGGGAAGTAAAGAAACAGATTAAGGGTGTCGCGAGTTTATTGTTTCGGAGCAGGGACAGCATTAGCACTACTAGTGTATACCAATTTTCGAAGATGGGAAAACCTAACAAGATACACAAGGTGTTGTATGATCCGAACGAGGAAAAGATTGAGTGTGAGTGTTCAATATGGAACAGTGAGGGAATTCCATGTAGTCATATATTCTGTGTCATGAAGTATGAGGGGTTGGAAGAAATCCCGGAGGGTCTTATTCTGAGCAGGTGGTGCAAGGATGCAAAGGGCTGGAGTTCGAAACCCCCCCAAGTGACAGATGGCCCTCAGGGACGCTTGCTCCGATATGGTGCCCTCAGTGGTTTGATGAATTTGGTTGCCAGACTTGGTTCTGAAGATCCCGCGGAGTTTGTTGTCGCTAGGGAAGGCATTGCCAGCCTTGTGGAGGACCTTCAACGAAGAGCATACCGCCGGGTCGGAAGCCAACTTGGTTTATCAATGCCGCCGGCACTGAAGGATCCACCGGTTTCAAAAACAAAGGGGGCTCCGAGGAAGGGAAAGGAGGTAGAGCCAGAACCGGGCAGCAAGTGTGAGATACCAACGAAGCGACGACGTTGTACAAGCTGTGGGGTTCATGGTCATACGAAGAAGACATGCACGTGGCATCGGGCCCATCGTGGACCTGACACTGAAGGGGGAGCGGTCCCAGGTTGCGCGGAGTGTTCCTCTGGGATGGGGAGTGCCCCGTCTGCAACTTTGAGAGATAAATCTGCTGGAAGATTCCAGGTTAGGGGTCGAGTTAAAAGTGATTCTAAACCTACTATCCTTTGATACTATTAATGCTAACAGCATACCACAACAAAAACATAACAGGATTATTAGGTTCGTGAGAAATTTGGATTGGGTTGGTTAAAAGTTTGTTCGGAACTTACAGTTTGGTTATCTCTTTGTAGTAGATGTTTCATTAAATTTTCACTTCCAATGCTGCATTCCATGCTTAAGAAAATGGATTAGGGTTGGTTAGGGTCAACTGATGTGAGTGATGTATGCAGAATTCGGAGCGCAATATTGATGAGACGGGTGACCTAGGCCACACCGCTTCACTCCATCGTGAGGGTGCAACACCGGGGTACAATCATGGGTCTAGTGAAACAGAGTGGAACCCCCTAATGGGTGTCGGGGGCGCTAGTGCCAACATCTTCCTCAGAGGGCAACACATTGGATAGTTCTTTGCTTCGCAGTGTTGCTCCGGCCACAGAGGGGAGTCTCATGGAAACGATGTCAGCCGAATGTCTAATCCGACAAGGCACACCAACGAAGAACTATTAGAGCATTGGCTATCACAGGTAGTAGTGGAAAAACCAGTTGGATGTGTTAAGTGATTTCCCACTTATTTTTTTTGTATTGAGTTGCATGTTTTGTTGAAGGACCGTGCTTTTGTTGTTGATGTGAACAGAATGCCGTGGGCAGGCCATCGTGCAGCAGAAGGAATGGTTGCGCATAGAAGCAAACACAAGTTGCTGGTGAGAAGAAACAGGGATGTAGTTGGGCCATTCTTGCGGATTCCTTAGTCGGTCTTGTTGTGGAAAAAATGTGTTAACAAGGGCATGATGCACAGGTGGATGGCAATTATGACATATGGTAAGGATTCTTCTGGTTAGGTTCAATGGGCTATAACGGGAATAGCTAGTTCTGTGTTCGCTAGTAATGTTTCGGTGTAGCTTTACCCAGCATATGTTCAATGGCAATGTATATGGTGATAAGTTGCAATTGTGAACCTATCCTGCCTGTCAGGACTATAATACCTTTATGTTTGACTTGTTAACCTTTAATTGCACATGATGAATGAGTTGACAATTTGGAGAAACCTGTACATGTGGTTAGTAAAAATCATTGATGAATTTGCATTTCATTTCATTGTTATTTATATCTCCCTGCAGTACCGTGCTCATGAATGAATTAGAACCTGCTGAGAAAACCAGAATGGCCTAATAACCATGTAATAATATTAATCTATTAGCCTTGTTACTTGTTATTAGGCCATCATGCTAACCCAACCATATCACAGCCCAAGAGGAGCAATTAGAAAACCCATATTCTTGTATCTGAATTCAATTGACGATTGTGATTGAGTTATGTGATTTTTCTTTAGTGATCAATTGAATTTTTAGGTAAGTTTATCTATTGCTAGTGACATTAGAGTTCAAGGTAGGTAATGTATTCTAGTATGAACTATCTGTGTTGGTTTGCAGTTGACTTTTTTTTCTGCACTATTATCTTTCAGGAATATTTAGTAATAGCTTTTGCATTGTCATTGAATAGTTGTTCAGAATACACAGACATTAGTTCATAGATGAAATTTTTCTCTGTGCAGTGCTTTCTCCAATTTAGGCCATGAAATTAACATACGAGCATAGTTGGTCGAATTTTGTGCAAACTAAATTTAAACTTCATTTCATTCTACATTTTGTTTTTGTACGTGGTTAGCTGCTTATGCGTATTCCATGTTGGATTTGATTTCATTTTATCCTTTGAGTGCCAGTTTGCAGGTGAAAAGAATTAGGGAGATACTGCAAATTTAGTAATTTGGTGTTTTAGAAGAAGTTAACAAATACTATTAAGCAAGGATATATATGGAGATATCTATGCGATTTCTGTGTCTCTTTGATTGAAACTCCTACACCAATGTTTCTTTAATTGATTTGATTACAGTTGATCAAAAAAACAGATAGTGCAGTAGCCAAAATACCTTAGGGTGAGTAACAGGTAGGCTGGTTGTGCTGTGAGGAAAAAAAAATGTGGTCATCTAATGCCCTGGGAGGTTTTGTAAAATATAAAATTTGTGGGGTTCATTTATAAATGGAAAGGAGTGGAGAAAAATTTGGGTTGCTTAACTCTGAAAGATGAAAACAAAATTTTCCGTTTTCGAATGGCGATCAAATTAAAGTGTCCTTTAAGGAGCACATGATCTTTTTACCACCATAGCCAAATCCCAAATATCTTACGACTACCACATAATAATTTTACAAGGTTGTTACTTAGCAGTATGAGATAGTATCACAGATAGGAAATATAACGGTTTGCATATACATCCAAAACAAAACTGCTTCAGGTAGAGGTTTTTAGCATAACTTTCAAAGATTACATCATCAAAACAATGCAGATACTAAATTTTCACCCAACTCCAATGCAACACATTGCGTTGGTGTGCATGTTTATGACGGTCTGATCTAGTAGACTACCCTGCCAACTGGCCAAATCCACGGAACGTACCCAAACAAAACATGATACCAGTAAACCCATTTCCAACCCAAAATGGCTTCAGTCTAGGCTGCTTTCTGTTGCCAATGCCGGACTGCTTTGGAAACAGCATCTTCTCCTAGGTCGTTGTGAGACTTCATCACCAAATCCACTGCCAACCGCATCCTAGTCGCATTGTTGACATTCTGAAAGAGAAGTCAAGCGAATACCGTCGTCATGTCATAACTGGATGCGTCGATTAGTTCAACGTAATCTTAACGAGCTAAATGTGAACATAGGATTAGCTGTACTTGTACCCCGTGATCTTGCCACAGGTGCTCTCGAATCATCCACTGTGCTACCCACACGCCACAGTCCATGCTATTTTGGGAACAATTACCTCGGATAGTTAGGGTTGTTGTTGTTATCACAAGAAGGACCAGACAGTTAAAAAAAAAAACAAGAAAACCACTTAAGTTTACATAATTTGAAAATGTAGGGGCTTACGAGTCCCCCGCTTGTTGAGGCACCTCCGGCTCCTCGAACTCGAAGGCTGAGAACCTAGGACGCAGCGCCTCAGGCCCCGATAGCCATGACTTTCCCAGCGTCAAACCCTCAAGGTAAAGTGCCTACAAAATACAAGCATAGGTATTAGGTACCACTGATATGAGTCGCCCGTTCGATCTGTGGCCATGTGGTTGTCCCAACAATGCCGAGACTTACCACCCGAACCATCGCAGTTTTCCTTGCATCTGCTTCACGCGGATCTCGGAGTGAGTCTAGATACACTAAATTCATTTGTGGGATGTCGATAATCATAAGGTACCAGTGTTGATCACACCACATGGGCTGGTAAACCTTCAAATAAATCCATAACAATGCTGGGTATGAAATTGCGCTACGAATTCGAAAACAAGCATAGGAGAACAAATTTTCGGCGTCGGTGTACTTACCTTCGTCGTCTGGTCCACCTTGCTGCGCATGTAGTTGTTGCGTATCGACGTCATGTTCGCCGACGTTAGCGAGCGACCACCAAGTGCCACTTGCTGCGAAAAAATTGAACCCGTTAAGTTGGCATTTCATCTCACTATAGGGCAGATGCTGAGCAGGGTGAGACTTTAAATAAACAGGCAATCAAAGTAAAATGTGATATGTTAATGATTTCTGTGAATGAGGGTCTTCCTTTTGTTGCATGGCCTTACGTAACTGGGTTCACACTACACATGGGTTTCATTTCGGTAGGCAACAGAATATATTCGCAGCAATGGTAGCTTAGATTACAGGTGAGTGATAAGTTATGGATGCAAGGAAATTGGCATAGGAATGGTGGTTTCCATAAATTAGACCGTACCTGGGTCTCAATGATTTTCTTTATGCCACAACATCGTCATCATATGTGTGCATGGAATGAAAGGAAACAGTAATACCAAGTGAAGTTTGTTTGTACTCAGTCAATGAATTTACCATGACCACTGTGGGAAGGAACCAACAACTGCGCTGCGATCCATTTGTCAGCATACGAATAACTACATTCAGTACCTACACATGGTAAGGAAAACACCAGTCATGCCAACTTAAGAAGGCATGTGCCTTGAATCAGGTGTAAAGACCCAAGGGATTGATACATGAAGATGTGACAGGGACTCACATCGTCAACAACCTCCTCTTTCGGGGCGAGAGTCATCAGCGCTCCCCTACTTGCAAAGCAGTCCCCAATGTCAATAAGAACTTCACTGCAGGTAACGTACAAAGAAAACAAAGCATACATTAGGGCGATATGTTAGATTGAGTTAAAACAGGTGTGGCGAACTCGAAGCCGTGTGATTGCAATACTGAAAAATTGAAGGAGACCAGCATAAATTTGGTGTAACTGGAATGCTTACCTCTCTGGAAGATCTCTGTTGAAAATGTAAGCAGCAACTGCCAACTCCACCCCGGACAGGTTCATATCTACCGTGGGACGAAATACCAGGTTCATGGACTATAATAACCCCAACCAATTACACATGCCCAACAGATAGGAGATGGTGACAGGACACACGAAACTGCGAATAACCTTATCGTGACACATACGTATATACTGACCTTTGGAATGTTGTCCACTTGCATACTTAGTAACCCGCTTAAGTTCACGACCGCGGCAGAATCCGCGGCATGGCCATGAAACTTATCCTGGCCGGACCGCCCGGTTGCATTGATTACAGTTTTTATAGTTGTGTGCCCTTTGGTCTTTGCCACGCCGTCGTCGGAACTAAGATCCACCTGAAACACAGTAAACGAAGGGGTGTGCAGAGAACCAGCAATTGAAAATAACTACGTATAACTTGTAATCGATGGAACAAAAGTTTTCAGGTTGGAGTCGTACCACTTCCGGAACACGCTTTGACCGTGGCTCTTTCCAACTTTTGATTGGTTTCCTCGTTTGTTTCTTGGATCTGTTGGTGGTAAAGGGGAAGTGATCCATGCTGAATGTGGTGTCGATGACCGGACCTACTTCCGGCACCGGACGCCGGGTATGCTCAGCCCGCCGGCAGGTCTTGCTAGCTTTTTTCTTTGAACGATTCTCTTTGGGTAAGTTGAAATATGTGTTCTTCTGGTTGCAATTGCAAAACCTGCAAAGGCCGGCAAGCAGCTCCCCGTTAAGTACTCATCAGTCAGGGATCCGTTCCAACGTTTTCCTGGCACAGGAGGCCGAGCATCTGGAGCCAGAAGGATGCACCTTAGGAGAGGATCCATTCTGTGGCTTGCCTGCTGATTCGGCTGGCCTTGCTCCAAACGATAAACGACGGGGACGCCTACAATCCAAACAATACTCGCGGTTTAGAAAAATCACTGAAAATCATCAGTAAGGAATCCATGCCATGGTAACAAAAAGACAGTATTCAAGCAACACAACATGAAGAAAAGCTACGTACTTAACATCTTAGGACTCCAAAGACCATCGGACGATAGACTTCCAATTTTTACCGAGTCATACAAATATAAACATACACAACATGGAAAGAGGAAACTCACTTAAGAAAACATCATAATTGTCCTCGAACGATTTACGGATTTTACGAAACGGCTTGCTATTACCGCAGCAGGGAGGACACTCGTTTATCTGCTTCCTCGAGATCGGAGTATCAATGCAGCGAAGTAAAAGGCGTGGTATCAATGCAACCTTCGGTTGACGGCGGCGGTGGCTATTGATACCAGGTTGGGCAGGTTCCAAGAGCAAGTAGCTGATTCTGTCCAGGAGGAAATTGGGCATGTAGCTGTCGCTGATTTAGGTAGGAGGAAGGGAGAGTCAAGCACCCATGGAGACTGGTCTTACAAATTGGCAGCAGCGAGGGAGAAGAGCGCGGCTTGATTCAGTTTCGTTGGGGTAGCATGTTGAGTCTATAGGATTTGTGAAAAAGAAGAGAAATAAATCGAAGAGAATGCAACAAAAGCACACGTAGGAAAGCATGGTGGGTCAAGAGAAGAGGAAGACAGCCGAGGAGGAGCAGAGACGCCGACAACAAGAGGAGGAGCTGGCGTTGGAACGATGGGGAGCGGAGAGGGATAGCACTCAAGGCAGCGACCGAAAGATGAAGAATTTAGAGTAACAAATCGAAGAACAAAGCGGCGCAGCAGCGGTAGCCATGGAGCGCAGCAGTAGAGGTATCGAGAAAACAATGAAATGGGTTAGGTTCAAGGACAATGAATCGGGTCTGCTGGGGATGGAATTTTGTTCCGGGTCGGGTTTTGTTTGGGTAGTTTGGCCTTATTCGGTTGGGCTTCGGTCTAACAACACGTGGCTGCCTTAAATCACTATATACGCGGGCATCCTATTTCTTGGACCATGACCCACCAATAAATATGTACCCTACCCATCACATTTCTTCCCATTCTTGGGCCACTTATGTAGTAGGCCCACAAAAATGTACAAAGGCTCCACCACCATTATGGATATGTGAGCCCGAGAAATAAAAAAATTCAAAGACGTTCAACTCGCTCATTTTGAAAAAAAGTTCTATTGTGGAAGAAAAAAAATGAAAAATAAAGCCCATATATCACCGTTCCCGTATCAGACGGCTTTCCTCTGCTGCGAGATATCACCAGCCACCGTGATATTTAACTTCACGAGGTCTATGCACTGCAATGAATAGGAAACGTAACTTCTAACCCGAGTGCATCGCTATTTACCTAACCCAACTGGACAAGTAATGTAATGGCCTACGTGAACAGTGCATCCCTCTTGTGAGGTTTCTTTGTGGTCAATGTCACGAGAATAGTCCACCATGAGTATTTCCTGACAGACGCACATGCGAAGCAAGTGCTGGTGACCATGTGCGACATGACGGGGCGAGGGATAAAGTCGAAGTACATGAAGCATCAAGAGGAAAAAGCAGCATCTAAGGGGGCGAGCAATGGCGTGGAGAATACACTCACATGAGATCGTACGATGCGTTTGCTGTGTGGGATGAGTTTGTCACTAAGTACGTTGCACGTGTCCAGCCTCAGTCACCCGTGTTGGGAACGGCCCACTCCACTGCGTGGCCTGTTCTGTCTCCTTCCTGTAGTAGATTCCTGCGTGGGAATAAACAGTCGCTTTCAGGAAGGACCTCCCATGGGGATTCAGGCTTTCCTCCACGTCAATGCTTATAACAAGTGGGGTGGAAGCCAAGCATGCCTAAGAAGTTTTTGTGACCCTCATCATACGCGTGGCTAAATTTGTTGAATGGAAGTAGAACAAATTCCCCAATTTACCCTAACTACTTTGCTCTAATGGCAAGACGGATACATGTATGGCAAAACCTAAACATGTTAGTATAACCACCGAAGGGTTTGTGTGTACTTTGCGGTCTTTTTACCATTGCGCTTTACCCAAGAAATTACTGAGACTAAAGCCAGCGATGTCAATCCGAACGTCGCATCATGGTGAGATGAGGGCCATAGGTAATGAGTTGGCGCGAACAGAAAATTTCAAGTGAGGGTACCATAAACGACGTCGTAATTTACGGGGGTTGGGCATGTGAATATACTTGGTCATGTTTTTGGCGAATCAATGATGCTGCTATAAGCCAAGGGTTGTTTAAACCACCAAAGACCAATAGCGCATAACGACTAAACATACTGCACGCTAGGGTTTACAAAAATTCACTGTGTCAAATATAATACAAACTCGGTGTGTTACTATTTGAAGAGTAACCGGACCATTTAGAAGAAGTTGGATATGCTGCTTTGAGTTTCGTAACAATGAGGAACCGGTTCGTAGTTGGGTCTCATGTTAACTGTTTACAACTAAATCCACTAGCCCGGTCGGGTTGGACCGAGAGTAGCATAACTGCCTAACCACAGCATTCACGTGTTTAGGAACGGTGGGTCAACGTTGGCCAAATCACAAACACATGGACACCATTCTGAATATGATTTGCTATGCTGAAGTAACTATAACGAACCAGGTTAGAGTCCGGTTCATGTGGTTATTGGGAAAACATCAGTTAGTCCGGTCCGGTCCAATCCAAATTGTAATTACACACACCATACGGACCGCAAACATTTTGCTATAAATACTACTCTCCCACCACAAACTCCCTCGCAAAGGATATCAGAGTTACCTCCACAACAATTCACATTTCAAACATGCTACTTCATACATGCTACTAGGATGCAAACGGCGCATCCAACAACCATTATGTCAACAGCTGTATCCCCCTCGCGTTGCGAAAAGAAGATCCCCCTCCTACATCTTCACAATCGACTCCATGCATGGGATTGGGTGAAATTGGCAAGAAAGTCACCAACCACGTAAGAATCTGACTACCAGCGTCCTCCCCGTTGTTGGATGCCGCGGCAAATTTCACATTTAGGGAGGCCGCGGCGACTAACAAGCTAGCTACTCTACCAAAGTATCTAGCGACAACCTACACAAGGCAAGGAACCAGTTTCTTCAACTTAACCAAATTTCCATTTTTTTTCCAGTTTTTTCAGCCACACCAACGTAACATGTTCTCAATGTGTAATCACCATTGACTGTTTTTAATGACAATCACACTTGTAGTTGAATAAGTCCTGTGCACATACTTTCTAACGACGAACATTGGTCTTAGCCCTATTAACTTTCTTAATAATTATCACTTTCAAGTGGGTTCACATTAAAAATAACAAACATCTTTGAACCAAGTTTTTAGGCGTGGGCGCGTGGCCCATATCTGTTGCGCAAAAATTAACAAATGTATGCATGGAATCAAGTCCCATGCACGTGTTTAATGGGAACAGCAAAATTACATGTTCAGTTAGGCTGTAATAAGTGAGTAAAAAAAAGTTAACTATATTTTACAAAACTAAACATGGATAATTCATTCATTATATTAAAAAGAACACTATGATTATTAACTATTTCCTTGCTAATTTTTAGTATTGCAACTAAGTTACATTTAATGTGTTATATATTATTCGTTACACTCAACCAATTTTTTGTAATGAGAAGTGGTCCTTTCTTTAAACTGTGACGGTGATCTATACTCCATATTCCCCGTTCAATCTGCTACTGTGTTACAACTTTGTTACGTTAAAAGAAAAAACTCATGAATACGTCGTTGGTGTACCTCGTAATAGGAAATACGTGTTACACCCAACCCAAACAATCTGATCATGAGAGGGGTTAGCATAAACAATTGCCACCGACATGCTCCTTGTTGCACTCCGATCCCCATCCGACTTGGCCCGGTGATACATTAACTCGAAGGAGGAGACACGTTAAGTCTTGCTGAAGGGTGTTAGAAACCCCGAGGACGCCATTGTTATAACACTGAACTAACAGAGGGTTTCTCGATCGCAACCGCTTCCGCGGGCTGTTGTAGGCTCCACCTGTTTCTCCAATGTATGCGTCAATCATCTGCACATGCCCCGCAAATGCAATTGCAGACATTCCGTTTCTTCCTGAACGGCTTCCCCGGCAACGAGCGTCCAACCGTGGAGGTCTATCATGCCGCACTCGAGACGTCCGCGCGGGAGCACTACCAGGGTCGCACCCTACGTTGGATATGACCTGGTCAACCATGCAACAGTATGATGCATAGCCACGTACTAAGATCATCTTATTTGACCGTTGAAAGAATTATTATGAAAAAATCTAAACTTATTACAAGAGAGACGAGCGAGTTCATGCTGGTATTAGGTTATCCAAATTGTAAAAGGCAAAAACTATACTATGAAAAAAAAAAAAAACTAAGGTTGTGAGAATCAAACCGGTTATCGAACCGGTCAAGTGATTGGTTCAATAATTTAACTGAGGTCAAACCGTGGTTGAACCGTTTTAATTCAATACATATTAAATTTATTAAATTTTAATATACATATAGATATTCTCCAAATACTAAAGCAGTAACTAGGTATTATTATTTGTACATTTCAGTGTAAAAGAGTCATGCATATCATAATTAAATAATTTTTCTCTTATATTTTCAAATTCTCTTTCACTCTATGACTTCTTGGCTCTTGCACAACAATAACCTGGTGTTGTTGCTGCATAATTCTCCTATTCAAGTTCATTATCAAAGAACAATTCCTTTACCTCTAATGATATTCTTGGCACGGGTATGTTCGCTATTCGCAGAGCGTGTTGCTCGACACAGAGAGATGTGGCTCGAAGACAAAGGCATTTTGACGACGACAAAGAGGCGGGCTTCACAGCGAGCACCGAGACAGTTAGGAGAAAAGTGGCGGCAGCTGAGACTGAGAGTGAGAGAGACACTGAAACAATGAGAAGAAGCCATGCACATCAACCTCAGACACAGCCCCACGGCTTCCTTCCTCCGCCACTTCGAGGGCTCCGCTCATTCTTCCGCTCCTCTCCAAAGCTGCCAACTTTGAAATTAGGGATTTTTCTAGTAAGAGTGAGATTGAGAGTGAGCGAGAAGGGAGAAGGGGCATTTCGGGGGTCTTAACGCGTTTCATTTTTTTTGTTTTTTTTTAAAAAAAAAAAAGTAAATCCAAAACCGCACCGTTTTGATGTGAATGAAACAACCGGACCTTCAAATAAACTGACCGGTTCAACCGGTTAACCACCGAGTTGACCGGTTTTTCAGCAGTTTTTTACAAACTGGTTTTTGGCGTTAACCGGACCGGCCATTTGGCCGGTTCCCGGTTAACCCGGTCAAGCCAGCCGGTCAAGTCCAACACAATAAAAAATCGACCGGTTTA
The DNA here is from genome assembly GCF_000816755.2 of Arachis ipaensis. Classification (NCBI taxonomy): domain Eukaryota; kingdom Viridiplantae; phylum Streptophyta; class Magnoliopsida; order Fabales; family Fabaceae; genus Arachis; species Arachis ipaensis. The sequence goes on along the minus strand of NC_029789.2, from coordinate 9,674,988 downwards.
CACCCTACATCTAACATCCTTCCTCTTGAGTGAGCAAACCCCAGATGCAGTTATAGTCAGCGATAAACCCCAAATTCATGAACCTTGAAGTTTTTTCGCAAACAGTCTGGTTGAACCGTTCTCTGCCGATTCTACGAAGTTTTCGCATGCTTCGACTGACTTTGACCGGTTCTAACCGACTTTGACCGAAATCGTTCCTTACACATCTTTGGGTTTTGTTTCATGATTCTATGTAGATTCCCTTGCAAGTTTTGTTAGCACTCGGGTGTTGAAAGCTGCGATGAGTCCTGCTCAAATTCAAATTTGGCCAGAGTATGGATTAGTCCCAGCTAGGATTTGGTAGATCCTATTCAAAACATTGGTGTATGTAACTCGGCGAAAAAGTTAGTCAAATTTGATCAGCATTGTGACAGAGAGTAGATGTACGCTACATTGCAATTACTACCTAAACCAAGATACATCTATGTTATACTTATACTGCTCTATTCTCTATCTATTTCTGTTGCTCAAAAGACAAAAATAAACTGTCCATAAACCCAACAGGAGACAACATTAACAAAAATCACCTAACTTCCTTTGAAAAGGGAACAAGTCAGATTAAGAAGAAAGGGAGGCTAACTGCTTACATATAGCCGCCTCTTCTCTTAAGCACTGATAGCCATCAAAGTTTAATTTTAATACACTGACTCACTCAAACATTTTGTATAGTGGTTCAATTGCATTCTTCCATTTACATGACTATTCATACTATTAACGTCAAATATAATTATTTCTCCTGACATGTCGTCACACACTTAAATGCACATGAAATACTATTAATCGTAAAATACTTTTATATTCTCTTAGAACTAAATAAAAGGTTATTTCAGTATTGTTAATATTAAATTTGAATTCATAATTGCTGATAAAATCTTTAACCTTCGGTAATAATTTAGTATTTTTTATATTAATTCTAAACGGACTATGTTACTGCCTTAGGAATAAACTAAAACCCATATCAATTTTTAAAATTCCAATCTTCGAATATTGTTTTCTTATTTTGAAAAATAATTCGCAACTTTGACTATTTTATCTTCGTTATCTAAGAAAAATGGATTCTGTCGGTTCAACAAGTAACTTATCGGTTAAAACAAAAAAATTATGAACCAATAGCTTTGTCGATTCAACCCTTTCATCTACGATTCAACCCACTCTACTAACCGGTTTATCGAATCCCGATTTAAGATTAACGGACTTCGGAATACGAATTTCGGTTTACAAATTCAGGTTCCAAATACACATCTCATTCTACACGGTTCAGGGTTCACGGTCCAACATATAGGGTCATGGTGTTCTTTCAACAAACGGGATAAACAAATCAACTGCGATTTCAGATTTCAGGTAGGGTGTTCACGGAATTTGGTTCTCTGGGTCACACAACATGGTTCGCCGTTTTCATGGTTAGGATTTTCTAGGTTTGACATTCGGGGTTCAGCTTCCGAAATTTCTCTCGTTGTGTACTGTCCCAGAAAAGAATAAGCAAATCAACTGAATTTTTACAGTTCAGGATTCCTCTCCTACGAATTTGTATATAGCATTTCGTCTCTCACGAATATACGAATTCCTATTCGTGGATTAGGGATACGGGTTCTGTTTCTTAATTCTAAAAGAAAAAATTTAATTTTTATTATTATAAAAATATCCGATGACACAGTTTGATCTTTCGAATTACTAATATAAAATATAAATTACAAATTATATATAGAGTGGGAAGAGTAGAGAGAAATAGAAAAAGGGAGAGAGATACATGAGAGAATTTAAGAAGTGAGTTTATTAATTTTCGATGTATATGTTTTTTGTCAATTTGAATAACAGAACGTCATCTGACACATTTAGTTGTTAATTTGAATTCAATTACGATGAAAAATGACAGGTGGCACATTTTAGTTGTAAAATTATATATATACAATAGACAAGAATGTATCAAGATAATGTAATGTTAATGGCCCAGTTTTCACCCGATATTTACCTGGTATAATCGTGGCTCGAAAGAGTCTAGGTTTCATCGGGTCTCGGGCCGGGTTCGGGTATCACAAACAGGCCCCGTACATATTTCGGGTCGGGTCTGGGTCACATTAAATCCGGTCTCACCCGGCTCATTAACACCCCTAATGTATGGCACAAAAGATTTATAAAATCAAAGTACTTTCACAAAAAAAGGCTTAGGTTAACAAAAGTCTCTGATTAAGAAGACCAACGTATCTATAGATAAAAAAAAATCAAATAATAAGATATTTAGTTATTATTTTTATATCAAAATATCTAACTTATCATTAACAATTAATTTTAATATTCGTTATCTAAAATTTGATACAACTTAACGTCTATATTTTTATATTTAATTAGGTGTTAAGTCTGTTGCACAGATACAAATATCTAATTTCTATACTTGTTATTTAAAGATAATATTTTTTCTCTCTATGTATATAAAAATATAATTACATATTAGCATAAAAAAATTATATTGATAGTTATAAAATTATACATATAGGATAAAAAAATTATATTTATAGTTATAAAATTAATTCAAAATTATTTTTTTAAAAACAATTGAATTTTTATTCTAACTTTTAATTATAACATTAGTATTCTCTCCAAATTATATGTAATAAATATTTGAAAATATTTGAGAGAACTCCTTAATTTTGGAGGAAAAGAATTTATTTCAATTACAATGAGGGAGTGACATGTGGCACCTTTTTGTTGTAAAATTAGTATGGAGGAGGGGAGAACTCTTTAATTTTTGAGGGAACAATTTAAGTTCAATTGCAACGATGGAGACATGGAGTGACATGTGACACATTTTGGTTGTAAAATTAGCATGAAGGAAGAAAGAATTCTTTAATGGAAAAGTCTAGGGGGCCAGCAACTTTGTTAAATTTTGGCCAGTATGTAACCAGCAAAGAAAAGTGAGTTATTGGATGAAATATCACACCAATCTCACACCATTAAAACCATCATTGATGGCTATTTGATGGCTACAAATCACCAAAAATTCCTGGCCCTCTGGCATTCCTCTTCTTTAATTTTGGAGAAAAATATTTAATTTCAATTACAACGACGAACTGACATGCAGAGCATATTTGGGTTGTAAAATTAGAAATCTATAATAGATAACAGATTTTTTTTTGTTACATTTGATTCATAAGGCCTTCAACTATATATTCTTCATACAATAACATCTCATCACTTTTTTGTTGTCCGGCCCAGTCATTGCAAGGTCATCCATTCATCAAATTAAAACCAAACGGAGCTTTGACCAAAAAAAAAAAAAAACCAAACGGAGCCATCCCATGACTCAGCGTAGGAGGCTCGGCTCCGTGGTGGACACCCCTTGCTCCACTCAATTCCACGCTGCACCACACTCATGGCTCACGGACACGTGGTGCTGCTGTGTTCTTTCAATAAAAAATCTGTACATCTGTACACATTCAGAATCTGTACATTATAACTGCCCTTGAGTTAGATAACCCAATGTAACAAGACACAGATTTTCCAAATCGACTATAGTCTTCATGAGGCTTATGGCATTGTTTGGATTCCAATCTCCTTTCCAGTTTAATTGGTCTTCCTTGAAATTTTTCTTGCCAATAAGTGCGTTTAAGCCAAATATAAATTTGACACTGCATAAGTGCTTACAGGTGTTTTCATGGATGTCCAGAAGCACAATGTCTCATCATCCCCTGCACCAGTGACTATTGTTTGACCATCAGGAGACATTGCAAGGTAAAGCACTCTCATGTTGTGGCCCGTTAGAGTTGCAACCTAATAATCAAATTCAATATTTTTATTACTTGAAATTCTCCACTGCCATAATAAATCGAGTAAAATATTACCCTTGCTAGTGATGGATATTTCCACACCATGATCCGATTCCATGAGTGCTTACTATCTCATTCACATTTTTACTCCAAGCAAGGTTGCAAACCTAGTCAAACATTGTTATTGTTATTATTATAGAACCATTGTACATTATTCATTCATGTCTCAATAGACAGCTTAGGAAAGAAACCTGGCTTCCAGTGTCAACAAAGTTCAACTGATGGCCATTTGTAGTGTTCCAGAAACGGATACACCTATCGGCGGTTCCACCGCCGGGCACAAGGAGACCGCTCTGGTGAGGCAACCATGCTATAGCCTTCACGGCAGCTGTGTGCTCCATGAGTCTCAATGTCGGTTGCTGAGAGTGATGATTCCATACCAATAGCTGCTCGTATAATAATAAACCATTACATTCAATCATGTTTTGTTTTTTAATCTACACTAGTGTTAATAGAAGCATACCTGATTATCATTACCTCCAGAAGCAAGTTCCCTGTCATCACAGGACCATTTCAAGCCACATAATTGGAAATTGGTGACATGCATAAGTCTCGAACCAATTATGAGGTATTACTACTTTTTTCAAGGCTTCAAATTAAGAAGTGGAGAAAATGGCTTGATTCCGTGGGATTGAAGTGTGGACCATGGAGCACTGAAGAAGTCGAAGAAGAAGAAGAAGTAGAAAACAAGTATCTGAATAGTTTTGTTATTTCAACAATTCAACCAAATTAATTATGTAAAATCTGGAAGAAATTTTTGTCATGCCTGAGAGATCTATGCAAGCCTTCAAGGACGACGGCGCCTTCAAGGAAGAGATGCCTGAGGACCAAGGCGAGAGGCAAGAGGCTTGAGAGGAAGAGGTGAATGGCAGAGAGTTGTCGACTTGCCTGAGATGGACAGACCACGGCACCACGGCGGAGCAAAGCAGAGGTTTCAGAACGGTGGAGTGGAGAAGAGATTTCAAAATGGCGGAGAAGAGCAAAAGTCTCAGAACGGTGAGGGTAGAAGAACACATCAGATTAGACTATAGCAGAACGCGATGCGAGCAAAAAAATACGGCGCGAGCAGAGTAGAACACGGCGCGAGCTTAAGCAGTGATGAACACAACGACGACGAGCAGAGAGGAATGCAGAACGCGCGTCAATTTTGTTAAAGGGGAAAATTGAGTTAGGGTTAGGATTTTGATTCTGAAATGGTATGGTTCGAGACTTGAGTTTTGTTTCTAAGTAATGGTAGCCAGGAATGTGGTGAATCAATTATTGCTTGATGTGTTTTGTGCTTCTTTTCTTAATTTTGGTTGAGTTTAGGAGGAGAAGAGTAATTTTAAAAAATAAATAAAATAAAAATTTAGTGAAATAACTTTAGACAAAACTTACAATGGGAAGTTCATTAAACATTTAAAGGCAACTCTTAGAAGTATAATAGATAAATACTATAAATGTTGCCTATTTAACTTATAAAGCAACGCTTTTTTGCATGTATCTTAAATTGATCAAAGAGAACGTTTGTAGTATGTTGGTTAACAAAGAGTTGCAATAATTTTATTTCTTTGCAACAAATCTTAAATGTTGCTTTTGACTATTTTATGGAGGGTGATGCTGCTGCGGCCATTAGCTATCTTAAAGGGAAGACGGAACTTGATCCGCTAGCTGTGGTACAATACTCGTATTGTGCTGAGAACCACTTGGGTAATCTATTTTGGTGTGATGGTCAAATGCAGCATGACTATGATTGTTTTGGTGATGTCTTGGCCTTTGACTCAACCTATAGAAAGACTTTATACAATAGGCCTTTGGTGATTTTTTCAGGTACTAACCATCATAGCCAAACCATTATATTTGCGTTTGGGTTGCTTGAGGATGAGAAGATTCCCTCTTATAAGTGGTTGCTAACATTTTTCTTAGATGTGATGAGGCAAAAGGAGCCAATGGTTGTAGTTACAGATGGAGATGAATCAATGAAGCTAAGGAGGCTATCCGGAGCGAGTTTCCTAATGCAACACACCAATTATGCAGTTGGCACCTTACTCGGAATGCTGTCTCTAACATTAAGGATGCTAATTTTTGTTGTGCATTTAAGACTGCGGTGTATGGAAACTTTGTAGTTGAAGAGTTTGAGAACTATTGGGCAGAGATGGTTGAGAGCTTTGGTTTAGAGAATAATGAATGGATTGGAAAAACATACGAAAAGAGGGAGCATTGGGCGAATGCTTATCTGTGTGATAAGTTTTGTGCTGGAGTGAGAACAACATCAAGATGTGATTGAATCAATTCATCACTTAAAAAGTTTATTAGATCTGAAAATTGTCTTCTTGAGCTCGTGGAGAACTTGGATCATGTGGTGAAGGATTATCGGAATAACGAGTTCATGATTGACTTCAAATATTTGTATTCGGAACCAGGGATGACTACAGGGTTGGAAAGTATTGAGAAGGCTGTAAGCAAGGTGTACACGCGGGAGATATTCTTTGAGGTTAAGAAACAAATCGAGTCAGTTGCTGCGTTGATCGTGCTTCATAGTGAGAGTTATGGTACCATTCAAAAGTTCATGCTAAGAAAGTTCCGAAGGCCCCGTCGAGTTTATACTGTGTTGTACGATAGTAGTTCTGAAATTTATGAGTGCTCGCACAAATTGTGGAACAGTCTAGGGGTCCCTTGTAGTCATATATTTTGTGTAATGAAAGAGCTTGAGATAGAGGTGATGTCGACCCGACTAGTGCTTCATAGGTGGTGTAAAGATGCAAAGTCTTTGGTGTTAGTTGGTGCGGTCCCAGTGGCGGATCTCGAAAAGGCATTTCGGGTTCGTTATGGGTCCTTGTGGAGTGCATGTATGTCTATGTGTTTTTTAGCCGCCCAGGATGGAGACACATATGAGAATGTTCTTTCTGAACTGGAAAAACTGACAAAGGAAATTGAGGCAACAGGCCCACGGGGTGGAAGGAACCGATTTGGACGAGCAGGCGACGTCCATGTGGACATCCTGGATCCAACTATTGTAAAGTCGAAGGGTGCTCCCAGGGGCAGCACGAACGCAAGGATGGGGAGACAATGCAGAAGGTGCCATGGGCTCGAGCACGATCGTAGGAATTGTACCACGAGGAATGAAGGACTAGATGATGAGGTAAGTGTTTGAATGATCTGTTTGTCAGAAATTGGTTTCTTAATGTGTGATTACTTTAGATCTATTATGTTGTGTGTTGTTTGTTCCAGACTTCTGCATTATTATTTTGATTGAGAAGTGTTATCTTGTCTTTTTTTATTATGGTAGGGAGCAGGAACTATTAACAGGCAGTCTCAAACTTTTTGTAAAAGGGTTCGACGAAATTATGCATTCGGTGATGAAATGGCTTGCGGGGGTTGAAGTCTGGGTCATCTGTTTGTCATTGTGAGGCTGTTGAATGATCCATCTTTGGATTTGCCTCACCTTGAGAAATTTCAATGTGGTCAATTGATGGCTTTGTTGTCCTTCGCTAGGAAGTTTTGTTTTATTGATATTTATAAGTGGAGATTGTAACAGATGAGGATTTCATGTTATGAACTTGCATGTGTTAGCTAGTACGGTCATTCGGAAGATGGATGGCTACATGTATTGTATTGCTTGCTTCTTGACTGTTACAACATGTTTGAGATTTGTAGCTTCACTGGTTGCTCATATAATTCTCATCATGTAATAGAAGAAATTGGTTGGCTCCATTTATTCTGTTGCTTGCTTCTTTACCGTTACATGTTTGAGTTTTGTAGCTTCACTGGTTGCTCATATAATTCTCATCATACAATAGAAGCATGTGGCGGTGGCTTCTAAGAATTACGAAACATGCTGGGGTCGTGGACTGCAACTTTCACTTTGAGTTTATGGTCTTTTTAAAATGTTAGCCATTAATGTTTTTCAATTCTACTTATCCCATGGAATGCATGTTCAGTATATGAGTTTTGGTTGTGAAGTTAAAACCAACCTTGTATGTTTTAAATATTTTTCAAGTAACTTTGGTAGTTACATTCGAAACTGCATTTTCTGGTAGTTTGTTTTTCTAGGTTTTCTTCTACCTGAAACATCGGTAGTTATATCAATGGCAGATTTTAAAAATAAGGCATTATGTTTGTGCCTAATATCAATCCTGTATCATAAAAAAAATGAGTGTAATTAATTATTTCTATAAAGTCTAAATATAAGCCAGTTAAAAAAGAGGCCCACAACTTAAATAATAATTCCAAGTATTAGAGAGTTAAAAAAAGGCTTAATTACATTTTTTAATTAACTGCAATTTATTGACACCACATTAAATGCTTTGCAGATTTTGTATTGTAGTTTGTAAAAGGCTAAAAGCTACTCCTTCGTTTGGATAGATGGCACTTGATAAAAAATACCAACTAAGTTGTATAGAAAAAAAATAATGTTCCTGACCGTAGCATTCCCCTAATCTTAAAGGTTGACACGACTAATTAAGGTTTGTACTTGCTGTACATGTAAGGTTGGTCATTTTTTCGTATTGGTCTAATTATATTCCACTTTCCTATGCACCCTCGCCCTTGGGGGTGGGTCACATATACGAGACTAAGATATGGTCTAACAAAAAGAAATATAAAGTGCAGTGCAAATACCAAAATCACTGGAACAGACACAAATATGCATCTTAAAAATTGAACATGAACGTTTACTACAACATGCTTGATGAATTTAGAAAGGTCTGAAAGACATATTTGACTTATAACATAACCATCCATAAGTATAGTTTGTTTTACAAAATGCTGTTTTACAAAGTCGAGTATATCTGTTGCACACTTTTTGGAGACTATTGTTGGTCTGTGCCCATTTTTGAGTAAGGTGCTTATCCAGTCGTACCTCATCTGTAACTCCTGATACCATACCTATGTCGAGTTTGAACATGAGAGAACATGTTATTTTATGATTATAACATACTTCAGTATGTTTGATATGCTTATTAATAAAATTTCCACTGCCATATTGATAAATGAATCATGAGTGAGTATTTTACCTGTGTAGGTCAAACGTGTCATGAGTTACACAAGGAGTTGCATGAAAATAACCACAGAATATTGCCGAACCTAGATCCCAAGAAGCATTGCACAATTAAATAAGTAGCTGGATTACATAATATTAGACAAAAGGTCAATGGTCTATCGGCCATTAAGCATTCAAACAAGCATTCTCAAAAGGAATTTAGGTGAACATGTGGGTTAGTTTGTTGCTGGGGAATTGGTGGTTAAGTTCCTCCAGTATTCCAACGCAGCTTGGATGACTTCCATGCGCTTGTCATTATAGTACTTTAGCACCATGTCCACAGCAAGCCTCATACAACTATACTCTGTAATTTTCTGCAACCAAAAGGGATTTCAGTTTACACATTTTCTCATCATACTACAACCAAAATCCTCAGGTCTATGGTGTGTGGGTATACCTCTGCCTCATATGAATTCCATAGGTGGTACATTATCATCCATTGTGCAACTTACATGCCGCAGTCATTGCTGGAACAAAAGATGGTTTTCTTATATTAATTTTTTTAAGGCCGGTAACACAACATTATGATTTATGTGACATAAGTTAAACCAAAAGGACTTCTAGGTTATGAATGACTTCATCATTCCAAACAAAGTAGAGGGTGAAAAAAATTTATCATATCATATGATCATCATGGATCAAATAGTCACATCTCACTTAAGTTCATAGACAAACTAAGGTAACGGCAATAGATGGAGTATCGGGGTACCTTCCGGGGTCCTGCCTGGTCACCTTAGGCTCCTTTATCTCATAGTCACTGTACAGAATCCTAGGATTTGTCTGGTCATCATACCAATCATCACTGTCCAACACCTCCTCCAAGAAGATAGCCTTGTGGATGTATCACGGCGTGCCCAAAAAGAAGCATCTGCTCAGATGCTTTTTGAATAAAATGTAATGATGTCATTATTTTTTAAGGGCTATGATTGACCTTACCACTTTTTTAAGCTGTCGAAGCCGCTTGGGTCTGTCATCTTCTGAGGGAAGGGAGTCCAGGTACATAAGTTGCATGCGAATGATGTCAATCACCAGTAGAAACCAATGTCCGTTGCACCAAATGGGACAGTAAATCTGCCAGCGAAAACTAATTATGGAATATTCACATGCTGCATAAATTTGGTGTCCACGACGATATTACTAATCTTATCGGATCAAACCTTGCAAACCCGGTTGGCCTTGCCCATGAAGTCCTCCCGGATTGCCCATGAAACAAATCAATTGTTATAAGTTGTAAGTAATTTTTAGGTTTCGGAAAAAAAAAAACCCAGCATGCGAGGTCTTAAAATAAATAACATTAGGTTAAATGGGTGAAATACTAACGCATTTATTTATCTGTTCAACTTAAGGGTAATGTTTTTTGTTACTGTTTTCAAGTTAAATTAGTATTTTTCACTCACTGAGAAGGTTGTCGGCAAGAACCAATGAATCCTAGTGGAGTTTCTAGCCAGCATGCAGGCAAGAAGGATCAGCACCTGTAAAAATACACAATGCAAAATACTTAGTCATGCGCCTCAGCGAAATAATGCAACTCGAGATGTGGGGATCATGTACACAGCTCTTGTATTCATTTCGTACTCACATGGTCGACCACGGGCTTCCTAGGCTCCAGAGTTCTGAGAGCACCGCTGGTAATAGCGCAGTGCGGGCTCTGAACAAGAAGCTCGCTGTAGGAATCAATATTAGCAAGCATTATTCATTTTGAATTAGTTATAACATGAGCTCAAGAATGTGGGTGATCATTCCTGGTAACGAAAAACGCATATCATTTATACAGATGTCTCCAACAAAACATGCATTAGTATGAATGGTGGAATGAAAATTATTGCTGATATAGCAATGGAACCTACTGTGACAAACAACGCGTGCAACTGACATTTCAACTAATCTACTCAGTGTATTATGCTACCAGAAACTACAACAATCAGTGGTTAAACTTACTCTCGGTCAAGTTTCGTGTTGAATATGTACACAGCAGCGCATAGATCAAGCCTGACAATCTTCATGTCCTTGGTTGGGAAGAAAGTTAACGGCATACCCTGCAAGGAGAATATCATGTGTAATTGTTAAGAATTGTAGTCCAAAACATTATGGTTTGTGGCCCAGTTACTAAGCATAAGGGTGTAAACGTAGGTAAGAACTTACACGGGGAATATTTTTTCGAATCTCCTTCCCCCACTGGCTCCTATCGACATGCCGAATCTGCAGGAAATTTTGTTACTCGGCATATTGGACTGCTAGGATGGAACTACTAGTGATGTGTGTCTTTTTCCCTTGCTCTAACCCACCCTAGAAATGCTTCCGGAGATAAACAGTTTCCTCCTTCCCCTTGTGGTTTCTCCCTTTGGGGCAGGGGTCGATCCAGAACGCCTCTGTTTGTTTCTGCGCTTGAAGCGGAAAGTGCTGCCATCTGGACTAGATGGTGGTGTCGGAATTGGGAGATAGTCAGGGTCATTTCCAGTTGTTGTGGGATTTGCATTTTTCGTTCGCTTGTATGTATGTAAGGTTGGTCCACTTTTTCCAATGTTGCCTTCAGTCATGTTGGTCTTCCCTTGTTTTGGAGAGTTACTTCCAATGTGGGGTGATACAGCTTGCTTATTTATTATCTCTTTCACTAGTTCCACATACTCCTTATTAAGGAGATTTTGGTTTCGGATAATGAATCTAACTTTAGCGATGTCAGCTTCAATTTGGTTGAGGCGTTCTACCAAAAAGGTGGTTGTCATAGTTTGGACAGTTTCCTGCGAATCCCTCCTTCTGCAACAAAACCAGGTTTATAAGCTATATCTGAAAGATACCTGATGGAAAGTAAGTGAATGCTAATTTAATGTAACTATGAATAATCAATGGAGGCGTACTTGTGTTCCGACCCATTAGCCAAGTTGGGCGGCAACTCCGACTGCGATCCCCTAGGCGCGAAAGGTGCAGGTGAAGTTTTAGGGGCCACCAACGACGGCGGTTCCTTAATCTGTTCTTTGTCCATTGCCGCAACGTTTTACACTCGAAGAACCTGCTCACACAAATCATGTCGGGATACATAACTATTATTGGAAAGTAATGATTAAGGGATTGCTATGATAGGATGAAGATGTCTTTGCCGATGACAGTCTCTAACACGATGCAGTAACCCATGAAAACAAAGAATGGATTAAATGGTATGCAACTAGGGCTAAAACAACTTGCGTCGAGGGAGTTGATGAGATTGAGACCGCGGTTGTGTTTGTTCGGTTAACCGGACTTCCACTCATGTAAATTGGGCCATGCAACATATTCAGACCTCACTACACTTAATTTTGGGTTAATTTTGTGGGGCCAAGTCATTCATGAATGGTAAATTTTTAATTGGAGTTATCGAGAAATGCTTGTTTATTTTTTTGGGGTTTTTTAGGCCGGGAAACCCGACCTGCCTTAGCCGTCCAATTTCCCCCATCCAATTCTCATCTTGTAAAATAGATACTTGTCGATAGGTTTTTACGGCTTTTTTCTCAGTCCAACCATATATAAACAAAATTATGCGAACAAAATACAACTTTTGATTGTTTATTTTTTATGCTGGATCCAAAAGGTTTACCAATTTTAGTAATAACTTGTATTCTTTTTTAGAATTTTCATTAACACGCAGAATAAAAATACACGTGTTAGACTCAAACTATATATTAATATAAAGGACTGTCAATGAAATCGGATGAAATTAAAATATAGTAACTTAAACAAATATATTTTGCTTCCATTAGTTTTTAAATAATTTGAAATAAAAATAACATATAACATATAGGATAACCCCTTGAATAACTTGAAATTTAAACTTAAGATCTCATATATTTTAATTAAATTTTTCACTATAAAAGTACTGTTGGTATTTTATTTGTTTCGCTTAAAATAAAAAACAGTTACATATGCGCTAACGTTACTTTGTGCACAAGGTGACAAATATCTTCATATTGAAATATAAAAAAATTCTAAATCGTAGACAGATTTAATTCATATGCTAAAAACAAATATAAAAATTTTATTAAAATATTTTTCGGAAGTGGTCTCATGTATTTAGTTTGCTAAGTCTTTTGCCACATACGTATACAAATTTGTTATATTAATTGGAGGTTATGAACATCGACACTGAAATAAAACTGGTCTAATGAAAATAAATACCTAAACTCCTAGACAATGATTAAATGCACATAAAATAATTTAACTTTTTGGACATCAGGTGAACCATTTAATGTTTGTTCGAGGAAAAGGATCTCAGAGACAAGGATCTGATAGACATTTTCTCACCAAGTACTTCCAACATAATAAATGAAGACATACCCATGAGACTTAAAACAAGAATGAAAGTAAGGTCTTTCACTTGAAGTATTCCCCACAATGGTAAAAACAGGTCGTGAGAATAAACCAAGTGATAAAGTAACCTCATTTTTTCCATGTGGTGTCCATTTAAGTGTTAATAGTCGCATGATGAATTATAACAAAAAAGGCAGGCAGATGAAATGGATAAATGCACCTGTTTTAGCGGCGGGAGTTGTGCGGTAACAATGCCTGAACCTCATAGCTATAGTTCTCGTAGTAGTTGTGGAGGGATTATGTCTTTCGAGACTCCATAGCCACCACTTAGAAAATGAAACAGTGTAGACGAATTATTCTTCTTTTGTTATGTTATCACTGAATGAAGAATGTAGTTCTTTAACTTTAGGAAACAAAGGGTCATCCATGTTAGCCCAAGAACTTCCGTTTACTGGCATGATCCTTCCAAAAGGAGTTGAGGAGCAGATGTGACAATCGCAAATGACAATTGCAACTGAGTTGACATGATCCACGGCTACTAAAGATACATTAAGCAGAAGGTCATAACCACACGCCATCCCTTCACGTTCCCTATATGTTGGTTCATAGGATGTTGCGGGTACCGCTGTCAAAAAAATTTAGCATATAAAAATTTCAAAAAATGAACACATATGTCAAAAAACATGAAAAATATATAACATTAAAAAATGAGTAAGATATATTCATAAATTAAACACATAATAATGTTACATAGAAGTCCCAAACCAAATAACGTTACATTCGTTCATAATTTCATATAAATCAAATTCATTTAGTTGGGATTAGCCATCACAATACTAAATCGAATAAAGTCTTTAGAGTTTATAATTTTTACCGTGTAAATCAAATCAAGTAGTTTTGATTTACATATGGAAGCGTTTGGAATATCGAACCAATTGGATTCAATTTACTTGAATGGCAAAATCCATATAAATCTATGATTATCGATTCGATTTACTCTTGGATTTTGCATTTTTTGTTTAATACTTTTAATACTTTTGAGATTATTTTATTATAAAATTTTTCATATTTTGTATACTCCTCATCTTAGAGAGTCTGATATTTTTGTATTATTAGTACTCATATTTTTAGTAAAAGTTTTATATATACGTTAAAAATTAAATACTAAACTAATCGTTATGCAGCTGTGTATAAATATTTTAATTTATTTGAAACTCTAAATTATACTTTCAACTTAATTTTTTATTTTGAATACTTACATAAATGATCACGGCGTGCCCAAAAAGAAGCATCTGCTCAGATGCTTTTTGAATAAAATGTAATGATGTCATTATTTTTTAAGGGCTATGATTGACCTTACCACTTTTTTAAGCTGTCGAAGCCGCTTGGGTCTGTCATCTTCTGAGGGAAGGGAGTCCAGGTACATAAGTTGCATGCGAATGATGTCAATCACCAGTAGAAACCAATGTCCGTTGCACCAAATGGGACAGTAAATCTGCCAGCGAAAACTAATTATGGAATATTCACATGCTGCATAAATTTGGTGTCCACGACGATATTACTAATCTTATCGGATCAAACCTTGCAAACCCGGTTGGCCTTGCCCATGAAGTCCTCCCGGATTGCCCATGAAACAAATCAATTGTTATAAGTTGTAAGTAATTTTTAGGTTTCGGAAAAAAAAAAACCCAGCATGCGAGGTCTTAAAATAAATAACATTAGGTTAAATGGGTGAAATACTAACGCATTTATTTATCTGTTCAACTTAAGGGTAATGTTTTTTGTTACTGTTTTCAAGTTAAATTAGTATTTTTCACTCACTGAGAAGGTTGTCGGCAAGAACCAATGAATCCTAGTGGAGTTTCTAGCCAGCATGCAGGCAAGAAGGATCAGCACCTGTAAAAATACACAATGCAAAATACTTAGTCATGCGCCTCAGCGAAATAATGCAACTCGAGATGTGGGGATCATGTACACAGCTCTTGTATTCATTTCGTACTCACATGGTCGACCACGGGCTTCCTAGGCTCCAGAGTTCTGAGAGCACCGCTGGTAATAGCGCAGTGCGGGCTCTGAACAAGAAGCTCGCTGTAGGAATCAATATTAGCAAGCATTATTCATTTTGAATTAGTTATAACATGAGCTCAAGAATGTGGGTGATCATTCCTGGTAACGAAAAACGCATATCATTTATACAGATGTCTCCAACAAAACATGCATTAGTATGAATGGTGGAATGAAAATTATTGCTGATATAGCAATGGAACCTACTGTGACAAACAACGCGTGCAACTGACATTTCAACTAATCTACTCAGTGTATTATGCTACCAGAAACTACAACAATCAGTGGTTAAACTTACTCTCGGTCAAGTTTCGTGTTGAATATGTACACAGCAGCGCATAGATCAAGCCTGACAATCTTCATGTCCTTGGTTGGGAAGAAAGTTAACGGCATACCCTGCAAGGAGAATATCATGTGTAATTGTTAAGAATTGTAGTCCAAAACATTATGGTTTGTGGCCCAGTTACTAAGCATAAGGGTGTAAACGTAGGTAAGAACTTACACGGGGAATATTTTTTCGAATCTCCTTCCCCCACTGGCTCCTATCGACATGCCGAATCTGCAGGAAATTTTGTTACTCGGCATATTGGACTGCTAGGATGGAACTACTAGTGATGTGTGTCTTTTTCCCTTGCTCTAACCCACCCTAGAAATGCTTCCGGAGATAAACAGTTTCCTCCTTCCCCTTGTGGTTTCTCCCTTTGGGGCAGGGGTCGATCCAGAACGCCTCTGTTTGTTTCTGCGCTTGAAGCGGAAAGTGCTGCCATCTGGACTAGATGGTGGTGTCGGAATTGGGAGATAGTCAGGGTCATTTCCAGTTGTTGTGGGATTTGCATTTTTCGTTCGCTTGTATGTATGTAAGGTTGGTCCACTTTTTCCAATGTTGCCTTCAGTCATGTTGGTCTTCCCTTGTTTTGGAGAGTTACTTCCAATGTGGGGTGATACAGCTTGCTTATTTATTATCTCTTTCACTAGTTCCACATACTCCTTATTAAGGAGATTTTGGTTTCGGATAATGAATCTAACTTTAGCGATGTCAGCTTCAATTTGGTTGAGGCGTTCTACCAAAAAGGTGGTTGTCATAGTTTGGACAGTTTCCTGCGAATCCCTCCTTCTGCAACAAAACCAGGTTTATAAGCTATATCTGAAAGATACCTGATGGAAAGTAAGTGAATGCTAATTTAATGTAACTATGAATAATCAATGGAGGCGTACTTGTGTTCCGACCCATTAGCCAAGTTGGGCGGCAACTCCGACTGCGATCCCCTAGGCGCGAAAGGTGCAGGTGAAGTTTTAGGGGCCACCAACGACGGCGGTTCCTTAATCTGTTCTTTGTCCATTGCCGCAACGTTTTACACTCGAAGAACCTGCTCACACAAATCATGTCGGGATACATAACTATTATTGGAAAGTAATGATTAAGGGATTGCTATGATAGGATGAAGATGTCTTTGCCGATGACAGTCTCTAACACGATGCAGTAACCCATGAAAACAAAGAATGGATTAAATGGTATGCAACTAGGGCTAAAACAACTTGCGTCGAGGGAGTTGATGAGATTGAGACCGCGGTTGTGTTTGTTCGGTTAACCGGACTTCCACTCATGTAAATTGGGCCATGCAACATATTCAGACCTCACTACACTTAATTTTGGGTTAATTTTGTGGGGCCAAGTCATTCATGAATGGTAAATTTTTAATTGGAGTTATCGAGAAATGCTTGTTTATTTTTTTGGGGTTTTTTAGGCCGGGAAACCCGACCTGCCTTAGCCGTCCAATTTCCCCCATCCAATTCTCATCTTGTAAAATAGATACTTGTCGATAGGTTTTTACGGCTTTTTTCTCAGTCCAACCATATATAAACAAAATTATGCGAACAAAATACAACTTTTGATTGTTTATTTTTTATGCTGGATCCAAAAGGTTTACCAATTTTAGTAATAACTTGTATTCTTTTTTAGAATTTTCATTAACACGCAGAATAAAAATACACGTGTTAGACTCAAACTATATATTAATATAAAGGACTGTCAATGAAATCGGATGAAATTAAAATATAGTAACTTAAACAAATATATTTTGCTTCCATTAGTTTTTAAATAATTTGAAATAAAAATAACATATAACATATAGGATAACCCCTTGAATAACTTGAAATTTAAACTTAAGATCTCATATATTTTAATTAAATTTTTCACTATAAAAGTACTGTTGGTATTTTATTTGTTTCGCTTAAAATAAAAAACAGTTACATATGCGCTAACGTTACTTTGTGCACAAGGTGACAAATATCTTCATATTGAAATATAAAAAAATTCTAAATCGTAGACAGATTTAATTCATATGCTAAAAACAAATATAAAAATTTTATTAAAATATTTTTCGGAAGTGGTCTCATGTATTTAGTTTGCTAAGTCTTTTGCCACATACGTATACAAATTTGTTATATTAATTGGAGGTTATGAACATCGACACTGAAATAAAACTGGTCTAATGAAAATAAATACCTAAACTCCTAGACAATGATTAAATGCACATAAAATAATTTAACTTTTTGGACATCAGGTGAACCATTTAATGTTTGTTCGAGGAAAAGGATCTCAGAGACAAGGATCTGATAGACATTTTCTCACCAAGTACTTCCAACATAATAAATGAAGACATACCCATGAGACTTAAAACAAGAATGAAAGTAAGGTCTTTCACTTGAAGTATTCCCCACAATGGTAAAAACAGGTCGTGAGAATAAACCAAGTGATAAAGTAACCTCATTTTTTCCATGTGGTGTCCATTTAAGTGTTAATAGTCGCATGATGAATTATAACAAAAAAGGCAGGCAGATGAAATGGATAAATGCACCTGTTTTAGCGGCGGGAGTTGTGCGGTAACAATGCCTGAACCTCATAGCTATAGTTCTCGTAGTAGTTGTGGAGGGATTATGTCTTTCGAGACTCCATAGCCACCACTTAGAAAATGAAACAGTGTAGACGAATTATTCTTCTTTTGTTATGTTATCACTGAATGAAGAATGTAGTTCTTTAACTTTAGGAAACAAAGGGTCATCCATGTTAGCCCAAGAACTTCCGTTTACTGGCATGATCCTTCCAAAAGGAGTTGAGGAGCAGATGTGACAATCGCAAATGACAATTGCAACTGAGTTGACATGATCCACGGCTACTAAAGATACATTAAGCAGAAGGTCATAACCACACGCCATCCCTTCACGTTCCCTATATGTTGGTTCATAGGATGTTGCGGGTACCGCTGTCAAAAAAATTTAGCATATAAAAATTTCAAAAAATGAACACATATGTCAAAAAACATGAAAAATATATAACATTAAAAAATGAGTAAGATATATTCATAAATTAAACACATAATAATGTTACATAGAAGTCCCAAACCAAATAACGTTACATTCGTTCATAATTTCATATAAATCAAATTCATTTAGTTGGGATTAGCCATCACAATACTAAATCGAATAAAGTCTTTAGAGTTTATAATTTTTACCGTGTAAATCAAATCAAGTAGTTTTGATTTACATATGGAAGCGTTTGGAATATCGAACCAATTGGATTCAATTTACTTGAATGGCAAAATCCATATAAATCTATGATTATCGATTCGATTTACTCTTGGATTTTGCATTTTTTGTTTAATACTTTTAATACTTTTGAGATTATTTTATTATAAAATTTTTTGTATACTCCATACTCCTCATCTTAGAGAGTCTGATATTTTTGTATTATTAGTACTCATATTTTTAGTAAAAGTTTTATATATACGTTAAATACTAAACTCTAAACTAATCGTTATGCAGCTGTGTATAAATATTTTAATTTATTTGAAACTCTAAATTATACTTTCAACTTAATTTTTTATTTTGAATACTTACATAAATGAT
>NC_029789.2:9653802-9655771 GCF_000816755.2 Arachis ipaensis | reverse complement strand
TCAATTTATGACAATATGTAATTTTACTTTATATCAAATTTAGATTTATAGATTTTCTACTGTATAAAAAGTAGTGATAATAAGTAGAAATAGTGAAATTTATATAATTCCTCAAAATAAAAAAATTAAATTGCAAATATAATTTAGACTTTAAGATAAGTTAAAATATTTTATACACAATTGTACCACAGTTAATTTACTTTTTAATCTTTTTATGTATATATAAAACTTTTACTAAAAATATGAGTACTAATATGACAAAAATATCAGACTCTCTAAGATGAGGAGTATACAAAATATGAAAAATTTTATAATAAAATAATCTCAAAAGTATTAAAAGTATTAAACAAAAAATGCAAAATCCAAAAGATACAAAATATAGAAATTATTTGTTTCAAATATTTTTTGCTTTAATTTATATTTGATAATTAATTATGACAATACATGTCTTGTAACAAAATATTTTAATTTACTAGTAAATATTAAAGTTAAACAGACGAATTCATCCTTATAAAACTTCAAGGGGATAAATTAATTAATTAAGTAATGCAAAATATAAAATTTAGAGTTTAGAGTTTGTCACTTCGTCAAATAATTTAGCATTTAGGGATAGTAAAATTTATGATTAAAAGTTCATGATTTATAATTTTTGATTTATTTATTTGTGTTTAGGATTGAAAGTTTTGGGTTTAGGGTTAGAGTTTTGGGTATATGAGTGTAGTGTCAGTATTTTTACTTTTAAATTTAAAAATTATAGTAAAAATTTTACCATCTGTCACAAACTACAACACAGTAATTATGCAACCTCTTCTCCTTTGCTCTGTCTTTTATACTGTAGTAAAAAATTTTGGTCTATCACCTATCAATTTATTACTCGCTCGGTCCACTAACCACATTACTACAACAAAAGTAGCATAGAAAATAATTTGTCCTATTAATATCCATAAATACTAAATTATATTTAAATTATGCACTTTTAATTTAAATATTGTAACGGTAGTTTAAAGTTAGCATAAATCTTCTATTTTAATTGGTTTGGTTTCAAGTTAGAGTGAGTACCACATAATAGAGTATTCAGAATCAATAGCGTACCTTGTATGTGCTTAGAGTTTTGTATTTATAGAGTTAGTATGCTACAGGTGGTTATTCCGTGGTCTTAGTATTTTGGTAACCACTTCTGTACGTGTTCATATAGTTCCGTTATAGCCGAGATTCTTTCTAACTAAAATAGACACGTTTTGTTTATTTTATTCGAATTTTAATTTATAAGTAACTTTTAGGCTGAGCTCTAACTAAAGGATCAATAGATAAATTTGGGCCGAGGTATAAATTTCATTGGCTGAGTTATAGATAATGGATCAAAATTTGCTCTCCGAATAATAGGTGGCAATTACGGTGTAATACGGAATGGACCAAACTGTAACGGCCGAATTATAGCTTGTACTTGCCGAGTAATAGTGACGAGATCAGGAATAAATAAATGAAAAAATAAAATCCCTTTTATAAAAATAAATTAATTTTAAAAATAAAAAATTTAATTTAATTTACATAAATAATTAAAAAAATATTTTTATATAAACAAAAATATAGAGTAATTACCCAAATCAATGATTGAGGTTTTTAAAATTAGAGATTTTAGTCTTTTAAACTTTAAAATATATAAAACAGTCTCCAACGTTTATTTTTGTTAGCTTATTTATTCTTTCCCCAATTTGATTCGAAGAGTAACGTATAAAATTCTTTTTAAGAAGTTACAATTATCAAAACAGGTTTTAAAATTATTTAAAAGTTTCAAATAATCATTTCGATTACAAGAATCAAATTGAAAGAAGATTATATTGCGTCACAAAAGAGTAAATATTATGGATTGTTTTGTGTGTTTTGAAATTTAAGAGATTTAAATGTTCAATATTAAAAATTTTAAATATATTTTTAAAAAATTATTAAAAAATATATTACATAATTAAAA
>NC_029789.2:9644802-9653107 GCF_000816755.2 Arachis ipaensis | reverse complement strand
AAGCGGTGCTATAGAGGGTGTTTTCCTATTCTTTTTCTTTTTTATTTTTCCTCTCCTACATTTAAATTGGATTTTTTTTTTTTGGTTATGTATTACACATTTGGTTATCTACTAGTTTAGTTTAAAAAAAATCGAAAACAACCCAAGTTTTGTTGATCTAGCACACAACCCACGTTATAAGGTTTAATTTTTGGTGTTCAAATATCTATTTTACCTTCACAGTAACATTTGATGAGTTACCGCACCTTTATCATTCTCATTACTAATTAAACAAGTTTTCTTTTATAATCTTTTGACTAGGTGTCACATATTTATTGGTGGGTCAACAATTGGCCACCACTAGGCACCATTATTTATGCCACCATAGACCTGGCCTATTAAGTATTCACATATTTTTTAATCTCTAGGCCTATTCTGGAGTCTATCCCTTTTTGCTATTTTATTGGAGCAGCAAGACAAGAGAGAGTTGTAAAATTTTGCTGCTTTTATAAGCTTGGAATTGAGTTGAACACTCAATGGGTCAATGTGATTCTTAAATTTCACTCCTTATTTAATTTGGTTCCTTAATTGTTAATTAATCTAAAATGAGTCTTTGTTTGTCAGGAATGTTGTAAACATCATTATCCAAATAAGTGACTACTTAGTAATACTTGATGCTGATAGGATTGTCCAACTACATACTCAGATCAACATTTACATTTAAGGTTAGTTAAATTAGTACCCACACTCACCCACTGAGACACGTACACTTGATATACATAGCTCAATAACGCAGCTTATGGTATTGTGTACTGTTAAAATTGGTGACTTCAAAAGAAAAATGTTTAATTACTCTGTTGGTCTCTATAGTTTCACCAAATTTTTAATTAGGTCCCTATACTTTTTTTTCCTTTCAATTGGGTCCCTACACTGCTTTTAATTTTGTAATTACGTCCTTTTCATGTTAAAAATGTTAAAATTAACATAATATTTTTATCAAAATACATGCGGTTAAAGATTTAATTAAGTTTTTAATTATAAATACCTTCAATTTGCTAAGAAATATTCAGTTAACTCTAATATTTTTTACACTATGAAGGACTTAATTACAAAATTAAAGAAATATAGGGACCCAATTGAAAGAAAAAAAAGTATAGGGACCTAATTAAAAATTTGGTAAAACTATAAAGACCAATAGAGTAATTAAACCAAAGAAAAATTGAAGGAAAGAACCTCACAAAACTTAATGCAGAGGAGAGTGTGTGCAAATGTCACAACTCCATCACCCTTGCATTCAAATTTTGATTGCAAAAAATTATTTATAATATTACATTTTTTAGCTATATATAATAGCTCTTAAATCAAGTTGCACAATTATTTATCTGGTCAATATTCTAACAAATTAATTTACTAATTACTTACTAACAAATTTTATCTACATTAGCACTTTCTAATTAATTAGCTTACTACTATTATACATGATTGATTGGCTTAGATAACACCCCTTTTTAAACTAAAATCGGTGACATTCATTATTCTGATTTTGCTATAACATTTTTGAAACATAGTGGGAGCCAATGCCTTAGTTAGCACATCAGTTGTTTGGTTAATCGTGGTGATTGGTAGTAACTTGATCATTTATTCTTGTCATTTATCCTTCACTACATGACAATTCATATCTATGTGCTTAGTTCTCTCATGAAATATTGGATTGACCACAATGTGTAGTGTCGATTGGCTGCCACAATACACTACAATCGGTTTGTCCAACTTCACTTGCAAATCTTCAAGAATATAGTAATTCATTGTGCTTTCCTAGTAGCCATAGCAAGGGCCTTATATTCTGCTTCACATGATGACACTGTCACTGTATTTTGCTTTTTTACTTTTTCACGATATAATAGATGTTCTTATAAAAAAACAATAGCCCGATATAGATCTTTCAATGTCTGAGCATGTACCCCAGCTGCTATCCAAAAAATCAGTAGGCTCTAAATCTGTTTGAGATGAGAACATCAATCCCAATGCTGGCTCATTCTTGAGATACCTGGATACCTTTATGGCTGTTTCAAAGTGCTTGTCAATAGCACAATATAAAAATTAGCTTAGTCTTCCAACTGTATACCCTATATCTGGTTTCGTTTGGTTAGATACAATCTTTCAACTAGTCTTCTATATTCTAACACTGAGTTTAGAGGAGTTCCAGTACTCTTTGTCAGTTTGATGGTATAATCCATTGGAGTTGACACTGGCACACTGCGTTGGCTTCCATTAACCCGTAGGTTTTGAGGAGGTCGATGCAATACTTCCTTTGACAAAATGCAATTTCCCTCTTGCTTTGAACTACCTCAAACCTCAAAAAGAATTGTAACCATCCAATGTCCTTGATCTTGAAGAGGTTATACAGGTGCTATTTGATGAAGGTAATTTCACTCAAATCATCTTCAGCCAATATTAAATCATCTGTATAGACTAAAATAGTAGTGAATCTGCCATTAGATGACTTAGTGAAAAGACTACAATCATACTTTGATTGAGAATATCTAACACTGAGCAGAGTGGTACACAACTTGGTGTTCCATTGTCTGTTGGCTTGCTTCAAGTCATAAAGAGAACAATCTAATTTACAAACCAAATCTGGTGAGGTCAGAGCGAGTCCTTGTAGTGGGCGCATATACACTTCCTCAGCTAAGTCACCATGCAAAAAAGTTGTGTTGATGTCTAATTGATGGGCGAACCAGCCCCTTACTGCAGCAATAAACATGAGAATTCAAAAGGTGTTCATATTTATTATAGGAATATATGTCTTGAAATAATCCACCCCAGCAGTTTGGGTGAATCCCTGAGCAACCATCCTGGCCTTGTGGCGATCAACCGAACCATCGGACTTCAGTTTTATCCTAAAGACCCATTTGCACCCCCACAACTTTCTTCTAATTAGGCAGTTTGGTAAGAATTCAAGTTCTATTTTCTCTTAGGGCAGTCAGTTCAGAATTGATAACATCCTGCCAACTAGGATCACAGATGGCCTTAACATAGCATTTTGACTCTTTGTGTGTTAGGTTGAAAAGTGTGCGTGGTAGATAAAATTGTAGAAGCATCCATAGGAACAAGGGAGAAAGGTGACTCTGACTCAGAAAACATAATTGTGGATTGATAAAAAAAAATTTCTATTTGCTCATGTAGCATGTTTTCAAAATTGTCAAAAAAAAAAAAACTGATGAGAATCATGTGAATTAATATCTAAATTTGAGAAATAATTGGTGTATGAACCACTGACATAGTGGGCATGCAATGATAATCCTCTAAATATGTAGGACGCTTTCTATCTCTTGTAGATTTCTTAATAACCTGAAGTGACTCAGATGCAGTACTATTGAATGGTGAATTACTTGACCTTACGAATGCAGGTATGCATTCAGATATTACATGCTCATGATGATGCATTGGAACTAATTAATTAAGTGATAGTGATGCATGAGAATTAATGCTATTATGAGATTCAGGGAATGGATCATCAAATGCAAAATTGTATAATGTGGATAGCACAGAACTCATGATAGTGTCATTTGTTTTTAAACTTTCCAATGAAAATGGGAATACATTTTCATAAAAGAATACATCTCTTGAGATTAATATATTTCTACTTATTATGTCGTATAGAACATATCTCTTAACACCTTTTTTAACACCCAAGTGTACACATTTGACAACTCTTTGTTCTAATTTTGATTTATGTGCTAATTTTGTTGAAGCAAATCTTAGACATCTAAACATCTTAAAGTAAGATATGCCAGGTTGTTTTTCTTTTAAAATCTCATAGGGAGAATGATTTTGCAATAAGACGCTAGGAATTCTATTGATAACATGAGCCGAATGTCTTACTGCAAAATTTCAAAATTTTTTTAGCATGTTAGAATGAAACATCAAGGCTCTAACAACTTCTAAAATATGTTGATGTTTCTTTTTTACAATACCATTTTGTTTTGGAGTTTTTACACAAATGATTTGGTGTATGATATCTTTTGATGCATAGAAATTATTTAACTTAAATTCATGTCTATTATCAGTTCAAAATTTTTTAATTGTCATTCTAAATTGAATTTCAACTATTTTGACAAAATTCTTGACTAATTTACTAGCTTCACTTTTCAATTTTATAAAGTATAACCAAGTGAATCGACTCTTGTCATCCACAATAGTAAAAAATTATTTAAAACTCAAAATAGAAATGGTATTGATAGGATCCAAATATCAATGTATACAATATCAAAGATGTTTATGCTCTTAGAGATTCTTGATATAAAAGACAACTGCTTTTGTTTTGCATAATGGCAAGAATCACAAGGCTTATTACAAATTGAAAATTCCAAGTTTTTGTATTCCCTTTTCATAATAGCAATTATATCATTTGGTAGATATCTTAATCAAAAATGCCATAGTGTAGAATACTCTATTTGTGTGTGTTGTGCAGACAATATAGATGCTAAAGGTGTGGATGTAGCTTGTGATGTAGTTTAAATAGGTATTAGGTCCTCAAAAGCATAGGATCCTCTCCTTTGTTCAACTACACCAATTATTGTCTTGGTAGTATTGTCCTAGATTTCACGCTCATTTTTATTAAAGATTAGTTTACATTTTAAATCTGATGTTAGTTTTGATACTGATATCAAATTGAATTTAAAGCTTGGAATATAGAAGACATTCAGCAAATAAAATTGATCAGAGAACATAACCGTGCCTGCAATATTGACCAGTGTGTTTGTGCCATCAAGCATGCTAACTAACACAAGTTGAATCGGATGTAGTTTTTGAAATGAATTCTTAACATATGAAATAGGATTAGTTGCTCCTAAATCAATGACCCAAGATTTGGGATTGAAAATAGAAATTGACATTATGTAAGAGATACCTTGGTTTGATGGAAGAGTTGTGGTAACAATTTAGTTTATGCTATGCATTGGGTGTGTATCTTGTTGGTTCAAGAGAGCTAGCAATGTCTCTCTTTGCTCTAAGGTGAAATATGACTCAGATTTGCCAAATTCTTTCCTTTGAGATTGGTTACTTACTTCATCATTGTTCTCTTCAGCAACCATATTATTGACCATGGCTCCATTGTTCTTGAAATGAGGGGAAAAGCCATGCTTTTATAGCATGTGTCTGCCAAGTGGCTATTCTTGCAACAGTATATACATTGTTTGGATCCTCGTCCAGCTTTTGCATTATTTTCGACTAGCAGCGCCTTTTCCTCCATTCCTTCGTTCATGTTCAGCTGTCTCTCTTGTTGTAAAAGAGACACAAAAGCTACATCCACCTTGGGTAATGGCTTCGATAACATAATCTGAGACCTTACAGTTGAAAAATGATCATTAAGACCTCTTAGGAACCTCACTATTTCTGATTCTTCTTTGTAACCTCTCATTATGCTTAGTTCACAATTGCACTTCTCAAGATACCTTGAGCAGCTCGAAATTGGCCGTAAATTCTCCAATTCCTCCCAAATTGACTTGAGTATAGTGTAGTATGTAGTCACTGACACATCTCCTTGCTTAGTTGCAAACAATTCTTCTTCTAATTCTGCTATCCTATACACATCACCATTATTGTATCTGTACCTTAATTCTTCCCACAATTCCTCAGCTGAGTTTATCCACATTACGCTTTGAGCAATTTCAAGGTTTAAAGAATGATTAATCCAAGAAACAATTTGTGTATTGCAACGGTCCCACGCTTCAAAAAACATATCATCCTTTGGTGGTCTTTGGATTGAGCCGTCAACAAATGTTATCTTGTTCTTGGATTTCAACGCTCTCCACATGTCTCTTTCCCATTTTTAAAAATTATTTCCTACCAAAGTAACTGTAACTATGACTGATCCTAGATTTTTTTCAGGATGTAAAGAATAAGGACTCACTGGGTCTAAAGATGGATTTGTTTGAGCTTTGTTTGCATTTGAATAATTCATCATATTGATTTGATTCACTAATGCAGCTAATGCCTATATATCCACTAAAGAGAATGACGAATTTGTTCGAGGTTCCATCACTTCTTGATCACAAAACCTAATTTGAGATTTGAACCAATAAATCTTGTTGATGTAGATTCAAAAAAATTTCTTCTTTTGATCTTGCTGATCGAAAATGTTTGTCTATGCTGAATCGGTGTAAGACAACACAAATCTCATTAGTCCCTATCGATGGAATTCGAAAGATGAGTTCAAGAATTAGATGAGAAGAATGAAGAAAAACGAATTCACAAGAAGAATGAAAAGAAAGAATCGAAGAATCTTGAAAAGAAAATGAAGCTACAAGAAGAAGAAGAGAATTGAAGAGTTTGTGCTATGAGCTTCTTTCGAAGTTCCTCAACCATTCACTGTAATTCTTCTTTCACGTTCTCCGCACCATGTTAAAATTGATGAGTTCAAGAAAAAATTGAAGGAAAAAACCTCACGAAACTCAATGGAGAAGAGAGTGTGTGCAACTATCACAACTCCATCACTCTTGCATTCACATTCTGATTGCAAAAAATTACCTACAATATTACATTTCTCAACTATATATAATAGCTCCTAAACCCAGTTGCACAATTAATTATCTAGTCAGTATACTAACAAATTAATTTACTAATCATTTACTAATAGAATTTGTCCACATAAGCACTTCCTAACTAATTAGTTTACTACTATTATACATATGACTAATTGGCTCACGTAACAGATGCCTCTTGAAATGTCTAAGCTTTCTTGAATTGGGTGGTGCAAATCGAACTCCTATATAACTATGATCGAAAAATATGTTTAGTTGAAAGAAAAAAAAATACCTAGATGAAATCAAGTCATAAAAGATTATATTAGATAGCTATGAATATGATCATGGTCCTAAATTCTTTGCGGTGGATATTTTCGTTAAGACTTTTTATATAAAGATGATATTATAAATCATTAAAATATTTAATATATATTTTACTAAATTATTTAACAATTTAAAATATGATCTTTGAATGATAACATCTTCAAAAGAGCATCTATCCAGGGGCGAAGCTACACATATGAAAAGGGAGGCAATGGCCCCAAATTTTAATTTTTGTTTAAAAAAAAGAAATAATAGACATAGTTCCTCTTTTTTTATTTCTCAGCCCCTTTCTTTTTTTTTTTGGGTACACTTTTTCAGTCCTTCTTTCATTCATAAAAAAAATCAGTCTATTTTTATATAACATTAACAAAGTATAATAATTTTAGCCTTAGTCTAATAGTTTACTTTATTTAAAAAATAAAATATAAATTTTTTTTCTCTCAATATCTTCATTCACTCAAATTTTTCATTTTTACTTTGCAGCAGGTAATAATTTTAGTAAATTATTAAACACCACCACCCCCTAAATAGTTAGTCTGACTCCGCCTTGCATCTACCATTATTTATATATGTTTTGAGTGATATTTCGTAATAATAGAATAGGAGAACTTTTTTTTTTTGGTATAAGAGATAATCCTTTTTTATAGATCAAGATTCATCATTGGGTGTATTGGGCTGCACCCAAATTATCCACATGATTTATCTTACTTCCTTGGGCCGAGTTACCAGGATAGTCTAGTATAGTAGTTCATTTTTTTTTTTAGCTTTTTGATATTACTCCTCAGTCAAAAATTCTTTTATTTATTATTTTTATCAATAATTACTCAGTAATAAAGGTGTTCAAGATGGCCCAAATATAAAGCATATTTTAACGGATTTAACTTTATTATTTTTGTTCCATGTTATTTTTGGGTCGAAATCATGTTATATTTTAGGGTGGTCTTAGTCAATCCAATTTTTCTAATAATAAAAATATATATTTTAGAATGAAATTAATAATATTATATTATATTTTTATATTTTACTTATTTGATGTGCCAGATAAGTAAATTTTGACTCTATCAGCAATAGAAGTGACGGGATGACTAATATGACTAACTTAAAATTTTTGAAGGACGAATTTGATTATTCTAAAATTCTAAAGATCAATTTAAAAAATAAATAATCTTTAAAAAAATAAATTTGTATTTGTTCAAAAATAATTACCTGAATTTTTTTAACTTAGATGGTAAGCAAAAGTGGTACTGCTTGGCATGGTTGAACTTGACCAATAGTCCAATAATACTAACGTTAACGTTACCCTATCCTCAGCATTTCTCAGTAAATACATGAAGCTAAGTTTTAATGCTTTATTTATTTATTTACTATTCCACTTGTTATTCTTCTTTCTTATGTCTAGTATTCATATATTTATTTTATTAAAATATTATATATACATTAAAAAATAATTATTAAATTAATTATTATGTATTTAC
>NC_029789.2:9642948-9644793 GCF_000816755.2 Arachis ipaensis | reverse complement strand
GTATTACGCGTATTTTCTATTGTGAACTGAGAAGTGAGAAGGGTACTAAAATATCCAGAGTTAGGATAGAGAGAGAATTTGGTCTTGTAAATTTGTCCAAGATTTTTTAGTGCCAAGTCATTGACCTGATTCAGTTGGAAATCTTATACTCTGTATTATAATGCGGACCCCGTATGACTACTCTACGCGGCTTTTGTTGTAACTTTCATAAGGAAACTTAAAAGGAGAAAGAATCCAAGGTCTGGTAGGGATCAACCTAAATGTTAATGCACAATAAGTCAATTAATTATTTATTCGAACCAACTTGGTCCAATATTTGCTACTACTACTACTACTACGTAATACCAAACAATCGTATATGCATCTTCCCGATAGTCAAATTAATTGTTAATTGTTAATTTCCAGGCTTTTGCAGTGTGAATTCGTTGAATAAACCAAAATAAAATGTGATTAGGCCCGGCCCCTGTTTATTGTTTTACCCCCTAATTAGTCTTTGAATGAAGTCAAATTAGACAGTAGGAGATAGATCTGAATAGCATGCAAATAATTCGGTAAATCGAATAAAGTTAGACGCAATGCAGATAGGGGCGTATTGAAGTGCTTCAATAATTTTTTTTTGTTTGCACCAGGGTATCCATCAGGTCGGAAGCCCAATGATTAATCCCTCGAGTACTGCAGAGGCACACAAAGTGAGCGATTCTCCCAAGCAAGCAAGTTCTATTCTCATCCTCCAGTGAGTATCGAATCCGAAAGAGATGGTTAAGGAACACAGACCCTCATCCATCTGTGCCAACTTGCGTTAGTAAATGCTTCAATAATTTAATTAGCATGAAATGTGATCATTCGTATACCTATATGAATGAAAAATGAAAAATGAAAAATGAAAAAATGAAAGGGTAATACATGGAACAAAAAGGACCACTTTATAATAATAATAATAATAATAATAATAATAATAATAATAATAAGAAGAAGAAGAAGAAGAAGAAGAAGAAGTTATCAAAACACGTTACATTATATTAGAATTTGCTCCAAATGCCATACCCTAATTTGGCGCTTATTAGGGGGATACAGTGAGCTTGGACTCTTTAGAGAAGAGAGATGACTTTTAAGGCCGTCTTGGGCAGGCGGACCCACCGCTATATATGTATGCCATTTGTGTCGGTGACAATTATTTTTTTATTTTTCTATCTTAATGCACATGTAATCATGTATGCAATTATGCATTAAATAGTTTGGGTTTATCATTCTACGAAAAATTCAACATCTCCTTTTGATTTTTGAAAACTTCAAACATTAGTTAAAAAGAAAATGATAAATAGGTCCTTAACTTTTTGATCTGTAGACATTTAAGTCTTCGAAGATTTGAAAATATATTTAAATTCTTAACTTTTTTAAAATTTGGATATATCGATCTTTCATATTCACTTGGTCTGTCAGATTTATTAGAAAAATCGAACGTGACTCATGTTGTACTGACCTAATTGATACGGATGCATACGTGAGAGAGATTTTAAAATTGGACAAAATGTATTTTTAAATCTTCAGAGACTTAAATATCCGCGAACAAAAAAATTAGGGATCGATTTATCTTTTTCTCTTAGTTAAATTATTGATTTAAGTCTTAATATGCGATAGAGTAAATAATTATTTTTAACTATTAAAAATTGGACTACTGGTATGTAAAACTAATCTTAAAGAATTTAAGGTAATATTTGGAAATAGAAATGAAATTAGGAAATTAAGATTTAATATTGTATTTAATAATGAACAAAATTAGAATTAAAATTTTAATTTTGAGACACGAAATTTTAGTCTCTTCGGTCTTTTTAAAAAAATATGAAT
>NC_029789.2:9631235-9642922 GCF_000816755.2 Arachis ipaensis | reverse complement strand
GAAAAATGAATACAGAAAACTAAAATTTTTGAGAATGGAGACTGAAATTTTTATAATATTTTTTTAAATATTTTCATTTAACTTTTCAAATTTTAAATTTATCTCTCAATCTATATATTTATCTTAAACCGCATATGATATTGAGACATAATTCAGTCCAGTATATTTTACACTAAATACAATACAGAGATTTAATTTAATCTCTATCTATATCTCTCAGTTTCTGTCTTTTAGTCTCAACCTCCCTTCCAAACGTAGCCTAAATGCATTTGATCACTATCAAAATTTATCTTGATCCGACAAAACTAACAAAACGTTAACTCCATTAATATAATTTCCTAAATACCTTTCTATTTTTTTCTTTCTTCTTCATATTTGCTCTATAACATTTCTATTTTTATCACCATCATCATATCCAGTCGTGCTATTCAAAAATTCTTAAAATTGAATCAAAATAAGAAATTAAAAAATAAACAAATAAGCTTCAACTTCATCATCTTGATGTAGACTTACGAAACAATATGGTGAGAAAAACCTTGCCATTCTTAATGCCATCAACATCAATCAATGGCGCACTTCACCTTCTTGTAACTCAACTTTCTTCCAAAGAATGGCGCATAAACCTTTTTAAGATCTATCATTTGCTGAAGAATCTGTCAAGCCACAAGTATTGTCTACCTTCCATAATCCTATCCATATCAAACAATAAGAACTCTGTTCTTGCCTGGTTGAGCTGAGGTATTACTTGTTTTCCAGCGGGGGTTAGTCGACCTTCTAGCTGAATCACGATGTACTCCGGCCACCAGGTAAAACGAGAGGAAAAGCACCTGCAAAGAGCACTCCGACGCTCAAGTTAGTCAATGAGAATAGTGAGAGAGGTTCTTATCTTGGAGAGGATAACATACCTTCTTAACTTTCCTTGGCCTTTTTTATACCTGAGTAGAGGTGGTCGACCGTTTCCCTGGATTTGTAACGCCTAGGGAGAGGATTAATTGCTTAACCGACGTTATAGAATAAAGAACAGTTATGACCATCGTTAATACGTCGGTTATAACTAGCAATTTTATGTTTTCGAGCTATAACTCGTAACCGATGTTTACTGGTTATATCACAGTCTCCAAGCTTGGCCTGACCTTATGGAGACAGGTTGAGCTTATTAGCAATTATTTATGAGTTATAGCTCGGCATATGGAGCCCCCAGGTCAACGTGGCTCATTTGAAATGACATTTGGTATCTGAAAAGACTTGTTGATGGAAGGCTGAGATGAGTTAATGCAACTCATGGTTTATTGTGTCCATCATTTATTTCTTTTTAAGTCCGGTGCAAGTTCCAAGGTGGTTTTACAACCGTTGGAAGTGTGTCTCTTTTGACGGTGGAGATTTTTTGTGGAACTCAAAAGTTTATTAAATGAATGGTTAGGGTGAAAACTCTTTGTTTTTGGCTACGCTGGTTGTGTGAACTTGTTAGCATTTTCAGAAGGGTTTAAAGAGAATGAGTAAAAGAGGTTAGTAAAACGTTTCCTTCTTTCTCTTATCCTTCTTATCAGTTTTTCGTGTGCTTTCTGAAAAAATGAGTGAAAAACCTAAGAAAACATTGCCCAATGTCGAAGACGACGAGTCTTATGACTGGGTTGATGGCGACGTCAAGATACGAGCTTCTTTGTTCATTGACAGAGAGAGTGTGAATGGGATTAACTTAACCAGGGTGATGAGGCCTGGTTTTCATGTGGAATTGTTACCATGCAACTGCTCGGATCATGTTTTTCATAGGAAAAAGGATTTTGAAAGCTTTTTTATGTACAGTTGTGTAATGGAAGAGTTGCGTGTGAAACTGCTATTTACGAAGTTTGAATGTGATGTTTTAAAACAAATGAACTGTGCACATTCTCAGGTTCACCCTAATGGCTGGGCGTTTATAAAATGTTTCTAGGTTTTGATGCAATTCTTTGAGATTGAACCGAACCTGAAACTTTTCTTTTCATTATTCCAAGCCAAAGGGGTGTAGAAGGGCCTGTGGGTGAACCTGAATAGTACCCCAGATTTTTCTGTGTTTAAGTTGTATAAATCTTCTTTCAAAAATTTCAAAGAAATATTCTTGAAAGAGAAATCAGTGGATGAGGAGTTTCCCTTTTACTTAAATGAACATTTGGGGGAGAAATTCCCAATGTATTGGTGTTGCCAGCCACAACATATATTTGGTCCTTATAAAAACTCGAAACGAATGTATAATATCATTTCTGATTGAAATGGTTGATAAAGGTGGTTCCATAGGAAGAGGATAAGTTGTCTGTAATAAATTATTTTGGTGAGAAAACCAGGATCTACTTGTATTCGTTTATGTTTGGAATATTTATTTGCTGATGTTTATGCTTTCTTGTTTCAGGTGGGAAATTTCCAGGGGTGTCTGCGTCGAGTTTAAGGGCCCATTTTAAAGTAAAGAATTTTGAGGGCTCTTCCTCAAACCCGGAGAAAATGGACGGTGGAGCCAAGGTTAACCAGCCCCCACCAAAGAAAAAGGGAATTGTGTTTAAAAAGAGAAAGTCGGACATGGTCATCCTCGACGCTGAAGAGGGTAATGATAGAGTTGTGCAGCTCGAAGATTTGTCAATTTTATTATGAAACAGGAAAAACTGCATACTTTTGAAAATGAAGGAGACAGATCATCGGTTTGGGATCGAAAGTTTCTTTTTAATGTCGTTGCGGACGAGATTGTTCCGTCCATGCTGGATATATCAAGGGTGGATGAGGTTGGGGATATAGGGGTTGATCAGTTTCTACAGGTGAGGCTAAAACAAAACTCTTCTTTGGTCTTTTAAAAATTTATATTTTTCTGAATGTTTGCTTGTGATTGTAGGTATTAGGGTTTCATTTGGCCAGTATCAGACGTAGCCAAGAGAAGAAGCATAGGAGGGTTGTGCTTCATACTACAGAGAGTGCTGCTTTAAAGGAACAGTTAGATTTGAAAGAGATAGCTTTGAGTGAGGTTAAAAAGAAATTGTCTGATGTTACTGAAGAGTTGAATGTTGAAAAGAAAGGGCGGGAGAAGGATGCTGAGATGATAGCACAGAAAGAAAATGACCTTGAGAGTATGAACAACTGAGTTATGGAGGTTACTTTAAAAATGAAAGAAATAGAGAGTTGCAAAGAGGGGGATATCCTGGATGCATTTGCGGAAGGATTTGAACGGGTTGTTACTCAGGCCAAATATCTTGTGCCTGATGGGGATTTTTCCTTGATGGATCCGAGCAAGGTAATACGAGATGGTCAGTTTGTGGATGATGAAGAGGCTGCTGAAGAAGCTGATGAGAATATGGCTGAATGATGATAGGTTTCGTGGTTTAGAGTCTAATGTTTCCGCTGGCTTTTTGTACAACATTCTATGCTTTGTTTTGAATTTAGCATATAAACGCTCTGTAGTAATTATGAATATGAAATGTTTTTGAATTTGGCGGTTCTGCCATATCTGATAAGGATTTTGGTTTTTCCTAATTGTTTGTCTGAGACCCCTTAAAAGGGTATGATTACTGTATGTTGCTTAACGTATTTATGCGCATCCGTTTTGAAAATATGCGACTTAGTCTGATTGATATTCCCTTGAAGGGAGAGAACAGATTTAATATGGTAACTAGATAAAGACAAGTTATGTTTGTCAAAGAATGCATCAAAATGATAAGTAAATTTTATTCAAAGCAGTACCTGTACAATTGGTCTCAGGTAAGCTAGCCTCATTAAAACCTCCTTAAGCAAAACCCTTTTGGGAAAAAATCTCAAGGTAGAAAAAAGAGTACTAGTATGCTGCTGTTGCTAACTGTAATATGCTTTTAAAGAATTGACATTCCATGTGTTGGGTAGTTTTGTGCCGTCTAATCTTTCCAGTTGATAAGCTCCTCTACCGAGAACTCTGTATACTCTATAAGGTCCCTCCCATTTTGCGGCGAGCTTTCCATGAGAGGGTGGTTTTCGGGCTTCTTTAGTCTTTCGCAGTACCAGGTCGCCCACATTGAAAGATCTTGGTTGAACTCTCTTGTCATGTCGTCGACTTAGGCATTGTTGTAGTGCTTGGTGACGAACTGCCGCCATGCTTCGCACTTCTTCAATTAGATCAAGCTCGGCCCACCGAGCTTGTTCATGATTGGCAGCCTCTGTTCGAAAGGAACCATGTGAGACTTTAATTGGTATCATTGCCTCTGAGCCATATACCAAACGAAAGGGTATTTCCTTAGTTGTTGAATGCATTGTAGTGTTATATCCCCACAATATTTCAGGGATAAGCTCGGCCCATAAGCCTTTGGCGTCGTCCACTTTTTTCCTTAAGGCTTGCAATAGGACCTTATTTGCCGCTTCCACTAATCCATTCGATTGTGGATGTTCTACTAATGAAAAGTGTTGCTTTATCTGTAAATTCTGCAAAAAAGCTTTGAAATTATGGTCGGTAAACTGGTGACCATTGTCAGTGATGATATGACGGGGTAAACCGAATCGACAAATTATGTTTTTCCAAACGAAGGATATCATTTGGCTTGAAGTAATTTCTGCTAAAGGTTCAGCCTCAATCCATTTAGAAAAATAATCAATTGCAACAACTAAATATTTCACCTGTCTTGGAGTAGTGGGGAACGGTCCAAGGATGTCAATTCTCCACTAATTAAATGGCCAGCTTACCACTGAGTAATGCAGGTTTTCAGCGGGTATGTTGATGATCCGAGCATGTTTCTGACAGCTATCACAAGTTCTGACTTTTTTTTGGCTATCCTCCCATATTGTCCGCTAGTAAAAGCCAGCTCAAAGAATCTTTTGAACTAGGCTTCTGGCCCCGGAGTGTATTCCACAAATGCATTCGTGAGCTTTGTCTATAACTAGATCGGCTTCTGATCTGTCTAAACACTTCAAAAGAGGTCAAGAATAACCTCGCCTGTACAAAGCATTATTCAATAATGTAAAGAAAGATGCTTTTCCTTTAAATTTTTTCTGATCTTTGATTCCATCTGGAATATCCCCATTCCTAAGGAAAGATATATAAGGCTGTTGCCAACTACTTTCATCGACGATATTAAAAACGCCGATCATATGTATACTCGGCTTTTCCAGGGTACACTGCAAAAGTGTGGCAGTGTGTGATTAGGTAGTAGCTACTTTGGATAGGACGTCTGCTCTGTGATTTTGATCCCTAGCTATGTGATTAATTTCAACTTTTGAAAAACTGCTCACAAGGTGATTGACAATATCTAGGTATTTTAACAAAATAGGATCCTTGGTTCGAAAACATTGATTTACTTGTTGAACAACTAACAAGGAGTCACAATAAACTTTTAAATGAGTAACGTGCAATTCAATTGCTAACCTGAGCCTAGCAATTAGGGGTTCGTATTCGGCCTGATTGTTGCTGGCCTTAAAGGAAAACCGAAGAGAATGCTCGACGACAACTCCTTCAGGGTTTTCCAAGAGTATTCTTACTCCTGATCCTTGAGGATTTGATGCTCCGTCAATGAATAGTATCTACTGTGTACTTCCTCCATCAGGGTTTGGTCTGGTGAATTCGGCCACAAAGTCAGCCAAGTACTGGAATTTGACAGATCCTCTGGGTTGATACTGAATATCAAATTCTGAGAGTTCGATGGACCATTTGATTAGCCGTTCTGCTAGCTCGGGCTTGGCGAGTATTTGGCGTAGCGATTATTCAATTCTAACATTGATTGTGTGGCTCTGAAAGTAAGGACGGAGCCGCCTTGTAGAAAAAAATAAGGCATAGGCGAGCTTTTCTAACCTCGGGTAGCGAAGCTCGGCGTTTTACAGCAACTTGCTGACAAAATAAATTGGCTGTTGTATTTTCTCGTTTTCTGCAACAAGGACAGAGCTAATTGCCGTATCAGTACTCGACAAGTACAAATATAATGGTTCGTCGACTTTAGGTTTTTGTAAAATAGGTGGTTTAGAAAGAAACTGTTTTAAACTTGTAAATGCAGCTTCACAGTTTTCATCCCATTGAAAAGTTGTATGTTTTCGTAAACACTGCAAAAAGCTAAAGGATTTAGATGCTAAGCATGATAGAAATCTCGACAATGCCGCTAATCTCCCTATTAATCGCTGAACTTCTTTGATTGTTGTGGGACTATTCATGTCGATGATAGCTTGACATTTTTCTGGGTTTGCCTCAATTCCTCGGCTGGTAAGTATAATACCGATGAATTTTCCTACACGCACGCCAAGGGCGCACTTTTCAGGATTAAGCCTCATGTTATAAGCTCGGATTCGACCGAAGATTTCAGCAAGGTCGTCAATGTGGGAGTGGCCGGCTTTTGTCTTGGCGACCATGTCATCGACCTATACCTCAATATTCCGACCTATTTGTTGGTCGAAGATCTTGTTCATTAGTCGTTAGTATGTCATGCCTGTATTTTTTAAACCAAAAGGCATTACATTATAACAATAATTACCATACTCAGTTATAAAGGCTGCTTTCTCTTGGTCTAATGGATGCATAAGAATCTGGTTATAAGCAGAGTATGCATCCATGAAACTCAAGGTACCATATCTACAGGAGTTATCCACTAAAGTATCAATGCAGGGTAAATGATAGGCGTCCTTAGGGAAAGCTTTGTTTAGATTAGTAAAGTCGATGCACATGCGCCATTTATCATTACTTTTATTTACTATGACAACATTGGCTAACCATGTTGTGAACCTGATTTCTCGGATGAAGTTTGCATCAATGAGCTTTTTGGCTTCGGCCATGGATGCAAGTCTTTTCTCGGTTCTGAGGTTCCGTTTTTTCTAAGATATTGGTCGAGCTGCCGGGCTTATCGCTAGCTTATGTGTGATCACAGATGGGTCTATGTCAGGCATGTCTGTAGAGTTCCAGGCAAATAGATCGGCGTTTTGTCGTAAAAAGTGGACGAGCTTTTCCTTTTCCTCATCTTTGGT
This sequence comes from Arachis ipaensis, assembly GCF_000816755.2. Taxonomy (NCBI): domain Eukaryota; kingdom Viridiplantae; phylum Streptophyta; class Magnoliopsida; order Fabales; family Fabaceae; genus Arachis; species Arachis ipaensis. Next base: position 9,636,001 of record NC_029789.2, on the reverse strand, counting down.
GGATGTTCCCACAAAAGTAAACTTCATTGGGTCGTCGGTTAATGTGACCTTTGTTAGTTCTTCATTTGGCAGAGGGCGATCTTGCAAGTCGGCTCTGGGATCTAACTCTGCTAGTGGTGTCTGTTCAGCATGTATAGAATTGATCCGCCGCTCGCTGGTCCTTTTGATAGGCTTTAGGCTTGTGTTATAACAGTGCCGAGCTTCTTGAAGGTCACCGTGAACCGTGGCTACTATATTGTCTTGCACAGAAAACTTGACACAAAGATGAATTGTGGAGACAATTGCAGTAAATCTATTTAAAAGAGGTCTTCCTAAAATGAGATTATAAGGACTAAAATAGTCGACTACAAGATACTGGATATCTTGTGTCTTATATAGTGGCTGCTCACCGAGTGTGGTTTGCAACCACACTGAACCCATCACTGAGACTCGTTCTCCTGAAAATCCGACCAAGTCCCCAACCGATGGCTGCAAAATGTTAGTACTTAGTTTCATCTTTTCAAACGTAGCAAAAAATAACACGTCAGCGCTGCTTCCTGGGTCTAGCAGAACTTTCCGAACTATTAGGTCTCCCAACTGGAGAGAGATGACCACAGGATCATCCAAGTTGGTGTCGTTGCAATTAAAGTTGGTGGGACAGAAAGTCATCTCTGGCATGTCCTAACCTGGTTGAGGATTGTTGATTGTGTCCCCAAGTGCTAACATGGCCCTGTAAGTACGTTTTCTAGCTGAGCTTGTATATTCGCCTCCGGCATAACCCCCGGAGATGCAATTGATTATGCCCCTGGTTGAGCAGGGGCCTTCTCCTTGTCTCTTGATGACGGACCTACCGCAGATGGGTTAGAGGTCGGAACTGTTCGCTTCTGGATATGACCTACAATAAATTTGTCGAGATGTCCTTGTCTTGCTAAGCGTTCCAGGAGATCTTTTGCAATCACACATTCGTATGTTGTATGGCCGTACTTCTGATGAAATGTGCAGTATTTGTATTTGTCAGCATTCTTTAGTTCAGGGTAATTACCGGCCTTATGAGGGGGCTTAATCAGCTTGGAATTCAATATTTCCTTAATAATGACATCCCTCTTTGTATTGAACTAGGTATATGACTCGTAACGAGGCATAGGTCTGAAGTTCTTCTTGTTGTCTCGAGGTTTATCGTCGTCTTTTGTGGTTGCCGACTTTTCAGCCCTTCGTGCCTGGTGGAGCTCTTCAATGTCTATCTGTCCCTTGGCCTTCTCCTAAAACTCGGCTAGAGTCTTTGGTTTGGCCACTGCAATGGCTTCCTGGAATTTTCCTGGGCGAAGGTCACTTTTGATGGCATGCAGGTGGACTTCAGGGTGAAGATCAGGGATTCTCATAGCTATCTTCGTAAAACAGGTAATGTAGTCCTTCAGACTTTCTTGCGGACCTTGATTAATGGTTGTCAAATAATCGGAATCATGCAAATACATCACCGATGCCACAAAGTGATCTTCGAATTGCTTCTCCAGTTCTTGGAAACGTGAGATAGAATCTGCAGGCAAAGAGCAAAACCAGTCAAGTGCAGGACCATCTAAAAAGGACGGAAAACAACGACATAAAATAGGATCAGATGCACCGTTGATGATCATAATAGATTGGAATTTCTTGATGTGCTACTTATGATCTCCTAGTCCATCATACGGAGTGAGAGTGGTCGACAAGGTGAATTGTCTGGGAAGCTGAAAATTCATGATGTCAGCTGTGAACGGCCTTGCAGAATTATCGGGCTCATCGTCCTCACCCTCAGGTGAATTTTCTTCATTATGAGGACCTTCATCATCATTCCGAGGCATCTCCGAGACATGAGTTGGCTCGGATTGATGCTCGTCATTTGTCTGCCGCTCGTGGCGATCATTGTTGTGTTTAAGACGAACATTGGCTAATTGCTGAATTTGCTGCTGCATCCTTTGATTCTCCTCCACCATACGTTGATTTGCCTCAGCCATGCGCTGGTTTGCTTGTTGGAGCTCGGTTACCATCCGAAGGAGCTCGGACGGAGTGGGAGGAGGTGCATCAGCCATTGACGGGTGTTAGAGTGTTTGGGGCCTATAAAGGGAGATGTTCTAGATTTTCGGCCCCACGGTGGGCGCCAAATGTTCTTGCCTGGTTGAGCTGAGGTATTACTCATTTTCTAGCGGGGTTAGCCAACCTTCTGGCTGAATCACGATGTACTCCGGCCACCAGGTGAAACGAGAGGGGAGGCACCTGCAAAGAGCACTCCGACGCTCAAGTTAGTCAATGGGAATAATGAGAGAGGTTCTTATCTTGGAGAGGATAACATACCTTCTTAACTTTCCTCGACCTTTTTTATACCTGAGTAGAGGTGGTCGACCATTTCCCTGGATTTGTAACGCCTAGGGAAAGGATTAATTGCTTAACCGACGTTATAGAATAAAGAACAGTTATGACCATCGTTAATACGTCGGTTATGACTAGCAATTTTACGTTTCCGAGCTATAACTCGTAACCGATGTTTACTGGTCATATCAAACTCCATTATCAAAAGATATGATTAGGTTTAATTTTAATTTTGAATTTAAATAAAATAAATAAATAAATAAAAAAGATATGATTAGGTTTAATTTTAATTTGAGTTTGAATAATTTAGGATTTGATATAAAAGAGGAGAGATTTGCCCTCTGGGCATCATTCTTCTTCCGGCTCTCTTCTCTTCCCTTCCGTCTTTCATTCTTTTTAGTTTTAGGTTTTACACATTAGATTAGGATTTCAATTTCTTTGCACTATGGGCTACTAAACCTAAATTGTTAAAGTTAGAACCTCTATTTATTTTGATGGATTAATATAATTGTTCTTCTATTTTGATTAATATACTGACTGTTATTCAAGAATTGAATTTTGTTCTTCATCTTAAGGATTATAGTGTATTGAAAAATAACTCTTCTCTGAATTGAATTCCTCTGAATCTTGAAAAAGTTAAAATCATTGGAATTAGGTTAGAAACTCTTTCTTATAATTCTTCAATTACCTATATTTAATTTGATACGTGACATATAATCCAATTTTTTTTGGGTTCTTAAGAATTGTGTGGCCTTTGAACCAAAATTTGGATTAACCTCATAACATAATTAATTGATCAAGAAATTAACGGTTGATTAGGTTAGGAGAAATTGAATTGCCAAGCAATTGGAGTTCAATTACTTAGAGTTTGGCACGAACTATATCTTTGCATGATCAAAATAGATAAATATGATTATTAATCTGGAAATTTAAATATCTCTGATACCTTAACTATCTTTATCGTATTATTTTCTTAACCAATTTTAGTTTGTTCTTGTTTAATTTTCTACTTTCATGTTATTTACTATTGAAAATCCTCATTTTTACTTGTCTGATTAGAATAATCAATTGACTATTGCTTGCTTAATCCGTTAATTCTCGTCGGAACGATAACCTACTACTCCTATAGTATTACTTGATACGATTCGGTGCACTTGTCGGTAGTTTGTGGGTTAAAAAATTTGCATCATTACACTCATCGTCGTCGTAACAATCGTCATGTTGCAAAACTTTATCGTCACGGCAAATCATCCCATGCTGTTATCGATGTTTAAGTCCAGCCAAATCACTGGCTTGGCGGACTTCACAATCTAAAAGAGCTATGAGATCAGGAGATCGAGGTCGATCTTGTAGAACGTAAATTTGTATAACGCAGAGAAAGGATTGAATCAGAAGTTAGAGTTTTGGAAATGGAGTAATTAAAGGATTTGTAAGTGCAATAATCTCAAATTACAAAAGAATAAGAGAGTGAATAAGGGAAGGGTCTTTAGCAAGAAGGGATGAGAATTTGTGCAGCGAGGTTAAAAAAAAATAGTGATGGCTAAAAAGAACGACAGCCACAAAAGATAGAGATTCAGGTGAGACGATAAACTTTACAATAGAGATGGGGTTAGTTGCGTGGATGAAATGTTGGAGATAATAGTGATGATAATAATGATAAAAAAAAAATAGAACAAATTAATGGAAGAAAAATAAAGAATAAAAAAAAGAAATATTTACAAAATAATTTTAATAGTTAATATTTTATTAATTTTGTCAAATAAAAAAAATTTGATGGTTATCAAATATATTTAAATTTATTATTGTCAATTTTATCAGTATCTAAATCTTTTATTATAAAAAATAGTTCTTTACTCATATGTAATCCTTAACAAATTTTAATTTTTATTGGTAGCTCACATTTGTATTTTTTTAGGCTCTAAATTAACTTGCAACATAAATTTTTGGAGATTATAAAATTCAAGAAATGTATATCATCCTATCATAACTATTTTGCATTACATAAAAATTCAAGAAATGTATATCATCCCATCATAACTATTTTGCATTACATAAATAATGTACACACACCATTGGAAACAAAAGACTAGGAACAAATCAAAACGAAAATTAAACAAGATTTTAGAAAGAGGAAAATTTATTACGACAGCAACTTAATTTAGTATATATTATATATAAAATTATAAAGTAGGAGACAGCACGTTCATGATTGTTGCGAAGAGGCTTAGGATTATAGGAGCATTAACGGTCCACATGCATAAGGTTTGCCTTCATTTTCAAATTTAAATGTTGTGAAGGAAAAAAGAATTTCCATTATAAAAAAGAGAAAAGAATATTAATAAATGTAGTTAAAATAAAAGATAAATAATATTACATGACTAACAAAATTTATTAAGTTTAGTCTACACTTGTTTAACAAAGGTAATTTTATACTAAATTTTAAACTA
>NC_029789.2:9627317-9630811 GCF_000816755.2 Arachis ipaensis | reverse complement strand
TGCGCCAAAAAATATATAAAACATTTTTTCATCTCGCATAATTATATGAAAAAAAAAAGTTATAAAGCAAATATATATAATCCTCAAACTCGAATGCAATAATTGAGGAAATTAAAGCTTTGTCATGTGTAGCACATGCTGGGATCATGTCCAAAGATGCAGTCTTCGAAACAAGAAAAGCCCAGATAAATGATAATGGAGCTAGCTGTTGTGTCATCGCGCAATTTTTGTTCTTAGAAGCAAACAATTTGATGAAACATGTGAGGCCATACATGCTACTCAATTTATTTAATCTCACTCACTCAAAATCTCGAAATCCATTGAAGATAACTTACTACTACTATACATATCATCATATAGCAGGTTGGAACTATAAATATATATATATGCATGGAAAGCTATCTTTTATTTCTTAATTTGTGAGAAGATACTCATGATTTTATTGCCTTTAGAGTAATCTTATTATCAGATCAAGTACTATGATAACATAGTAATCAAAAGTGAACATTTCAAAGGTGTAGAGAGTGAGAGTTAGTTATGATCTTATAGGTAGGGTTTGTTTTGAGGTACTGGGATAGAGATTGAGAGATTGAGACTCAATATCATGTTTGTTGGCTCAGAGACTGATATTAAAATTTGTCTCCGTCTCCAAAATTTTAGTATTTTAGTACTTTCAAAAAGTGGGGACACAGGAGACTGAAATTTTTAAAGACAAAGATGGAACTTTAATAACATTTTATACCTAAAATACCCTCATTTCAATTAATTAATTTTAATTTTATCCTTTATACAAATTAAATTAGAGCTTCATTTTTATTTCAATTTCTATCTCCCACTTTGTACCAAACAGAATAGATTTATTTCTGTCTCTGTCTCTTAATCTCTATCTCTCAGAGCTTGTTGGGAAATTTAACATGAGAAAAGAATTCTATTTACTTTAAGAAAAGAATTCATTTCTATTTGAAATTTAATTTCATGATTTGGAATAACTATAATATATTAATGGAATAGAATTCAAGTTTAAAGAGTGTGAGAGCTGATTTGGAAATCAGACCCTTTTTGGTCTGATTTACAAATGAAGGAAAAATAAGAATTAAAATTCTCAAAGGAATTCAAATAATTTATTTTTAGTTGTTCCAAAACAAGAATCAAAATTCAACTCTTAAATGAATTTTAATTCCTAGCATTCCAAACAAATTTTCAATCTTTGTCTTTCGATTTCTGTCTATCCGTCAAACACTACCATAAAGAGGTGGTTATTATTAGGTTCGTTAACTAAGTCGGACACTAAGTCGGACAGCAGAACGGATAATAACATATAAGCCTAGGTTAAAGGACCTCCGATCTACTTGGGCTATATGAAAAAATACGATACTGTTTAAAGTTCTAATCTATTTTACTATTATTTTCTAAATATGAAGTTCTAATCTTAATTATTTCAATCTCAAGCATGTTGTAATGCCGACCACTGAACAACCGGTTGGCTTAAAACCTAATAATATAATTAAATAACACATTCTGTTGTCTCTTCTCTTTCATTCCTTAAACATCGTCATTGGGCGAAGCTTCTTTTAATTTAATTTAATTAACAAGGGTTAATAAGCTATCAATAAGTACTTGACATATTTGGATTTCAAAAATGTTTGATAATAAAAAAAATTAATAAAAAATAGTTAAAGTTTATCTTATTTAATATTATTAATTATGATTAAAATTAAAAAATATTAAATAAAATAAATTTATTTTTTTTTGTCTTTCTAATACTACTGTTTTATTTTAGTAGATAGTATGGTCATAAATCCACCTAAATTTTTGCTTAATTAAAAAGAAGAAGAAGAAGAAATTAGTCATGTTAGGTCAAGTTAGACTTTTGCAATAACTAAGTAGTGTGCCTTGTTTCCTAAATGATGGTCTTTATTGATTAATTTATTTATCAAAGCCTGTCTCTTTTTAATTAAGGTACTTTCCTTGCCCCTGGCTTAAAAGTTCATTTAATTATAGGCTTACTTAGGAATAAAAATTTAAATTAAATAAATAAAAAGATGAATTATTATATATAGGTCCACTAATCACCTTTATTGAATGACGCAAATGACTTGGGTATTTTAATTAAAAAAGCTAAATCATCCGAAAACGTAACATCAGCAAATAGATATAAATTGATAATACAAGTCATTAACTAAATTAAAGAAAATTGAATGAATATTATTATATTAGACTAACTAAAATGATAAAGCTAAGAAAGGCCAACTTAACGATTTGTAGCAATTAATTTGTTAATTGCATAAAATAAATAAAATTGAAGATAAATGCATGAGCAAAAATATCTGAAAAGTGAAAATTACGTGAAGTCACGATAGAGTGGTGATAGGAGCAGAAGAATGAGAAAGGATGAACAGATAACATGTCACTGTAGAGTAGTGAATCCCCTGCCATGTCCATGTCTCTATGTAGCTTCGACGTCCCTTTCGACCAAAGTGCCACAACACCCCATTTTTCATTTTCACCCCTTCTAGCTTTTTTCAGTTTTGCATGATACTTCACCTTTGCCATTACAAGGACCGTCCTTAACGCAACGTGGCTAGTAGTTTCTTGCACCATCAATTAAATATAAAGTTAGTTACGTTGTTTCCGTTTGTCTTCACACATATATTTTCTGCTCAATGAATTACCAAGTGTCCCACCATGCCCTCTCTGTCTCTCTTTCACCAATCAAATGGATTATTTTCTCTATCAATTCCAACATTTATTATTATAATTATATACGTATATTCAGTATATATAGTAGTGCTACAAAAAGTCTTTAGTCCTTTATTTGCGATTTCTTAAAGAGGCACATGCAAGCAGAGAGCAACTCCACCATCTATTGGTTTATTAAATTTTTACAGAATAATATAGTTATGATGAATGGATTTTTTATTTCATTGCTATTATGAGATTTTCGTTTATTTTATTATTTAATTTCACATATACGCTATATAGTATGCATGTAGGTCTATTTAAATGAAACACATCAGTTTATTTCCCCTCTCCTAAATCTTACCAAAACTATTGTTGGTTTGAGATCTAAGATATTATTCGTAAACGCTTTGCTGAAGATTTGCACCGATGTGATTGCTCAACTAATAAGCAGAAAATAGAAAGGGACAAGAGGAAATGAAATGATAATCCTATTAGTAGCGTTATAAACAAAAAGTAATAAATCCTCTTAATAAACTAGTATACTATATGTTTAAAATTTGATTGATATCGTTCCACATTATATTTTATGTATATCGTAAAATTCATAGCTGTGACTATAGGGGAGAGAAAAAACAAGACATTTCTTATTTCGCGCTAATCGTGGATATTATGTATGCACTTTTTTACTTTTCTGTGCATACATGCGAAAGAAAATTATAAGGAGTTAAATAAAATAATATGGTTAAAAATAATGTAATTAAAAATAATAAAAATTATAAGGATTTAAATAAAATAATATGGTTAAAAATAAT
>NC_029789.2:9624101-9626985 GCF_000816755.2 Arachis ipaensis | reverse complement strand
AGAAATTCAAGTACAGTCAACTTCACGTAAAATTAGTAATTAAAAATTATTAAATAAAAATTTAGTCAACTCAATCAAATTATTTAATAATTTTTCACTATCAACTTTATTTTTATATTGATTAAACAATAACAAAAAAAATATTAAAAATGACTGGTAAGAGTTGTTATTTTTTAACTTTTAACGGTACAAGTTGGATAATATGTCTCATCTCATTATATTGTACATAAATCCAAGGTTCCTCGAAAAAGAAGATCTTAATTAATTAGTTTTGAAAATATATATTCTATTGAATAGTAAGTTTATTTTATTCAAAAAGTCAAACAAGTACTGCAGCAGTATAATCAGATCTAGAAGCAAAGCAATTAGTTAACAGCTTATAAGAAGAAGAATAAAGAAACCAAAAAACACAATGTTTTTGTGAGGTAGAGAGAGAAGCATAGTGAGTAAGAGAGTGGGCGTGGATAATATGGTGAATAATATTTGAGATCATTGACTTGGCAGCTATATTTGAAGCAATTTAGGCAGAAGAAAATAAAGAGAAGAGAAGAGGGAGCGGAAGCAGCAGCCGCTGATTCCAAATTCCGATCCCATGACATAGATGGTTTTAGATCATACATACATTGGATCAAGTATTTAAGAACCATTCATTGAACATTGAACTTCACATCACACATATATAGCAGCAGCAGCATGGCCTCCATGGCCGCCATTACTACTACAGTCCTCCTCTTCTTTATTATGATCCTCTACTCATCAACAATAAATGCAACAACCACCACCACTCAACAGCGCTTCAAAGAAGCTCCCAAATTCTACAACTCCCCAAACTGTCCCGCCATTCAGCAATCAGACAAGTGCTCCGATGACGCAGTGCACGTCGCAATGACACTCGACGCCACCTACCTCCGGGGTTCCATGGCCGCCATCCTCTCCGTCCTCCAGCACTCATCCTGCCCTGAGAATATCCTCTTCCACTTCGTCACCGCCGCCTCCTCCTCCACGTCGTTCCTTAACACCACCCTCTCCTCTTCCTTCCCCTACCTTGTCCTCTCAACTACGCCCGCAACTACCTCGCCAACCTCCTCCCCTCCTGCGTCCGCCGTATCGTCTACCTTGACTCCGACCTCGTCCTGGTCGACGACATCTCCAAGCTCGCCGCCACGCCACTCCCGAACGACGCCGTCCTCGCCGCACCGGAGTACTGTAACGCAAACTTCAGCGCATACTTCACTCCATCGTTCTGGTCCAACCCTTCCCTGTCGCTCACATTCGCCTCCCGAAGGCCCTGCTACTTCAACACTGGCGTCATGGTCATCGATCTCGAGCGGTGGCGTGCCGGCGACTACACCACCAAGATCGAGGAGTGGATGGAGCTTCAGAAGAGGATGCGGATCTACGAGCTCGGGTCTTTGCCGCCGTTTCTTTTGGTTTTCGCCGGGAACATAGGCCCGGTGGATCATAGGTGGAACCAGCACGGTCTTGGCGGGGACAACTTTCGCGGGCTTTGCAGGGACTTGCATCCGGGCCCGGTAAGCCTACTGCATTGGAGCGGGAAAGGGAAGCCCTGGGCCAGGCTCGACGCCAATCGCCCTTGCCCGTTGGACGCCTTATGGACTCCCTATGACCTCCTCCAGACACCTTTCGCGCTCGAGGCCTAAGCCCAACCCCAAGCCCAAGCCCGCCACATTAATTATGGGTCTTACCTTTATTTTTATTTTAATATTTCCTCTGTTTCCATAAATAAACTGTCTTTTTTCCCCCTTTATTTCTTTCTTCTTTTTTTTTCCCTTAAAAAAATGGTGGAAGTAGTAATTTTTGAATTATCAGTAAGGGTGTAAAATGGCTTGTATTAGGGAGTTGGCGCTGTAGTCGCTCCTGGCTAGCTAGCTATGCTCTTTTACTTTTGTACAGCCAGGTACATATACGTTCCCTACTTGTCTCTTACTATAGTAATTAATTAATTAACATACAGTGCATTCAATCCAATATCAAAGCTTTTATATATTCTATCTTAAATGATTTGCATGGAGGGAGGAAGGGGTTGCTGTGTTCTATTGTCGGTGAGGTAATTGGGTTTGTGTCTGAAAGGGATTTTTTTATTTAGTTACTAGTCGTCGTCTTCGCATAAGTTCTTTATCCATCATGACTCTCTTTGTCTGGCCAAAGCCAAACATGTCACTTTATTAGATTTTGACTCCATTCATCATCATTCATACAGTACCTTCTTAATTTTGAGTTTGAATTCAATCAAAACCCATTCCAATACTTGTACTCCTTTCAAAAGGAGTCTATTTTTAGAAACAAGTCTATCACATGGAAATTAAATGAATCCACTGTACTAGGTTTAGCTTATTTTTAATTAAGAGCACTAAGACTAAAATAAATAAAAAGATTAAACTAATCTACACTTTAATTAACCACCAACAAGCAACAAACACTACAAAAATAAAAAGCTAAAAGAAGGAAAAGAACCACACACTATGCTTATTAAGTTATTATCTTAAATTATATTGTTGTTACATATTTGGTTGAGTGTGTATGTATACCTTAGAGCTTTCTGGTCCCATCTCATTTTTGCATTTTCTTGTCCTTGTAATATCTTCCTTTACAATATATCAACGTATTTTACTTTTATTTTTTTTAAATAGTTAACATGAATAATAAACGTGTATGTGCAATTAATTGGTCCTCTTTTTTTTTTTCCTACCAAACCTTCATGCATTGTTAATCATGCATCTTACTTTCAGTCGTATTAATGTTCATAGGCCTATTGCTAAATCGTACATAGGTGAATAAATGTGAAAAATATGGAAACCACCAGAGTCAAGATATGCTGCTAGTCCAACTACACTATTATATATATATATAAACAACCATGTTA
>NC_029789.2:9600547-9623672 GCF_000816755.2 Arachis ipaensis | reverse complement strand
AGAAAGGCAGAAAGGCAAAAAAAAAATAATAATAATAATTATATGTAAATGAAAATCAAAATTTACAGGTTGAATTAATGCGGATTTCTGGGAGTTCATTGTCAGATTGTACGTAAATTTTAATTCGTCATTAATAAGATATCCAACACTCCAACGCTCCAAGTCCAACCTATACACTCCTCAAGTATTTATTTTACTGCAAAGCCACTTAAAATGTGGAAGCACATGGAAAAGTAACCTTACAATATGTGTATATTCTCCAATTTAACACATGTGTAGTGCCACGTTGATGAATAACATGACTCAGTTATTTAAAGGCACCTACTTGCTCCTATTAACACTGTCTGGCACCAAAAAGTCTAACTTAAAATTAACCTCCCGGCAGTAATTATTTATATGCATTCCTTTTGTTACTCACGCACTTGCAGAAATGAACTTGCATTCTAAGTTATCTTAAAAACTCGATCTACACAAAAATTTCACATGAGAAGACATAATCCGAAGCAGGAGCGGAGCTAGATGAAAGATTAGAGGGGATAAAAAATATTTATATAATAAAATAAGACTAAAATAAAATTTGAAGGGAGGCTAAACTGAAATTTACATAAATTTATACGTAAAAAATTAAAATTAGAGGGCATTGCCCCCTTTTTCTCTATGTAGCTCTGTTCCTATTTACTAATCTCAGTAATAAGAGAAGACTAAATTAAAATTTACATATAATTTACATGTAAAAAATTAAAATTAGGAGGTCATCGCCCCTTTGCTACAATGTAGCTCCGCCTCTGGCCCGAAGCTCCATAATTCATTGGATTATTAGTGTTACTATTCTAACTTACTTTGTTATTAAATATTTAACGACATGTGTTGCCGTGGATTGTTTTAGAGGAGGGCTATTTAATTAATTTGATACTAGTATCAGAAAATATTATAATAACAAACATTTCTCAAGTCAATCAATATATATATATATATATACCGAATTTGAAGGGAATTCCGAGGAACCCATATGGAATAGAATAGAAGTTAGGTATTTTCTTCGGGCGAGATCCTAGATGTGCATGGCCATGAGTAGCATGCCAATTTCAGCAACCCGACATTATAAAATCGTATTAAATTAAAATACCAGATGTCCAAACACTTGAAAGTAGGGACATTAAATCAATTAGCACAAGTATTAGGCGTATCGTAGTCAAATAATGAATTAAAATTATTTCTGCGCGATGATACGCAGGCTTGTAGAACGTGGGGTAACGCGGTTTACAATGGTTTTGTGAAATTAATTATATAAAATAATTGCACTATTTTATCAAATTAAAAAAATGTTACATGGTCATCAAATTAGACATTTGGCTAATTGGCTCCATAAATATGTATTGAATAGAAGAGTAAGAAACTAATTACGAACTAAGAATTTACCATTGTTTCTTTTCAGAAGGTATAGAAAAATAGATAAAACAATAATAATACATGAAGGTGAAGGGGGTAGCAATTAGCATTGAATCAGTACTCAGTAATATATAGCGTAGATAACAAATAACATGGGAGGAGGGAACAAAGAAAACAAAAGCGAAAGCGTTGTATCCATGGAGATGAACAAACTCCCCTAAAATTCCGCTTCGAACTTAATTAATGCACCCTATAACGTTTGGACAAATATTATTCTTTGCATCACGCATCACATGAAGATTAATTCAAGAGAAAAATAATAAAAGAAAGAAGAATACAATACAAATATTTTTTTTCTTTTTCTATTATTATTATTATCATTTTAAATTCGACTTTGTCTATTGATTTGTGTGATGGGTTGGAAGCACACTACAAAAAAAAAAAAAACATCCACATCAGAGTGGAGTAGAAGACCTTAATTTTGGTTCAATTTGGGGAAAGGTAATCAAGAGGCTGCGGCAACTTTTCTGGCTTCTTGGTAGAATCCATAATCAGCTTCATGATCAATTGTTGGCCTCCGGAAGTATCTATAGTAGGTGTACTGCAATATTATCTTTGAAACATACTAGTTAAGGGTTATACATAATTAGATATATCGATAGGCATAGGTTAAATTAAAAATGTGCGAGCGTATAGGAGGATACAAATAGGTCCAAGGCCACGCAGACTATGGCGTCCAACAACCATGGCATATTTGCTTTGATGCTTTCCCATTCGCTGCTTCGTACAACAATACTGCATTCACAACAATAGAATCAAGGAACATATTTATTTGGCTCTCTAGTTGAATTCATCCATACAAGATTGGAATGCAACCTTCCCACGTAAGTGGCATTAGCGATGAGTGCAAAGATGAACATGAGAGGATTTAGTCCCTACATATACATACAAACAATAAATTATTGTAAGTGGAAAGACAATTAGCTATATTGAAATTAATTAAAGGCAATATTTTAAATAATTAAGGTTACCTCTACACTGCCTCTTTTAATCTGGCCACGTACACCAAAACTTTATGAGTAACTACTAATACAATAAGCTAAGGGTTATAAAGAATATTAATTAGGATGATTAGAGAAAAGAAAAGCGTACGTTCAAGAAAATCTGAGGGAGACGACCACCCATATATATTGCAGCCATGAGCCAGCCTAGGCATTGACCCACCACTGCACTCTCTCGTATCTGATTCTCATTTTCATGATGAAATCTGAAAGCATTACCCCGGTGGAGGAAGGGCAAGTTAAGCGATGCTGTTACAGGGAGGGACATCGATGTCCATGTAGCAGGGAAGCGTCTTCTGCTGGTTGCTGCTGCCTCATCCTCATCAGAACAACAATCATCGCCGCTCAGGTACCCTCCTCTAAATGGAGGAGTAAAACTTCCAGCCATTGATCGAGCTGACCTAATTATTATTAATATTAACTCATTAACATGCCAATTCTTATATACAATACTACTCATTACTAGTGTAATGCTAGAAGGAAAAAAAAGAAAGTTAGAATTTACCTTATTTAGTATCATTAATTATTGTTAGAACTAATGAAGGTTAAATTTCTGATTTTTTTTTTGTTACCAAATATTTTCGATTACTAAATTTGGCAACAAGTTGATGAACCTACGTATAATACAGTTGTTCTGGTTGCGTTCTTCTCGGTGTTGCCTTCATGGTCATGTCTGTGCCGTTTGGTTTTATTGAAATCCCACAGTCGTGCCCTGCTTTCTTCTCTTCTTCATCCACCTACTTGTTATTGCATATCAATAATCAAATTTGCTTTCAACTATGAGAATACATTTATGTATGTAAATGTAAATCTAGTACCTTGTCGTTGTTCATCTTCTGACGATGACGCATTCGCCATCTATAGATATAGTCATAGTACAAGCTTTGCACAACTAATACGATTGTTGTCACTGTGTAAAGCTGTGTACAAAATTACAAATAAAAAACCAACTTACTTTACTACCTTTTCCTTCTTAAACACTAACATTTGTTTATTTCTAGCTCTATGGTTACTTTCGTTTGATACTGACATTTACTTTATTATCCTTGATTCATAGAGTGACCCTTATTCTAACCTGTAAACTAGTTTGTAGCATATTGGACCAGCTCTCTATTTACATCTCAATAATCGTGAAATATTCAGATTTTATTGAGGATCCAGGTTTCAAAATGTTTCATTCATTCACTTATTACCAAATATTCAGATATCTAAAGTGTTAAATAACAAATCAGAACAGTAATGTGTGTATTGATGGATATAGAAATATTTGGTAACAAAAAAAAAAAAGTTAAAAACAGTTAAAATTTGTCTTATTTAATATTTATTAATTATTTCTAGAATTAATAATTAAATATTAAATATAATAAGTTTAGACTTTTTTTTGTCCTTCTAACATTATCGGAATAATACAATGGACACTAAGAAAAATTAAAATTGATACTTTCATATTAATTATTAATTATTACCAGAGCTGTGTAGTATTGTGTGGGCAACTGTGTTGGTTTCCACGAGCCATTCAAATTACAAGAAGAGAGTGCAACAAAATATCAAAACGAGCTAAATTAGAGCTATAACCACAAGAAATTAAAGCATTATGGTTGGTAGCATAGCATACCGTAGCTGGCTCCAGGAGACAACCCACGAGGTTGAATATATCACTGCAAAGTCATATACGTATATTAATATCTAAATTGTTTAATTAACAGACCAACAATCATGATGGAATCAAATTAAACTAGTAATTACAATTTATAAAGTAGTATAAAAGAAAAAATATAAGAGGAGAGAATGCAAGCAAATTACCCTGCAACCCAAGTGAGGAGAAAGGCTAGGGAGACTCCATGGCTTGACTTAGTGTGAAAATTGGTTATTATCTGAGGAATGTCTGCTACACCCCAACATATTAGACTCATGAAACCAAACCCGAATGATATCTCATCTTTAATATTACAAAGACAATCGTTGAAGTATTTCTCAACCCAACCCACGCATGCGTATGATTTCCCCTCCGTCATGCAGTAAGACTGCGACATTTTCTCTGATATATAATGAGCAAGTCATTTTTATTTGATGGAAAGTAGGTTGATATATATACAAGGAACGAAGCTAAGCGAGACTACTTTGGGAAAATTAAAAAAAGAGAATGCTAATAAAGTGAATCAATTAGTGATGAGCCTGTTGGATTGTATTGTCCTTTTGAACTGTACAAGTGTACATACAAATAATGCAATGAATGAATATTATTGAGCAGAACATGCGACCATGTGTGGGGCATAATATTCTTCTCTTCTGTGACTCACTGACGACTCTATGCATATTATAAAATATTTTTTTGGAAATTAAAGTGCATAATCAAAATTGTGAGCCAGACAAAACCATCAATGTTACTATGTTAAGTAGGTTTGCTGAGAAGGTAATAAAAGCATGTTAATTTGTCAATTAATTCCATTACACTGACCAAGCCTTCTTCAAGTAGTTAAATCTGTTAAGATTTGATTCGTTTCTTTGTAATTGATTCTGTTTTGATCCTTATTAATTCTTTCCTTTATTACTGAACACATTTTACATGCAGTCAACCAATAAAAAGGAAAATGTTTGGAAAAAAAAATTTCAGCCTAAAAGTACCAAAAATTTCTTTATTTGTTGTAAAATAAATAAAAAAGATATAATAAATATTAAATAAAAAAGGAGTAAGTCTAGGGGTAGCAACTTTATTAAATTTTGGTCAGTATTTAACTAACAAAATAAAAGTGAGTAATCTCATACCATTGGATGAAATCTCACACCATTAAAAACATTATTGATGGCTACTTGATGGCTACAAATCACAAAAGTTGCTAGCCCCCTAACACTCCTCGTAAAAAAGTGTAAATAAAAAATTATAGTATTGATATTTACCAATATAATTATTTCACTATAATAATAGAAGTAATTAATATATTTACTAGTATTATATATATATATATATATGTAGTAACGTATACTCAAAAGAGAGAAGAAAGAGAGTTTGTACGAGAGAGAAGAGTATTTTTGTTTCTATTGCTTGTGTCATATGTCTCAGATCTTACTACTATTTATACACGTACAAAGAATTCCTTTTCAAGACTTCATAAAGTTTAGTCTTTCTTGAAGAACTTAACTTTTCTATTGGAAAAGCTAGCCGCCCAACATTGTGAAGAAAGTCATAATGTATTAAATGGGCATCCATTAATGTATATCATAACACTCCCCCTTAGATGACCATTTAGGATTATGCCTCGTTAAAACTTTACTAAAGAAAAATCCAAGGGAAAAAAAAATTAGTGAAGGAAAAAGAGTATAATATCCTTTGTGATAGGGACTGCCTCATTAAAAACCTTGTCAAGAAAAACCCAATGGAAAAAAAACCTAATTAAGGAAAAAAGAGTACAGTCTCCCCCACTTGTCGACATTATTTAATATCTCGGAATCGGCGCATTCCAATCTGATGTACCAATCTTTCAAAGAAGGATTTTGGGAGTGACTTTGTAAACAAATCTGCCAGATTATTGCTTGAGCGGATTTGTTGGACATCAATTGTTCATTGATTTTGAAGATCATGAGTGAAGAAGAACTTGGGAGAAATATACTTTGTTCTATCACCTTTAATGTATCCACCCTTAAGTTGAGCAATACATGCTGTATTATCTTCAAACAGGATAGTTGGAGCTATCTTATGATCAATCAGTCCACATGATGACAGAATATATTGGATCAAACTCCTGAGCCAAAAACACTCGCGACTAGCTTCATGAATCGCTAGTATTTCAGTGTGATTAGAGGATGTTGCTGCAATCGACTGTTTTGTGGGCCTCCATGATATAGCTGTACCACCATATGTGAACAGGTATCCTGTTTGAGATCTCCCTTTATGTGGATCAGACAAGTATCCAGCATCAGCATAGCCAACTAATTGTGACTTAGATCCATATGGGTAAAACAATCCCATATCAACCATTCCATGAAGATATCGAAAGATTTGTTTGATTCCATTCCAATGTCTTCTGGTTGGAGAGGAACTATACCTTGCTAGTAAATTCACAGCAAATGATATATCGGGTCGTGTATTATTAGCAAGATACATTAGCGCTCCAATGGCACTAAGATATGGTACTTCAGGACTAAGGATATCTTCATTTTCTTCTTTAGGACAGAGTTGATCCTTTTCCACATCCAAAGATCTTACGATCACTTAATAGATGTAACTTATCCATATAAAATCTCTTTAAGATCTTTTCTGTGTATGTTGTTTGATGAATAAAGATCCCATTTTTTGTATGCTCGATCTGGAGGTCGAGACAAAATTTAGTCTTTCCAAGATCTTTCATCTCAAACTCTTCTTTTAGAGTTTTCATAATTGTTAGAATCTCTTCAGGAGTTCCAGTGATATTTAAATTGTCAACGTACACAGCAATTATAATGAATCCAAATGCAGATTTCTTTATGAAAACACATGGGTAGATATCATCATTCTTAAATCTGTTTTTGGCCAGATACTCAGTAAAATTATTATACCACATTCGTCTAGATTGCTTTAGACTATATAAAGATCTTTGCAATTTGACTGAGTATAACCCTTGTGAATATTCATTGGATGGTTTAGATATCTTTAGTCCTTCAGAGATTTTCATATAGATATCACGATCTAATGAGCCGTATAAGTAGGCTGTTACCACATCCATTAAATGCATATGTAGTTTATGATATGCGGATAAACTGATCAAATAACGCAATGTTATTGCATCCACTATAGGGGAATATGTTTCTTCATAATCTATACCGAGCCTTTGTGAAAAATCTTGTGCCACAATCCGAGTTTTATAGCGTACAACTTCATTTTTCTCATTTCGTTTTCTCACAAATACCCATCGGTATACAACAGGTCTTACATCTTCTGGTGTACGGACTACAAGTCCAAAGACTTCAAGTTTTGCGAGCGAGTCAAACTCAGCCTTCATGGCTTCTTCCCATTTTGGCCAATCATTTCTTTGTTGACATTCTTCGACTTATCTTGGCTCAAGATCCTTACTTTCATGCATGATATTTAATGCCACATTATAAGCAAATATTTTATCGACAATTGTCTTATTTCGGTCTCATTTTTCTCTTGTAAAGACATAATTTATCGAGATCTCATCATTTTCAGAATTTTCAGGTACCTGAACGTCTTCTGGCATTAAAATTATATTAGAATTTTGGACAATTGTAGGTGTCTCTACTATATCTTTTCCAACAGAAATAATATTTATCTCTTTTCTTTTCCGAGGATTTTTGTCTTTGGAATTGACAGGTCTACCACGCTTCTGACGTGGATTTGTTTCAGTGACCACTTGTCTGACTAGGACATCAATTCGAATTGGAACATTTTCAGCTGGTATATAAGGTTTGGTTATCCTTTTTGTATCAGAAAATGTATCAGGCAATTCATTTTCTATTCTTTATAAATGTATAATCTTTTGAACTTCTAGTTCACATTACCCTGATCGAGAATCCAAACGCATCAAAGATGATGCATTCCAATTAAGTTCCTTTTCAGGAAGCTTATTCTCTTCCCCCTAATGTTGAAAATTTTGATTCATCAAAATGACAATCTGCAAATCTGGCTTTAAATACATCTCCAATTTGTATCTCAAGATACCTCACTATAGAGGAAGAATCATATCCAACATATATCCTCAATTTTCTCTGGGGTCCCATTTTGGTGCGAAAGGTGGTGCAATGAGAACATATATCGCACACCCGAATATTCTTAAATAGGAAACATTTGGCTGCTGGCCAAAAGCTAATTACATAGGAGAGAACTGATGATAACTTGTTGGCCTCAAATGAATAAGTGTTGCGGCATATAAAATAGCATGCCCCCAAGCCGAAGTTGGGAGATTTGTTCTCATAAGTAAGGGTCTAGCAATTAACTAGAGGAGTTTAATAAGTGATTCTGCTAACCTATTTTGTCTAAACATGAGCTACTGGATGTTCAACACTTATTCCATTAGCCATACAATAAGCATCAAAGGTTTGGAAAGTAAATTCACCAGTATTATCAAGACGAATTGCTTTGATTGGATTTTCTGGAAACTGTATTTTTAATCGAATAATTTGAGCAAGTAATCTCGCAAACGCCAGGTTGCGAGAAGACAATAAGCACACATGTGACCATCTCGAAGATGCGTCTATTAGGACCATAAAATATCTAAAAAATCCACATGGTGGATGAATAGGTCCACATATATCGCCTTGAATCCTTTCTAGGAATTCAGGGGACTCAAATCCAATCTTTACTGGTGATGGTCTTAAAATTAGCTTTCCTTGATAACATGCAGCACAACAAAATTCACTATATTTAAGAATCTTTTGGTTCTTTAGTGAATGTCCATGGGAGTTTTTAATAAATATTCGCATCATGGTTATTCCCGGATGACCCAATCTATCATGCCAAGTTATAAATTTATTTGAGCTAGTAAACTTCTGGTTTACAATGGCATGTGATTCAATTGCACTAATCTTGGTATAATATAACCCAGATGAAAGTGAGGGTAACTTTTCCAATATAACCTTTTTATTTGAATCATGGGTTGTGATACATAAGTACTCATGATTTTCCTCATTCATTGTTTCAATATGATATCTATTTCGGCAAATATCTTTGAAACTCAATAAGTTCCTTAGAGACTTAGTAGACAATAGTGCATTATTTATTATGAATTTTGTTCCTCCAAGAAATAAAATTATAGCTCTTCCGGAGCCTTCTATCACATTAATTGAGTCAATAATAGTATTAACATATTCTTCTTTTGGCACAAGATTGGTAAAGTATATATTACTTTTGAGAATGGTGTGCGAACTTGCACTATCCGTTAGGTAGGGGTGTTCAAAATAGATCCAATCCGAACAAAACCGATCAACCGAACCAAAAAAACTGATAACTGAACAAATCGAAAACCGAATAAATTGAAAATTTTGAATTTTTGCAGTTTTTTGTGGTTCGGTTTGATTTTCGGTTTTGATAGAGAAAATCCTGACCGAACCGAACCGAACCGGTTTTATAAAAAAACCTAATATAAAAGCAGCCTCTCTTCACAATTCCCCTAAACAAGCCTCAGCCACCCCTACCAGGAATCCTAACTCCCTCAAGCCCTCTCTGAGCCTCTCTAGCGCCAAATCTCAGCACCGAACCTCCTCCTTCATCTCCGCCATCCACGACGCCGAGCAACACCATCACTGCGGCGCCGCCCTTTCCTCTCCCTCTCCCTTCCTTGTAGGCTCGCAACGCTTCTCTCTCTCCCTTATCCTCAACGGCTCCACACACCATGTCTCCAGCAGCCATCTCCTCCACAAACCAGCAGACGTCGTCGTCCTCGACAAACCGCAACAGCACGCACCAGACGCAGCTGAAGCCCCCGCCGTTCGTCGCCCGTCTCTCGTTCGTCGTTGAAGCCATGTCGTCTGTCCAGTCTCTTCTTCTCCGTCATTGAAGTAGTGTTGTCCTTTCATTTCTGGTTTTTGGTTCATCGCCGCCGTCGTCTCACCATCCTGCACCTCTGTTATCCTTTGTAATGGAGCCTAAGTCTCAGGTTGATTTTTTTTGTTCTGGTTTAATCTTCTAATTGATTCTAATTTATAATGAACAAGGCTTGTTCTTGATTCTATGGTTGAGTTGTTGATTCTGATTTTGTTTTTTAATTCTGAACCTTTTGTTCTGTTTAATTTAAGGTAATTCTGGTTTAGGGTTGATTCTGAACTTTTTGTTTATTCAATGTTAATGCAGGAAAGGAAAAGGTGAAAGAGAAAGAATCTATGAAATTGGTGCACAACATAAAAAATTTTGGAATTAATTTGGTTGTATTACTGATTCTGTATGGTTTTATTTCTTTACTCAGTTTGGAATTGGTGCACCATTTTTGCAAAATTTTTGAAATTAATTTGGTTGTATTTCTTGATTCCTCTTGATTCAGTTCAGGTTGATTATTGTTCTATCTGTTCCTGCTGTTTTTGCTACAAAATTGTTAATAATTTTAATTTGTTGTACTTTTGTTTAATCTATTTTATTTGATTATTGTTCAATATATATGATTATTATTTAATCTGCAATGTTATGACTGTGAAATAGTTATTGGCTTATTGATTATTGAATATATTTGTTGAATGGATTTGTTGAATATTGTAGGATTACCATATGTTCATAACACGCAGCGGAAGAAAAGAAAGCAATCCTAAAGATTTATTTTTATGCTTAAATTTTATTCCAATAATGTAATTTATAGTAGATCAGATCTAAATACTTGAGTACGCTAGTAAAAATATTTTTCTCCTTCGATGGTACGAAGGCGCTATGCGTATCCACACCGAGACCAACCTTTGTTGTCAACTCTTTGACCAATGGATATCTGATCTAAATTGAGAAACCTCTTACAACTCTTTGGACGCCATAAAATTCTTCTCCAAGAATCAGGCTCACATACGTTTATGTGTGTAGAGGTCACGGAATAAAACTCTTGTTATTCTCGTCTGTGATTTCTCTACTCTTGGCAAACATATATATAGTATGAGATTTGTTACTGATTTTAAATTTGATTCTCAATTCAAATTTAAATCATATCTTTGAAATTCTAAATCTGAATCATTTAAATTTTATGAATCATATCACAACAATTTAAAACATAATCGATTTGGATCTCATCCAAATTTATAATTCAAATTCAGAAATAGAATAACTAATTATTCTCAAATCTCATTTAATATTCTCAATTATCATATTATTATTATATTCTTGGTGCTATCAAAGAATATAATAATATTCCATTTGAATTAATATAATTATTTATTTGATCAAATCAAAATAATAATTAAATAATTCTATAGCAAAGATTAGAACACTCGTTAGTGTGTGACCCCATAGGTTCAATACTAAGCGGGTAGTAAATTAGTCATACTAAATTTACTAATTAAGGTTGGTGTCTAGCAACATTCCTCAACAACCCGATAGTATGAAGTAATATATTTTTACTAAAAACCTCAGAAGAACAAAGTATAATTCCTTCCATCTTTCCAGCTCTTGGTTAACCCTTAGAGTATAGTTTAATTGTCAAACTCCAACTTGTTACCATTATTATAATGAACTCTGAATGACTTAAGAAACTCATTTCTTCATTCATTCAATCCACTTGACTAAGGTTTTATTCATCTCAGTCATTATAATCATAGAGCTCAAACTCTTTACCGAGAGTTGACGGATTCCTTATTAACTAATCATTAATTCTACAAGTATTTAAATCATACCCAATATCCATTCAATTAGCACCCTAGGGTATTAGGTGTCCGGAATCAAAGTATAATAAATACATTGTTAATTACTATGATAGTCGCAGGTCAAAGGAAACTCTATTACTATGTTCATCTTGAGAATATCCTATTTGACAAATATACGGTAATTATAACCATTAGAAATTCTCAAAGTGAGTCAGTTCAATGGTCATATCTCTATATGCACCATCTATATATATAATTTAATAAATGAGATCTATTAATCTTCATCCAATGAAGACCATTATATATATATTGATCTTTTCGGATTATTAATGTCCTTTTTAATAATCTTATGACCAAGAACAATTTAGATTAAATTATAAAAGATTTATCTCTCAATATTATGATCACTATCATAATGATAAATCTCTAAATTTAATCAAAGACCTTATTATATTAACATTTTAATATAATAATAATAATAAATTATTTGACACATGATTGATTGGATTGTGGTCATACTCCTTATTCCCAACAAATATATTTGTTGAATGTATTTTCCCTCCTAAAATGTATTTTGCTCTTATAATTTAGATGATGAAAAATACTGTAACTTGAAAGACTATGAGATATATGAATAGTAACTACTCATAAATCATAAGTGCTACATTCAGAAATATTATATTTTTATGTGTTGTGTTCATTGTGAACAGAATTATATTCCAATTCCATTCAATACATGAAGTTAGGAATGTGTTGAACGGAAGTGTACAGAGTCATGACTCTAACTGTTCATGCAATTTTTAGACTCTTTTTTTTTTTCTGAAATTAATTGAAAAATTGAAAAAATCAAATTAAACTAAACCGATATTAATTGATTTGGTTTGGTTTGGATGATTTTAATAAAAAAATCGAATCAAATCAAACCGCATAATTAAGATAACATTGGATCGGATAATTTTTTATCAAAAAATTGAACTACTGTAAACCGAACACCCCTATCGTAAGGCATACATCTTCATTATATATCCTTGTTATTTTCTTCAAAGACAAGTAATAATAATAAAATGAGTAATAGTACATGCACAGTTAAATTGAATTCTTGATTGAAATTATTTTTCTTAAAAACACTGTACATAAAAATAATATCATAGACTAAAATTTTATTGTTATCACTATTTTTATTATTATTTTTTAAAACTTGGCACATTTAATGATTTCTAGAATTCTTAAACATAAACATTAATATTTCATTATTTATATACATAATATTTGAAACTTAAATGTATAGAAAATAAAACTTAACAATAAATTTCTTACATTATTTATTTACATGAAAACTTAACAATTTCACATATTAAACTATTCTATCATTGATCAAATGACCAATATTTCCTTCAGGATCCTCAAAGAAATATGACACATCATAATGAGTGGTGAAATTTTCAGCATCATTTGAAACAAAATTCGTTTCCTTTCCTTTGTCGTCCTTTTTCAAAGATATTTGATAAAGATCGACTAGGTGCCTTGGGGGTACGACAGGTACGTGACCAATGTCCCTTTCTACCACAACGGAAACATTTATCCTCTGTTGATTTATTTTGCCCAATATTTCTTTCTTTATCTCACTTCTGATGAGATCCTTTCTTGTGAAGATAATTCTTTTTTTTTTTCCATAATTTTTCTTGTGACTAAAACCTTTCCATTTACCTCTTCTGGGATAATGATTTGCCGCATTTGCTTCAGGAAATGGGGCAGCGCCAGCTGGGCGCATTTCATGATTTTTTAAGAGCAACTCATTGTTGCGTTCAGCAACAAGAAGGCAAGAAATTAACTCAGAATATTTTTTAAACACTTTTTCTCGATACTGCTGCTGCATGAGCACATTCGAGGCATGGAAGGTCGAGAAAGTTTTCTCTAACATGTCATTATCAGTTATCTTTTTCCCACATAATTTCATTCGTGAGGTGATTCGAAACATTGCTGAATTATATTCATTTATGGATTTAAAATCCTGTAGACGCAAGTGCGTCCATTCATATTGGGCTTGAGGAAGTATCACCGTTTTTTTATGATTATACCTTTCTTCAAGATCTTTCCACAGATCTGCAGCATCTTTTAATGTGAGATATTCATTTTTCAATCCTTCGTCAAGATGACGACGAAGAAAAATCATGGCTTTGGCTTTATCCTTTTGGGATGTATTATTTTCAGCCTTAATGGTATCTTCAAGATCCATTGAATCAAGATGGATTTCAGTATCTAGTATCTATGATAAATAGTTGTTTCCAGATATATCAAGAGCATTAAATTCAAGATGAGAAAGCTTTGACATAATAAAAATTTATTACCTGAGTCTTCCTAAAATTTGATCTGAGTCTCGTACTGATAACGTGTTGTAAAATAAATAAGGAAAATATAATAAATATAAAATAAAAAAGTGTAAATAGAAAACTCTAGTATTGATATTTACCAATATAATTATCTCACTATAATAATATAAGTAATTAATATATTTACTAGTATTATATATGTAGTAACGTATGCTCAAGAGAGAGAAGAAAGAGAGTTTGTACGAGAGAGAAGAGTATTTTTGTTTCTATTGCTTGTGTCATATGTCTCAGATCTTACTATTATTTATACATATACAAAAAATTCCTTTTCAAGATTTCATAAAGTTTAGTCTTTCTTAAAGAACTGATGAACTTCTATATTAAAAAAGCTAGCCGCTCAATATTGTAAAAAAAAAATCACGATACATTAAATGGCATCCATTTGTATATATCACAACATTATTTAGCTTCATTTAAATTACTTCCATACATTTTTTCTTTTAATACTCATGCCCTATCACACATTGGGTTGTCATTAATTATTTGATTTTTAATACACTAATTGTAATAAAAACTAATAAGATAATATTTTTAATTCGCATTAATACTAATTTATTTTTGTTAAGGACTCAATGAAACCTTCATAAACGTACAACAATAAATCTCTTTGCATGCATTGGTATGTAATGATATTATTATGATTTTTTATTCACACATTAATGGTAATATCAGTTATATGTTTAGTGTTATTTTAGGAAAATAATTTGTTTGTTTGAATGAGAAATTTAATTAGTAATAATTATATGTATTGAGTGTTCTTTTTAGAAAAAAAAAATTCAATTTTAATGGCATCTTTGTACTTGGCATTTTTTTATGGAGAAAATTACTCATTTATTTCTTCAATAAAAATTTTTAACAATTCTTGAACTTATATAATGAAAAAATTGTCCATAATTTTATATAATATCTATTTAAATAATCAAATAATATAATATTATATATAAATTAAACCAAAACAAAGCGTTTTTATAATTGAATTTATAAGCGTTATAGGTGGGAAAAGATACAAAAACATGAAACAAAGTGTAATTCAAAATTAAATCCAAATAAAAACAATGAATAATTGTATGTTATTAATTTTATGCACGTAGAAATTTAAATTAATAATGGAAACGGAAAAAAATAAAAATATAATGAAATTGAAAGAACAAATTCTAAAAAAAAAAAAAGAAAAAAATGATAAATTGATTTTTATTTTTTGTTCTGTGGACATTTAAATTTTTGACAATTTAAAAATATATTTAAATATCTGACCTTCTTAAAATTTGGACACACCAAACCCTGTGTTTAATTTGTCCAATTTAAAAAATTCTCCCGTGTGTGCATCCGTATTGAGATTAGTACAACGGGAGCTAAGTTTGACTTTTTTGTTGGGTTTGACAGATCCAAGTGAACAAGAGAAATTAATGTGTCCAGATTTTGGGAAGATCAATGACTTAAATGTATATTTTGAGTAAAGTATCGTTTTTGTCCCTAATGTTTGGGGTAAGTTCTATTTGTATCCCTAACGTTTAAATCGTCCTATTTGTATCCTTAACATTTATAAAAGTGATTCAATGTTATCCTACTATCAATTATACTAACAAATCAGATTATATTTTTCAATTATTCTCACTTGGATGTATTCATTCTCAATTAGGTCTCACTTGGATGTGTTATATTTTAATATTATACCCACTATTTGTGTTTAGATTCAATTATATCCATAGAAAAGTGAATTATGTAAATATTGTAGGAATTAGTTTCAACATTTGATGAGCTATTTTTCGGAATAGATCATTGATTCTATTCCTGTATTCTAACTTCAAGAGAGATTTTTTAAACTCAAACTAAAGCGCTCATGATGTATAATTGACGACAGGATAACATTGAATTACTTTTACAAACGTTAGAGATACAAATAGGACGATTTAAACGTTAGGAACACAAATAGAATTTACCCCAAACGTTGGAGATAAAAACGATACTTTATTGGTATGTTTTTAAATTTTCGAAAACTTAAATGTCTGCTGGCCAAAAGGTTAAGGACCTATTTGTCATTTTCTTAAAAAAAAAATATTCTTTTCTTCTCTTTTGTTCACCATCAACCCCTCATCATCATCATTCATGTCTTCTTATTCTAAATCAATATGCTTTATTTGATCGGTTCTAATGTCTAACCTTAATTGTCTGATCTGTTTTATGTTACATCTAGTTCATTCAGCTTCTTTGTTCCGTGTTACAGTTTTTTCCACCTACATTCATCCATATTGATGATGTCGCATGTCTTAGATACGTGATTAATCTCATTTTTCACTTGACGTAGATGAATTTTTACTATGAGTGAATGCTCTCAAGATTTGTAAAATTTAATTTTGAGATTTTGTTATTTTTTGTGTAGGTTGTGGTTTGAAAATTGTGATATCTATTTGAAAAAATTAAATAGTTATGGACATAATAAAAAAGAATGTAAATGGAAATTTTTTAGATGTAATAGTACAAAATCTGAAATTTGATGTGGTATAATTTAATTGAATCAGTCATTATAATAAAAGAGAAAATGCATCAAGTTATTTTCGAATCATGGAATGTGATAGTACGCTTTTTTATGTGAGTATTTTTTAGGAGTTTAATTTTGATGCAAACAATGTAAAATATTTTATATAGTCATGTAATCATATTTATTTTTTTAAATGATCATTTATACAGTTAATATAAAAAATAATTATTTTTATTGATGTAACGTTATGTAATTAGATACACGTGTAAAATTATTTTAATTTACACTCATAATACATCAAAATTAAATTCATCATTTAAAATATTTTCTTTTATTGTTGATGAGTTATTATTTCCGTAGCACTACTGTAAAAAAAACACACATTGTTACATGCAACATTTTTCAAGTAGTACTCATAACTCACCTAACTTTGTTACTTTTTTCTGATTCCTTTATCTCTCTTGTCAACTAATAAAAGAGTTACATTTAATTATTTTTTAAAACCAATTATTAACTGAGCAAAGAAATTTGCTCCTCAATTAGATTGTTATTACTGCTACTGTCAGATTTTCCATGACCAAGAAGAGATCATAATGATCATGCAAAGGAAAGAGATATGGAAATGAATGATCCCCAATTCTCCATTATCATTGCATGTTGATATTTTACCAAACATCAAAGAATTCAATTGCATCAACTTCATTTTTAAAACACAATTTTGTTTGTCCCTTTCTATCTTTTGAATTTTTTACTTTTTGTTGGGAGATGGGAAAATATGAAAATGGGTACGGGATATGACAAGAAAGTGTCGATATTATAGTATTATTTTTACCGCATTGTTTTCGTCTATGTAATGTACGAGCCTAAACGAAGATTTAGTGGCAATTCAATTTGGCATGATGATTTTTGTTTGAAGTTTGAACAACAAATTATCCGTAGAGGCGCATTTTTCTTTCTTAGACACTGAAATTGATTTGATCATTGATATATAGAAGTAGGGGAGTACCAATTAAATTCATAATATTTTTAAGTATTTAATTTGCAACAATATAAAAAGATTTTATATAAATATTCAATTATTGTATATCAGGTTATATTAACAAAATAATTAATTTTTAAATTTACTAATTAAAGTATATCTAAATATATGAATATAATTAGATGATATGATCAAAACTTAGTTTTTCTATTATTTTATTTCACATTATTGATAAACAGTGTGGCAATTCACATGCAGCAGCAACTCTCAATTTTCAAAAGTTTTTTGAGAATAGAATAAGATAAGACATTGAAAATAAGAGATAAAGAATAGAGACATAAAATTTTATATTTTTGTATCTTGTTTAGTGATAAACTAGAATAAATTATAAAAATTTAATTTATTTTTTTTTTCATTCAAAAAATTTGAGACGAAAAATATAATAATAAAAAATATAATTATAAAAAATTAACAAGAATAATGAAAGAAAATGAAAAATAAGTTGTGTCCCTTGTTAGTGTCTCCATGTTCTTCCTATCAAGATAGATACAAAATACACTAATTCAATATTTCTGAATACATTATCTTTATCCATATCTCTTCTGTCAAATACGATTTTGTGTCTTTATATTTTTGTGCATTGTACTCAATACAAAATTCTGCAAAATTTAAGAGTCTTGTTCGGTAGGTCGGGTACCGAGCGGTTCGGGTTGGGACCCGGGGTCAATGCTGGGTATGGTGGAGAGGCTCGTCTGGTCGTGCTTCCCTAGTTCCGGGCATACGAGGTCCCGAGCACTTCGCGTGTAGAGGAGGGGGACCACCTGCAAAGACACTCCGACGCCCTTGTCAGAATGTGCGCAAGTGGGGGGGAATAGTGTAAGAATGCGACGTACCTTGGGGGGAGAGCCAGTCTCCCCCTTATATACATGTCAGTAGTGGGCCCTTTCGGTGGTCAGGCCCATTCCCTCGAAGACGCTGTCTCATGGCCGCGTGCAAGCCGTACGGGACGCGTGTCCGGGTCAGATGAAGGGCGTACTATTGGGCCGGCAGGAACTCGGGTCGGGTTAACCCGCGTGAGTTTGGGCCAGGCCGTAACAGTGCCCCCGACGCGTCAGCGATGGTCGTGAAGGCCATGGGTGGCGCGTGATCTCTACGCTCGCACGTTGTCGCCGGGTCGGCTGATCGTGGGAGGGACGCGTCTCCTGCGCGCGTGTCTCTTGATCTGCTGTGGCATCTGTTTGCCGTTTCGTTCTCCGTGCTGGGTATTTAATGCTCATAATGATTTGAAAAAACCCGTGCGCAAAGACCATTTTGCCCTTGCTTCCTTTCGCGCTTTTGGGGGTGGTTTTTAAACAGTTTTCTCCCTATCCACCTCCCACTCTTATCATTTCCAACTTCTTCTCTCCCTAACATCCAAAGCTTCCTGCGCGAACTTCTTCTTGCTTCAACTTCCAGCCCAGATTTTCTTCATCGTTCCAGGTAATCTTCTGGTTTCTTTCTTCTGGTATCTGTGTTATGTTTCGCTGTTGTGTGATTACTGTTTGCATTTGTTGCATGGCTGGTTTATTTTTGTTGAGAGGTTTTTTCAGTGCTGGGATAGGTGAGTTAGGGAAGGGGTACCATTCCAGGATAGGCTTTTTTGGGTGGTTTGTGAGGTAGGCGTGGTTTTTAGCCGTATCTGGTCATGATTGAGTTGAAAAGGTGTAGTTTCTGAGTTTTTTTCGGGCTCCCGACCTCATAGACTAACGGAGTGGTACCCCGCTGTAGGTATGCCTCGCGTTGTCTCCCGGTCTTCCGGATCTGCTGCGGCTTACGACCCGTATGCTTGGGTGACTGACGATATAAGGAGTTCACCCAACTAGATGGACTTGGGGGAATTGACATGAGTACTTGGAGCTGCCGGCGTCGGTGGACGTTTTTCTCTTTTATTTCAACCTTACCAACCCTTCCAAACAGGGGAAGGCGAGAAAAGGGTTTCTTTCTTTCCGTGCTGCCCAGGGTAGGAAGATTTTTAGCCTTTTTGAGGATTCCTACCATGGTTTTAAGGATAAGTATTTCAAGGTTCGTCCCGTCAAGGGCCGCCACCCCTTCTAGTTGTCGTTAGAGGGGGAGCGCCTTATCCAGACTTACTGGAGCTTTGGCGCGGGGTCGAATCCTTTTGTGAAAGTGTCGTACAAAAGGTTGTCGGCTGTAGATAAGCAGATAGCGAACGTTCTTCTTGCTATCTTTGAAAAGAATCCCGTGAACCCCCACCTTCTTATGGGTGAACGGGAGGCCGCCAGGAGCTATATTCGTGAGTTGTTTTCTTGTTTGTCTATGTTTCTTTGTCGTTGTTCTTCTTACTTCTGGTTTGACGACTAACGTTCTTGTTGTTTGTCGCAGTGGAAATGTCTGCCACCGTGACCGGTCTTGAGAATCTGATGAAGACCTTTTTTGAGATAAGTGATGATGAGAATGCCGAAGAGAAGGATGTCGGCAAGTCGGAGGGTCCTTCAGGAGAGAAAGAGGGTCAGGCTTCTCCTGTCCGGGAAACCGAAACGCCGGGAAAACAGGCTGCAGGGGGTCAGGCTTCTCCTGTCCATGAGGAAGGGGGCGCTGACGGGCGCGTGACTCTCACCCCTCATCCGGATAGCGACGTGGAGCTTATCCACACTCCCAAGAAGCGAAAGATGTCTTCCATCCCGGAAGGGGCCCTTACCATAATGGAGAGGAATTTTGATGCTACCAAGTTCATTGACTCCCAACTGTTACCCGGGACAGAAGAGCATTTTCATGAAACCGAACTGTCCGGGCAGGCGAGGTGGATGTATCGCACCTTGCTTCGTGGGGCCGTGATAGCTCGGAAGGCCGAGTTTGAGTTATCCGGTATGGAGGCGCTTCGGAGGAAGCTTGAGTCTTCTGTTAAGGCGAACAATGAC
Source organism: Arachis ipaensis (assembly GCF_000816755.2). Lineage (NCBI taxonomy): Eukaryota > Viridiplantae > Streptophyta > Magnoliopsida > Fabales > Fabaceae > Arachis > Arachis ipaensis. The sequence goes on along the minus strand of NC_029789.2, from coordinate 9,603,192 downwards.
TTTAAGGCTCAAGTTGAACTCCTCCAGGGTCAGCTGTCCGAGATGGGGGGAAAGCTTAATGCTGCTGAGGAGAAGTCGTCATTTGTTGCAGAAAGGTTGAAGGCGTCCGACGAGACTGTGGCCCGGCTTCTTGAGCGTGAGATGACATTGGAGGGTCAACTGAACGCTGCTCAGGGTCGGGTTGTCGCCTTGGAAAAGGAAAGAGAGCAGGCCGTCTCGGAGGCGAAGGCCGCTAAAGCAGAGGCCGCTGAGCTTAAGAAGAAGCTTAAAGTGGCCAAGGAGCAAGGGAAGAATGCCATCTTGATGACCGAAGATGCCCTGAAGGCTCAGCTGAGGATTGCTGCTCCTGATTTCGAGACGTCGTCAATAGGTGTTTTCAAGACTATCCAGGACGGGAAAATTGTTGATATGCCGAGGAAGTGAAGTCTTGTAACTTAGGATATTTTGTAATGCATTTGCTGAACAACCTGTTGATATTTGTCGTTTTGTTTGACCTGAACAATTTTCTTGTCCGTTCCGTATTTTGACGCTTTATAAGTTATCGTCGTTTGATTGCTATGATTTCTGCTTGTTTCGTTATTTTGTCGTGTTGCCGTTATCGTGTTACCGTTTATTCTGGGCGGGCTTATTTCTTGTGCCCATCTCGCCGTTTTCGTATTTGGTAGCAGTTCGGACCGATTTGGTCGCGTAGTCGTCGAATTGGTTGAGGCCTATGAGCCGTCTGGCTCCCGGGGTGATCAATCCCGGGGTGCCGTTTTAGGTTTTTGTCATGAGAAACAGATATGAAGTAAGAAAGTTTTAACAAGTAAAAAATTTGAACAAGTGAAAATTACTCGTCAGTTGGGCAAGTATTTGACAAAGTAAGTAAACAAGATGAATTAATCATGTGGACAGGGCAAGTATTAACTATCTGGCTAGGCTCCCTGGTCGGTGAGCCGGTGGGTCAGGAGTAGAACCTCTTTAGATTACCTGCGTTCCATGTTCTGGGTATTTCCTTGCCGTCAAGTTTTTCGAGTTTGTAAGCACCCTTGCCGAGTACCTCCCTTACCCTGTAGGGACCTTCCCAATTTACCGCCAGCTTGCCTTCCCCTGGGGTCGGGACGCCGATGTCGTTGCGTCGCAGGACGAGGTCCCTTTCTTCGAAGTCTCGTTTGAGGACTTTTGCGTTGTAACGCAGGGCTATTCTTTGTTTCAACGCCGTTTCTGTTAGGTGAGCCATCTCCCTTGTTTCCTCGATCAGGTCTTTCTCGACCGCTTCGCTCATGCCCGCGAGTAGTAGTCGGGGGCTTGGTTCGCCGATTTTGACTGGTATCACCGCATCGACCCTGTATGTTAGGCGAAAGGGGGTTTCCCCCGTGGCGCTTTGCTCGGTTGTCCGGTAGGACCATAAGACGGAGGGGAGTTCGTCAGTCCAGTTCCCCTTCTTACTGTCTAGGCGCTTCTTTAGACCAAGAAGGATGAGCGACTCCCCATTGTGCAAAAGGATCATTAGTCGTTAGCGAGCTTAGCTCGGAGGCTGGTGCCTTGTGGAAGTTGGCGTTTTGTTGACACTTCGTGCATTTTCTGACAAATTCCTTTGAATCCTTCATCATTGTTGGCCAGTAGTATCCTGCTCGGATGAGCTTCCTTGCTAGGGCTTTGCCCCCGATGTGGTGTCCGCAACACCCTTCGTGGACTTCTCTAAGCACGTAGTCCGTTTGGTCGGGATGCAAACACTTCAACAGGGGCTGGCTGAGTCCCTTTTTGAATAGTTGTCCCTGTATGATTGCGTATCTGGCCGCCTCCCTTCTTAAAGCTTTGGCTGCTTTCTCATCTTCAGGCAACTTGCCGAGTTCCAGGAAGTTGGTAATGGGGTCCAGCCATGAGGGGCTCGACTCCGTCAGGTGGAGGGCGACCGTTGGTTCCTTCACCATACCCTGGATGAGCGACCGGTTACCCGATCCCGGCTTTGTGCTCGCAAGCTTCGACAAAAGGTCTGCTCGTGTGTTCTTTTCTCTTGGAACGTGCTGGATGATGACCTCCTGGAACTGGCTTGTCATTTGCTTAACCTTTTCCAAGTACTTTTGGAGGAGGGGGTCCCGGGCTTGGTAGCTTCCGTTTATCTGCGAGGTGACGACTTGGGAGTCGCTGCATACTTCGACCCTCGTCGCCCCGACTTCCCGAGCCAGCATTAGTCCGCCTAGGAGAGCCTCATATTCTGCTTGGTTGTTCGACACTGGGAACTCGAACTTGGTCGATTGCTCATAGATGACCCCTGCTGGGCTTTCCAAGATGACCCATGCTCCTCCGGACGTTTGGTTGGAGGCTCCGTCCACATGAAGCCTCCACCGTGTGCCCGTTTCCTCGGGAGGGTCGCCCGTTACCTCCACCAAGAAGTCTGCCATCGCCTGGGCTTTGATTGCGTGTCGAGGCTCATACTGTAGGTCATATTGTGAGAGCTCGATGGCCCAGGTCATCATCCTACCAGCCAAATCAGGTTTTTGCAGTATTTGCCGAATCGCCTGATCTGTCCTCACAACTATACGATGACTCTGGAAGTATTGTCTTAACCTTCGGGAGGACACTAGGAGCGCCAGCGCCAGTCTTTCCAGTTTGCTGTACCTCAGCTCTGGTCCCTGGAGTGCCCTGCTCACGAAGTAAACGGG
>NC_029789.2:9596811-9600472 GCF_000816755.2 Arachis ipaensis | reverse complement strand
AGATCGTCGGGTCGTGCGGTCTTTGCGAGTATGTCATCTACATAGACTTCTACTGTTTTGCCCATGAGTTTGCTGAATATCTTGTTCATCAACCTTTGGTATGTGGCTCCTGCGTTTTTTAGGCCAAATTGCATTACCTTGTAACAATAGATGCCCCCTGGCGTTATGAACGCCGTTTTTTCCTCGTCGGGTCGGTGCATCGGTATCTGATTGTACCCTGAGTAGGCATCCATGAAGCTCAGGTATCTGTGCCCTGCCGCCGCGTCGACAAGCGCATCAATATTAGGTAGGGGGTAGCAGTCCTTGGGACAAGCCTTGTTGAGGTCAGAGTAGTCCACACACATTCTCCACCTCCCGTTGTGTTTTTTAACCAGAACCACATTCGACAACCAAGTCGAGTAGTCCAGTTCCCGAATGAATCCCGCTTCTAAGAGGCTGGCCGTTTGCTTGGCTACCTCGTCCGCCCTTTCCTGCGACATTTTCCTCCTTCTCTGGGCCACTGGTTTGGCTCCTGCCTTTACGGCCAGGTGATGCGACATGAGCTGGGGGTCTATCCCTGGCATGTCGGCGGGTGTCCAGGCAAAGAGGTCGGCATTAGCCCTGATCATCTCCATCAAAGGCTCCTTTATTTCGTGCGGGAGGTTTCTGTTTATGAATGTGAATTTATTGTCCTCCTCGCCGACTCTGAACTTTTCCAAGTCTCCTTCTGGCTCTGGTCTGGGTTTGTCGTCTACCCTGGCGTCCAGGTCGGCCAGGAAAACCCCAGACGCTTCCTTGGATTTTTTCCTGAGAGAGAGGCTGGCGTGGTCGCAAGCGACCGCCGTTTCCAAGTCGCCCCGGAGGGATCCCACAGATCCATCATCAGTGATGAACTTCATCACCAGTAGTTTCGTACTGATAGCTGCCCCCAGGTCGTTAATGGTCTTTCTCCCCAGGATGATGTTATAAGCCGTCGAATCTCGTAATATTACAAAGTCTGCCATGATTGTCCTCCGTCTCTGCCCTTGTCCCACAGAGGTCGGGAGTGTGATGATTCCGTCCGGCTTGATGAAGTGGTCTCCTAAACCCTACCACGTGGGCGGACTTTCCGGCACCTCGTCAAACCATTGGTCCTCCGGGCCGAAAGAGATAGGTGGGAGACCCTTAAGACTTCTAACAGGTGAGGTGGAGACCGCTAGGACCTTGGCATCTTTCTTCTGCGCCGATTTCGACCTCGGGGCGGTATTCCTGGCCGTCACCACGTTTACCACCGTGAGACCGTGGTCGTCACCCTCTGGTTCTTGCCGTCGTCTTGTTGGTCGGGATCTGTCTTCGTTGTCGTTGTCCCGGTTGCGTCTCCTTGGTTCTCTTATAAGGTGGGAGAAGTCGGCGAGTTTGCCATCCCTGATAGCTTGCTCGAGGGCATCCTTTAGGTCAAAGCAGTCTTGGGTCTTGTGCCCGTAACCCTTGTGATACTCGCAGTAGAGGTTCTTGTTTCCTCCCGTCCTGTCCTTCAGTGGTTGGGGCTTCGACAGTATCCCCTTTCCTGCTATCTGTTGGTAAACTTCAGTGATCGATGCCGTGAGGGGGGTGTAGTTGGTGAACTTCCCAACTCGGGGGAACGGTTTGGGTGGTTTACTCGGACCGCCGTCCCTGGCGTGTTCCTTTGGTCTTTCTTTGGCTTCGAAGTGCCGGGATTGGTTGTAGGCGGGCTGCCGTTTATTGGCAGCCACAACCCGGCTGACTTCCTCGTCGTTAATGTATTCTTTGGCCACGCACTGGATCTCTTGCATTGTCCAGACGGGCTTTGTGGTGAGGTGTTTCCTGAAGTCCTCATTCGAGAGTCCGTTCGTTAAACACAAACTTGCCACCGAGTCCGTCAGACCGTCAATTTCCAAGCACTCGTCATTAAAACGGTCCAGGTACTTCCTGGTCGGCTCTCCGGGTCTCTGTGTTACCCCCAGCAAATTAATTGGGTGTTTGGCTTTGACAATCCTGGTTGTGAACTGAGCCAAGAAGGCGTGGCTGATGTCGGAAAATTGGGTCACCGAGCCTTGCGGGAGGTTGTTAAACCACCGTATTGCTGGGCCCGCTAAGGTGACTGGGAAGGCGCGGCATCTGACCTCATCTCCCACCCCTTCTAGGTTCATCCTGGCCTCAAAGGCCGTCAAGTGTTCCAGGGGGTCTTGCGTTCCGTCATATTTCATGTCTGTCGGTTTGTCGAAGTGTTTTGGTAGTCGGACCTCGAGTACAGAGCGGTGGAAAGGGGTCACTCCTATTATGACGGGTCCTCGGGCAGTTCTTCTCGACTCATTGTTCTCGCGGTGGGCTTCCTCGTCGCCCCTGTTTGACGCGCGCCGCCTTTCGTGTCGGGCGTAGATGATGGGGTCGCGACTTCTCCTTCTGGGGCGTACTCGCCCCCCAGTGCTCTCTGACTCTTACTGGGGGCTCGGCGTGCGCCTCGAGCGGCTCCTCGAACGAAAACGGGTGGGGCTCCGTTCTGGGGAGCGTTGGTCGCGCTCTCTTTCTGCTAGCCGGCGCTCTAAATCCTGCATTCTATGGCGTAGTTCTTGCATTATCCTGGCGTGGTTGTCACCCGTCCCCCCGAAGGGGCGTCTCTCGTGAGTCTGTGTCGCATCCCTCGGGGGTGACCGTTGCTGTTGCCGGGATTCCGTCGCGACGGCGCCTCCCCCGAGTATGGGAGGCGCTACCTCGGAACCTGTCCCAGTCTGGACCAGCACGAAATCCATGAGCGTTCCCCACAGACGGCGCCAATGTTCGGTAGGTCGGGTACCGAGCGGTTCGGGTTGGGACCCGGGGTCAATGCTGGGTATGGTGGAGAGGCTCGTCTGGTCGTGCTTCCCTAGTTCCGGGCATACGAGGTCCCGAGCACTTCGCGTGTAGAGGAGGGGGACCACCTGCAAAGACACTCCGACGCCCTTGTCAGAATGTGCGCAAGTGGGGGGGAATAGTGTAAGAATGCGACGTACCTTGGGGGGAGAGCCAGTCTCCCCCTTATATACATGTCAGTAGTGGGCCCTTTCGGTGGTCAGGCCCATTCCCTCGAAGACGCTGTCTCATGGCCGCGTGCAAGCCGTACGGGACGCGTGTCCGGGTCGGATGAAGGGCGTACTATTGGGCCGGCAGGAACTCGGGTCGGGTTAACCCGCGTGAGTTTGGGCCAGGCCGTAACAAGTCTAATAAATTTTTATAGTATAAAATAAAGGTTCTCCACATGTTATTAATTAATATATATTCAATATTAGTTTCGGATTACAAACTGAAGATCAATTAAATTGTGACTCCCATAGACTGACTTGTATTTATTTTTGATAATTCATGACATAGATTCTCTTATTTTATTTCTCCAATTCAATTAGATGCCAAATTTAGAAAGAGTGGTTGTGAAAGATATTTTCTTGTTGTTATCCCCCACATAACTATCCTATCTCAATAAACAAACACCGCCAAAATGTCACCGTCCCAGGCCCATTGAGAACTGCTTCGAAACTTCAGCCTGAAATTTTTGGTTCTGACAGAAATAAAAACCGTGGGCCAAATATACAGGAAATATATTCAAACAGATTTTTTAAGGAAAGTTTAACGTTTTCGTGTTAAATTTTTTTATTACATTGAGATTTTTAATTTTTATAAAAATAAAATATATAAATTTTTATCCTAA
>NC_029789.2:9589000-9596637 GCF_000816755.2 Arachis ipaensis | reverse complement strand
GACAAAAATATCTAATATAAAATTTTTTTAAAGATCTATTTGTACGTATACTCTATTTTTAGTATTGGAATTCACAGTAAAATTATTGTTCATCGGAATGACTCTTCCTAAAAAGAGACTATCTTTTTAACCCTTAAATAAAAATCTTGATTCAAAGTAAATTAATTTTTAATTTAATCTTGTCATATTAGATGATACGTGCTACAAATGTTCGTGATATGAAGAGTTCAAGAGTTATTTAGAAGATATTTTAGTTTACATTTTTAGAATATTTTATTTAATGTATTTTGATTTTGTTTATTTAATTACTAGATTGGGCCTTATGTTTATGGGCTTTAGGGTTTTCTTTGTTTTAACCTAATAAGAGGTTATAAATACCTCTTTAGCTATTGTAGTCGTAGAATAGAATTTTTAGAGGTTTGAAAACCCCTTTTTGGTTTCGTGATGAAACCATGGTGTGGACAATTGAGGTTGAGGAGTCCCTCTCTTGTTACATCGGGGAATTGAATAGAAGGTTGAGGAGTCCCTTCGATTCAATTTCCAAACTATGGCGTTGACAAGTTAGGTTGAGGAGTCCCTTTCTTGTTGCGTCAAGAAATTGGATAGAAAGTAGAGTGATTCTCTTTGTACTCAATTTCAACTTATCTTTTTTGTTCTTATTTTAATTTCAATATATCTTTTTATTCCGTTTGAATCCTTATTTTCTTATTTATCTTTTATTTCCGTATCATTAGAAGATATTATGGAAAAAAAATTCCATGGGCAAACAATTTGAAATTAAAGAAAAAGTTTTTAACAATGGATGATATCATGAAACTATTTCAGTAAATTAAAATATTATCTTCCTTATTTTTTCGAAATGTGTTCCATCTCAACTCTTGTTTTATCTTGTTCTATTGTGTCTGGTAGAAACAAAAACAAAAATGTTGGCTTAAAAACTATCAGCATGCAGCGGTAATTGGGTTAGACCAAATACGAAGACTAGTGTAGTGTAGTTGACGAAGGGTAATCCTTATCCACATTAAATCTTTTATATATTCAGTAAAATTAATTATTAAAATTAATTATTAATATATAATACATATTAAAATATAAAATATATATTAAAAATAAATTTAATTATATATTTTATATATAAATATATAATAATTATTTTTTAAAATACAAATAACATTTTTAATAATAATTTTTAGTATAATTATGATACAAAAATTATAATATTTTAAAAATACAACTAAAAAGTTTAAATAGTTTAAATTTATCTTATTTAATATTTATCTATTGCAAAGTATATTATATAAAATAAAAAATAATAAATTTTGACAATTTTTTATTGATATTTAATTTTGTTACCTAACATTTTTGTATCCATATATATCCACCACTTATTATTAATTATTAGTGGGACCTCCGCAGGAAGGAACCATGCAGTTTCCTTCGATCCCACTATGTAGCAAAGTTGCGTAATCTTTGTCGAGACATCTATTTTATCTATATATCTATATATATAGGGACGATTGCTTTTCTGGTCAGGAATGCAATTTGTAGCTAATAGTCTCCTCAAAGTAAAGCTCTAGTTTAGTTTCTTTAATTCCAAGTTATATGGCAACAGCCGAGAGTAGTAGAAGAATTCTGAAACCATCCAAGTGGTTCTCCAAGAAAAGTAGTAGTAGCCTCCACCGAACATCATTAACGGCGCTAAACCTAAGCACAACTCCAACTACTACTAGAGACACAGAAAATGAAGCCATGAGGGAGGTTTTCCGTCACTTTGATGCTAACGGAGATGGAAAAATCTCTGCCTTTGAGCTCAGGTCCTATTTCGGATCCATTGGAGACTACTTGTCCCCCGACGAAGCTCAAGGGCTCATCCAAGACCTGGACTCCGATGGCGACCATTTGTTGGACTTTGAGGATTTCATGAAGCTCATGAGCATGAACAACGATGATGATCTGAGGAAAGCTTTTGAGATGTTCGCGTGGGAGAAGGAAAACACGGAGGTTTCATCGTCATCGTCAGGTAGTATCACCCCGAAGGGTTTGCAACGGATGCTGCAGCGACTTGGTCTTGAAAGCTCATATGATGATTGCGTCGCCATGATTGCTGCCTTCGACACTGATCATAACGGTGTCCTTGATTTCAACGAGTTTCACCACATGATGATGATATCCTAATTAATTACTTTTTCGTCTTACATCATCACTCTTCTGTTCTCATCGCCCTTTTATCGTTATATGTGTGTAAATACTAAATATGGAGGCCAGTGAATAATAATAGCTCAAAATATATATATACCCCATATGATTTCAATTATATATATATGCGTGTATATATGTCTCTATGTATTTATGTAAAAATTAAATAAACACCTATATATGTCCTTTATTTTGTACAATATAATCATAAATGGAGGCTAGTGGTTTTTACATGCAAATAACATTTTTATCATAAATTTTATACCTTACTTTTACCTACCAAAATAAACTAGGACAAATTAGAAATTAATGATTAAATATTTATTTATTTTTCTGAATTAAAACGAAATGTTTCATAGAGTCTATATTTTCCATTCATATATAACGACAAAAATGTGAAAGTACTATACTACAACTTTCTTCTAGTTAGATAGAAGACCTTGGTCCTTTAATTCCATTAACATAGTTCGTTATTGCTCAAATTTAGCTAACAGTGGTAATTGAAGTTAAGCGTAGCTAATTTACACTATAATACCTAGTTAGGCGAGCCTGACCTTCCCCAATTACTATTCATGGCTCTGTCTCTCACATCCGACATTCCTTTGGCCGTTGCTTCGCACAACAGCTTCAACAAACTTGGAGCAATTCCTCACCACCCTAACTTATATATATAATCAATTCCTTATGCTACTATATGTACTACTCCAAATAAAACTAGCAAACATTTTAAGATATTCCCTACTTCTCCTTCTCCTAAACATATTCATTATATCCAACACACAATCAACATGGCTACTATCCTTTTGGCCATTGTGATTGCCACCCTTTTCACTGCAAACCCTATTTCTTGCGCCAAGCAATCCAAAATAACTGGCATGAAAATGAATGTGATTGATCAATGTTGGAGATTGAATCCCCAATGGAGGAGCCATCGATCGCAACTCGCCAACTGCTCCATTGGCTATGCGGGCAAGATGATGAACAACATTGGCAATGACCTCGTCTATTATGAAGTTACTGACCCTAGTGATGACCCCATAAACCCTAAGCCTGGTACCTTGCGATATGGAGCTTCTATGATTCAACAAAAAGTTTGGATTACATTTAAAAGCGACATGAAAATCACATTGGCCAAACCCCTTCTCATTAGTAGCTTTACCGCCATTGATGGTCGTGGCACCAATGTCCACGTTGCTAATAATGCATGCTTCATGATCTTTAAGGTAATTAACCAACCAAAGCCAGCCATTAATTTAATTGACATGCATTCATCAAGGCTTAATTAATTATTTTGTGTTTTTTCGAAGGCAACGAATGTAATAATCCACAGCATTCGAATCCATCATTGTAAATCACAAGCTCCTGGGTTGGTGGTGGGTCCAAATGGAAAGGTAATTTCATTGGGTCAAGTTGATGGCGATGCAATCAGACTAGTCACTGCCTCAAAGATTTGGATTGATCATAATACACTTCATGATTGCGAAGATGGTCTTCTTGATGTTACACGAGGTTCCACTGATGTCACTATCTCTAACAACTGGTTCCGAAACCAAGATAAGGTTATGCTTCTTGGCCATGACGATGGATATATTAGAGACCGGAACATGAAAGTTACCGTTGTCTACAATCATTTTGGACCGAATTGCAACCAACGCATGCCAAGGTAATTAAGTACATAATTAATAAGATGAATAATATATATATATATAAAATATATAAGATCATATCGATTAATTAATTTGTAATAAAATAGGATCCGTCATGGATATGCACATGTAGCGAACAATCTTTACCAGGGATGGATGCAATATGCTATTGGTGGAAGCAAAGAACCCAGTCTCAAAAGCCAATCTAACCTCTTCATAGCACCCAAATCCGGGAACAAGGAGGTAAATAATTAGTTCTAGTAAGTTCAATTCAATTTACAAGATAAGCAATAATAAATTACTGTGTGTTGTAAGTGCAGGTGACATGGAGAAAAGGCAGTAACGAAAATGGGGACAGATGGGAATTCCATTCAGTAGGGGATGTTTTTGAAAATGGAGCGTCTTTCACGGCAACAGAAGGAGGACGTGTGCCAAAACCCAATTATAGTGAGGAACAACGTTTTAAGGTTCTTGATGCTAAGTCTGTTAGATTTTTGACAAAATCCTCTGGCGTACTACGATGCACCAACAAAAAATCTATTTGCTAAATTACTCTCTGTAATTTACCTCACATTACCAACAACAAATCTATTTGCTGAATTCCTCTCTGAAATGTATTCAATGAGCCTTGTGAGTTATGATGAATTGAGGACTAATTTATAAGTACCTTATAATTTACATATATTACGGAAGAGAAATGTACTCAATTACTTAATGCTATAAAGTGATTAGACCCACTTTTTTAACTGATTATATTAAAGGAAAAGTATAGGTAACAATGAAAATACTAAATAATATGAATAATAGATATATCAAATGTTCATTTCATAAAGTGTACGAATGGTTATTCTAATATTAAGATTTAGATGGATAATTTAAAAGTGTAGTGTGTTTTTATTTAATTAGTAATTATTTATATTAATCAAAAAAATTATTGGTTACCTAGCATAATTTTTATATTAAATATATTAAGGATCAATGACAATGCCTCATTGTTTTGGGATCTGAATTGTGATTTCCTTTTCTTTTAAATAGTTGCCCAACTGCTATAAGGGAGCAAACCATGGACTGCCTGACAGGTAATTTAGCAATGGCAATTTTTTTTTTTGGACTTGGAGCAATGGCAAATTAAAGTGTTCTTGTGGCCTAACCGAAATAGTTTGCCAAGTTGGGCCATATATAATAAGTCTTAGCTAGCTCCGGAAAGGCTTTAGAAATATTTTTCTTGTTTATAATATTGCTTTAGGTATTTCATCCTAATATAGGCGTTGTAATTTGGCCATCACAACCTATAATTCGAAGATGCCAGTGAGTAATAGTTCAAATAGTATAGTCTCTCCATACTCAATTAAAAGGTTGTGGATTCGAGTCTCATATCTTTAGTAAAAAAAAAAAAAAATCTATAATTCGAAGATTAAGTTGAAAAAAAGTATTAGAATTTTTATGATTTATAAATAACTACCACTAATATTATTACGCATAATTTGATCGTTATATTTATAATTCGTCGGTTATATTTTATAATTTATGGAAATAGTCAAAATAAACTTTAAAACTTCTAGCATAATATCACTGATCTTTACACATGTATTTACTAATATCTCAAAGAATCAATCAAAGATCAATTGAAAAAATCAACATTATATTTAGTAGTTGTTATTGAAATTGTTACATATAATTTAAAAACTGAATTACACCACATAATGATTATACCATTAGATGATAGTCTATATATAAGGTAAATAAAATAGAAAATAAAAGATATTTAAAAATCTAATACTCATTTAAGTCACTCTCATTTTTTTTTAAATTATTGTTAACTTAGCATCGAAGCACTTTTTACAAATATTTATCCCGTCTAATATTTATTGGAGTCTGGTGTATACTTTTTTTATGAAATAGACAGGACGACATCTCTCTCCTTAATGTAACGAGATATACTTTAAATGTACTACAAAAACATCCATTTTGTAGAAGATAGGAGTGAAAGTGTGTCGGGCTATTCGACAAAGGTTCGTGACTCGGCTTATTTTATTATATAAGTCAAGTTTGAGTTTTTTGTAAAATTTATTAGTTAAAAAATTAAATTGTAGTTTAAAAAAAATTCTACAAAGTTGGTTGGACCGACTCGTCAAAATATTTTTTTATAAAAATAAATTATTCTTATCTTAAACTTTCAACTATTAACACTCGTCAAATTATTTAACTTTAAACAAGTTGGATTTAAATTCGAAAAGAAAAACACATAAAAAATAATATAGTTAGACTTAAATTACCTATTTATAATATAGATTAAATTTGTTAAAGCTAAAGTTTAGTTCAGCTCAATATATTTTTACTTTTAGGAGAAGGCAATAAAAATAGTATTGCTCGACTCAATTATGAGAACCAAATGCATAGATGTATCTTGTTCTTTGTGTTTTATTTGTAGTGTTTTATTTTGTCTTATTTTAAAAACTAAATGCATCATAAATATGTGCGAATTGCATGCTATGCGAAACAGCGAAAGTGGATGGAACGCGGAAAGCCATACTTGCAAGCTCCCAAGGTATATTATTGCGGTGTATTTATACATACGCGTCTCTTTGACAAATTGGATGGAATGGTTGTCGCATTCTCTTACGTTTTTTAAGTACTGTTATTGATTTTGACTATGAAGCCAAGAACCTAAGTGTAGTATACGTACCGCTGTGAACTTTACTACATATCAATCATTCAAGTGTGAACTGAGGTAGCGTGAGAACGAGAGATTAGAATTTAGACATAATTAAATATTATAAAAGACATAAATTTAAGCGTTAAATTTAAAAATTAGTTAATATATAAAATTATATTAGACTTTTAAATTTTAAAAATTACAAATTAATTTTGAAAAATTTTACCTTAGATACTTTCAAAAGTATTTCGATCTTTTAAAAGCTATAAATATAAAAATATGGTCCTTTTTATTTACTAAACACAAAATGAAGAGTTTGTATTTTTAAAAGTTAAAGTACAAGTATCTCTTCAAAAAATTTTATCAAACTAAGTCTTAGTATTGTGTTTGATAAAATTTTAATAGATTTTGTTAGGTAGACAATGGTTTTTGTGAACAATGTGAATAATGGATTCTAAAATTGGCCCAATAAAGTAAAAACACACTACACTCTAAATTACTCACCTAAATCTTAATATTAAGATAACCATCCGCATACCTAGTGAATTAAACATCCGATACATCTATTATTCATATTGTTTACTATTTTCATTGTCTACTTATACTTTTCCATTTTTAGTAGTAAAAGTATTAGAAAAAAAAAAGGATTTTGCTAAGTAGACAATGATTTTCATGAACAATGTGAACAATGAGTTCTAGAATTGACTCAATAAAATAAAAAAAACACTTCATTCTCAAATTATCCTCTAAATCCTAACATTAGGATAACTATCTGCACACCTAATGAATTGAACATCCACCCATTATTAATTTTGCATGAGTAAATCGAATCTTGTTTGTAAGTCTTAATTTCAGTTTTTTTTACACGACTTAATTAACGACTTTGCAATGAAGTTGACCAGTTGACCGGTTGACAAATAGATAATGTTGTAGTGTTGCCCTTCCTCACTCACGATTTTTTCACTTAAAAACATATATAAAATCATGCTCACAGGGAATTTGCTTCGAAGTGGCACAAATATTAATAAATAGCTAGGATGATTCATTAACATATTAGATTAGTTTGAATTTTAATATGGAATAAATAGTGTTGGAGAACTATTATATGTTCTTTACAAGATATCTCCAATAAAATAACA
>NC_029789.2:9579085-9588020 GCF_000816755.2 Arachis ipaensis | reverse complement strand
TCTCTTAATATTTATTTTTCAATTCTTGTCTCTTTTTTAAATGGAAGCTACATATTTGTTTCTTTTTTTACATGGATAAACTAAAAACACTCCTCTAAATTCCGATGTAGCGTGTTGACTTGGATTCCTTTTAGTATCGTTTTCTAGAGTAGTTATGAAATGAAGTGATTATATTATTTTATTTGTTGGATGAAAAGTATGTAACTGAAATGTGACCTCCGATTTGGTTAATGAAATAAAATTTCGATATGGACGTCTCAATAACAAAATTCGTTTGAAGTATGATGAGGTACACTCGTTTGAGTTGTGCAGTAATTAATAATTAATGTCCACTACTATAGTTATTTATTGAACTATAGTTACTAATCAAGCTCCAGCACTTAGTTGTTTACTGCACCGCCAATCAATTACACATTTTTTCATATGATATATACAATGTTGCATCATTGTAAATATGATTAAGATTAAATTATTTGAACCTCGACCTATATCACAAAAGACATAAGTTTTCGTGTATAACAGAGTGTTTATTTAGTTTGAATAGAATAATAATCCTTAATCCTACAAAGTGATAAGGCATAGAGTCAAGTAAACGAGAAGACTTGCAATGCAAGCATGCATTGAGAATTTGAGATACATATGTATCCGAATGATGATATCTGGTCATAAACAATGCCTAAATTCAACCAGATGCAGAATATTTTAACCTCTTATTCAACCTCAAGAAGCTATCACTAGACTAAATGTATCTTCTCCGAAGTTGTGTTCCTTTTAAACTATGACCATTATTGAATCAAATAATTAAAATAATAATTTTTTGTTAAAAATATAATTATTTATATTATCTCTTCTTCAATTTAAAATTTTAAGAGAAGTAATTTTATGATATAGTATCAAAGTTCTATATCAAAAAGTCTAGAGTTCGATTTATGGTGAACTCCAAAATAAAAAAAATAGTATAAAATAAATAAAAAAACTACACAAAATTCAAACAAATTCAAACGAAATTTTTTTAGAATGAGTAATTTCATAATATAGTATCAGAATTCTATGTCTGAAAGGTCTAGAATTTAATTATTGATGAATTCTAAAGTAAAAAAATAATATAAGATAAATAAAAAAATTATACAAAAATAAAACAAATTCAAAAAAATCCTTAATTAAAGAAGAATATTAAAAATATAACTATATATTGTCTTTTTTCATCTGCATAAATTTTTGAGACAGAGTGATTTCATTGTATTTGAACAAGAAAAACACTAACCAAACACTACTCAATTAATCCTCTCCTCTCCAGTCTCTGCAACTATCTATCTCCTCAATTTGTGTCCTTCCTTCAATTCAAGTCCTCTGCAATAATGCGTCTCTTTTTTCTCTTCATCATCATCATCACCATCACCAACTTGTCTCTGATAAAGGGACAGCAACCTTACATTGGTTTAGGGACAGTAGCATGTCCTCGAAGGGGTAACGCAAAATCAATCCGAGGCTACACTTGCAACGGTTTAAACCACAGTTGCCAAGCTTACCTCACATTCAGATCCCAACCACTCTACAGTTCTGTCTCTACAATCTCTTCTCTGTTAAACTCTGACCCTTCACAACTCGCTCTCATCAACTCCGTTTCTTTAAACGACACCTTCGAACCAAACACGCTTGTCATTGTTCCCGTTAACTGCTCCTGTGCCTCCGAGTATTACCAATCAAACACATCCTATGTTTACCACAATGCTGAAACCTACTTCTTAATTGCCAACAACACCTTCCAAGGACTCACCACGTGTCAAGCTATGATGCACCAGAATGCTAACCTTTCTAACCTATACCCTGGAAGACAACTTGCTGTTCCTCTTAGATGTGCTTGTCCCACAAAGAATCAAACTCTCAAAGGTGTTAGGTACCTCTTGAGTTACCTTGTTGATTGGGGTGATTCTGTTTCTTTCATTAGTCAAATGTTCAACGTCACTACTCAGATCACTCTTGATGCTAATTCCCTTACTATGAGTTCTGTCATCTATCCCTTTACCACTATGCTAGTCCCTCTTCATGATAAGCCCCTCAAACTTCAAGCTTCTTCGCCATCATCTCAACCACCTTCTTCTTCTGATTCTAGTTCAACAGATAAAAGCTCAAAGAAAACATGGGTTTATGTTGTTGTTGGAGTTGTTGGTGGCTTTGCCTTAATATTTGTTACTTGTGCTGTCATTTTCTTCACACACACTCGCAAAACTAAAAGGAATCAAGAGGTTGTTGCAGTTTCTAAGAGTTTTGAGGCAATTGAGAAACCAGAAGGGAAGATAATGGAGCAAGAATCTGGAAAATTGTCAGAGATCATAGCTAGCATGGCTCAATCTTTCAAAGTGTATGATTTTGAGGAACTGCAGCGTGCAACGGACAACTTTAGCACAAGTTGCTTGATCAAAGGATCGGTTTATCGCGGAGTTATCAATGGTGATCTTGCTGCAATCAAGAAGGTAGAAGGAGATATCTCAAAGGAGATTCAAGTTCTGAATAAAGTCAACCATTCCAATGTTATACGCCTCTCCGGTGTCAGCTTCTACCAAGGCCAATGGTAACTTGTCTCTTAAGTATACTACTTTTTATGGATAAAATTGTTGCAATTATATATCGTATCATAATCTAATGCTCATGCCTGTTCCGGTGCGACAACACAGGTATCTTGTTTATGAGTATGCTGCTAATGGAGCCTTGAGTGATTGGATCTACATGGACAACGTTGATGGCGAGTTTCTAAGTTGGAGGCAGAGGATTCAGATTGCTTTGGATGTGGCTACAGGACTTGACTATCTTCACAGCTTCACTTCTCCTTCATATATTCACAAGGATCTCAAGTGTAGCAACATTCTTTTGGACAGTGAGTTAAGGGCAAAGGTTGCAAACTTTAGCCTTGCAAGGTCTGTGGAAGGAGAAAATGGTCAATTTCCAATGACAAGGCATATTGTAGGGACAAGGGGTTACATGGCTCCTGAGTATTTGGAGAATGGTGTTGTATCCACAAAGATTGATGTGTATGCATTTGGAGTTCTGGTGCTAGAAATCCTCACTGGAAAAGAGGTTGCTGAAATCTTGAATGAAGATGACAATAACAATAAGGGGTTTTCAAATGTTTTGAGTGTTATTCTTAGTGAGGAAAGTGGCAAGGAGAGGGTGAAGGAGTTTATGTATGCTTCTCTTCATGGGAATTATCCATCAGAACTTGCTACGGTTGTGATTGGAATGATTCATAATTGTGTAGAGAAAGAGCCAGAAAATAGACCACAGATGCAGGAGATTGTTGCATCTCTGTCCAGAATATTGAACTCTTCATTGAATTGGGAAACCTCAGTGAGCATCTCAGCATCCCAAAGCTTTTGATGTGTTAATAATGGCCTCTATGTCATTTATCAATGTGCTATATAGACTTTTTAGTTCGTCAGTGCGTGTGTTAAGCAAGGTTTCTTTAGATATAAGCATGTATGTTATATAGATGGATGAAATGCTTGAATAAGAATTTATTTCATATATCTGTCTTCAAGGAAATGTAAGACATGTCTTAAACATGTTCAATGTTGAGCATGTGGCAGTGTATTACCATGACTTGAAATGGATTCTTGAGATTCAGTAACAAATTTACATCGTTGTAACTTTCTAATAGTGTTTAATTATGTGAACCAAACAATGTAATCAAAGCTAAACATTACTAGTTCAAAAAACACAGATAGTTGTTATTAATGTGGCTAGCCGCTAGTTATTGATTACGAGAAAGGAAACTCAAAATATTCTTTTTGTTATATATATCATATATGTCAACTTGAGAGAAATAAGCAGTCATTCCTCGACTACAAACAGATAAAGAATATAAGGGATGAAACAAAGAAACTTTAAAGCGACAATAAACTTGGACACTTATTAACAAAGCTTATAGGCAGTAGTCATGTGAAGAAAACACTCTCTTGAACCTGAGAAACTGAATTACTTTCGTCACCAATTAACGTGCTGCTATGGGAGTAGCCACATGAGTAACCTCTGCTTCCAACGCAGAAGAAGTCAATGATCTCTCTAGTGCAGCTTGAGATGGTTGAGTGAGAAGGGAGAGGCCAAGAACAACTTCTGCCATGGTTGGTCTAGACAATGATACATCGGCCGTGCAATTCGCGGCCAACGTGGCCAAGCTGAGAGCATAATCCACAGGGTAAAGGCACTCTAGCTTAGGATCCATCCATCTTCTCAGACATTCCTCCTTTTCCTTTTCATCTTCCACTTCAAACATCTTCCTAATATCCTTCCACAGCATTACTACCTCACCATCTGCCTTTGTTGTCATGGCTTTCCTGCCTGTAAGCAACTCAATCAGAACAACCCCGAAAGCAAAGACATCGATCTTGGAAATCATGGGATTTGTAGTAGTTCTGACCATGGAGAAGTTCCCTATCTTGGCCTTGAAGTTGGAGTCAAGAAGGATGTTACTTGTTGTGATGTCCCTATGGACTATTCTTGGATAAGTGTGCTCATGCAAGTATTGCAGACCCATGGCAACATCCAATGCTATGTTAATCCTCTGATACCATGTAAGCGAGGCCTTCAAAGACAACTTGGAGAAGAGCCACCCATCAAGGGACCCGTTATCAGCATACTCATAAACCAGGAAATGGTTTCCATCACTGTCTGAAGATACACCCATCAGTTTCACCAGGTTTCCATGATTCACCTTCTGCAGAATATTCAGCTCCTCAGAAACTACTTGATTCACTTTTTTCACTGCCAAGACCTGCCCTTCTATTTTGGCCTTGTAAACTGTGCCCCCAAGCTTGCACTGTTCGCTGAGATTCATGGTGGCTTTGATAACCTCATTGGCTTCATACACGGTTGGCTTACTCACGTAGCCTGAGACTCCAGAGAGTAGCTTATCTGCTGTCCCAGCAGATGAGTCTCTCCTATTCAAAGTCCTCTTTCTCTGATAAAGATAAGCATAAACCATTGATATTACTATAACAGCAACAACAAGGGTGAACCCCAGGCTAATACTGATTATAACAGGGATTTGAATGCTTCTCTTTCTTCCATGTGAAGGCTCGGGTTGAGTAAGAACCGGCAACTTCGTCACAGGAATCAAAACCGGAAGATAGGTTGCAGCTGTGAAGTTTCCACCATAGTTGTTTTCGGACAATATGTCCACTGCCGATGCACCAAACTTGGCTGCTACAGAGGAAACATTGTCATTGTTCTGCCACACATAGGTGATCATATATTCTATCCCTTTTTGTAACTGCTTCTTAGAAGGGCACCTGCAGAATAAAGGGAACAATACTTTCACACCTACTGGCAGCAGAACTGGATTCAAATCTGGGTTTGAATCGTTGACAGCACGCCAATTTGTGAGATTCTCATATGTTGTTTTTGAGACAAAGTCGTACATATCACCCTGCCTTAGCTCATAGGTGATATTGGCGAAAGATTGGTTTTGAGTGCAACCACAAGTGACAGGTATCAGTAAGACTTGGCCTGGAACCAGCTTGTCACCCTCATTCTTTATGTTACTTGCTCTTGCAATGGATAAAGGGCTGGTGTCAAATATGTCAGATATGTTAGAAAGGCTCAAGAAGTTTGGAGATTTAGCGATGTATGTCACATATGTTCCACAGGAAGAAGGTGAATCCACTGGGCATGAAAAGTCTGTTCCATTAACCTGTTGTGATTGAGTTGGGATGCTGGTGATGGAGAACATGAATACAAGAAAAATACTACTTGAGAGAGAGGGTAGAAAGAAAGCCATTTTTCTGAAGTTGAGAAGGAGGGAAAGAACATAAAGGAAACTTTTATTATCAGAAGTCAAAGACACTCAGGATTTTTGGTGATATGGAGGATTCTTTGTCAATAAAATACCCTTTGGTTTAACAGAAGAGTTATTGGTATACTGTTTTACCATATCTATTCCTAATTATTTATGCAGTGATATCAAATTTCCAAGTAAGTCTAAGATTATATGTTAAGGAAAACATTGACTTTACATATATCAATAGTATGCTATTCATGCGCACAGCAGAGTATAATAAAATGCCAATGAAGATTCCAGGATGGTCATTTTTAACTTATATGCAAAGAATCTCCAATTTGAGACATCATAAGAGAAAATTCTGATGCCAATTCCATGTCTATCTATCACTAGACCACGCCTTAAAATGTAGTGTCTCCACAAGATTTATACGTGCTAAAAGTATTCGGGTCTAATGAATTTTATAAGAATTACTACCTACACTGCATACAATTTTTCATAAGCATTATTTTACACTTGCATTTTTTCCCTGGTTTCATATTTTTGAAATAGCCTTCTTGAATATTTGAGTGCGGCTTTCATGCTTCACGGTGTCGGTTCATATACGTGATTCCATCTAATCTAATCGAAAACAATAGAATAAGAGATTCTGTAATCTAGCTACTACTGTTAAGAGAAAGATAAGCAAAAGAAACTTGCAACATGATAATCAACGTCAATAAAAATTGCAACAAATAATGTACTACAAATTTAAAAGTCAGCAACCGTGTTTGAATGTGGTTCTCCACATATCAACTAGTCATTCATTAATTATGATTAAGCAAAGTTAATTTCAGGCACTTGACTAATAAGTAATTACATACAAAGAAACCTACACTAGCCAGTACAACAAGGGCTCACTTTTGAATATTAACTGATGCTCTGGTCAAAACAAGTTTGCAGAACACAAATATTTACTGAAAACTGAAATTTTAAACAATATTTTGCATCCCTTACCACCTCCTCCCTTCAAATCCCAAGTTAAGGGATTCTGTATGTTTCATACCTGTTAGAGTGTGTGCTGAAGTTTGATAAACGAAGAAACCAAAAATCTATCATATCAGACCCCGTCTATAACTCTAGCCACCATTTGAAGCAAAACAATCGGAATAAAGATTATAAACTTTCGAGAGATCAGCAGAGCTGACAGTCCATTCATGACCACGCAATGCATGCGGAAGTACCACATTTACTTCCTCACAACTCTCTTCAATAGCTGCAGCTTCTCTTCGTCTCCCTTCTTTCCAGAGGCTTTTCACTAGCAATTCTTTTGTGGCAGAATCAGGCATCAGACCTGAATTCCTCATATCTTCAAATAGCCTCCATGCTAGTGCAGCTCTTTTTGACTTGCAGTAACCTTGGATAAGCACCTTATAGAGATAAGCATCTGGCTCCACACCACTCTGCCTAACCATTGCAAAGAGTCTCTGCACTGTTTTTATATCCCCAAGGTTCGAAAAATAGTGCATTAGTCCTGAAAAGGTTTGCATATCAGGGCAAATATCATTCAAGATCATCTGATCGAGTATATCCAGGGCATCGGAATTCCTTCCACATTTGGTTAATGTTCTTAAGAGAGAAGAATACAAAAGCATCAGATTAGATTTTGATATGGGCCCACAAAGTATTCGAACATCATTGAAAACCTTTAGAGCAGCATCAGCATTTTTTGAAATCCCATAAAATTCGATGATTAGCCTGATGGTGCTGAATGGCAGTCTCATTTCCTCCATTCTGATTTTGGAGATGAGTCTATCAACCAATTCAGTACGACCATGGCGTGCTAGAAGGGTCATAATTCTTTGTACTGTGTATATATCATGTGTGAAACCCGGTTGACAAGCAACCCAACAGAAGAAATTCCATGCGGTTTCTGGTGACTTGAAACTTCTAAGTATCTTGCAGACCAACCTGGTTGTCCACACAAAGTTTGCACCCTCAAGTGCCGATACCTCATCAGGACTCCAATTCTGTAAGGCACTAGCCAAAGCATGTGGATCCATCCATGGTTTTAACTGAACCTCATCAGTATGATCACATTGACTAGCATGGCTTACATTTTCATCCTCATCCTCTTCCTCATCATCAACACATCTTTCTACAGAATATATCACATTCTTTATTCTTTCATCTTGCAGAGTTTCCCTGAACAATAAGTCACTCTCCTTGAGAAATCCTTCCTCCTGCATCTTCTGAAGTAACAAACACATTGCTCGACTTGGCAGTATTCCATCAATTTGCATTTCATCAAGCAAGGTTTTCACTTCATCAAACCGTTTGCAGGCAATGAAACAGTCAATCAGAACAGTGTACTGTTTCAAAGTGCGTTTGATCCTCATTGAAGGCAGCATTTTAAAAACCTCCAATGCTTCCAATACTTTTCCAGATTTTACAAGGTGCTCAATTACTATACTATAGCTTCTGCAATTAGGAAGCAATCCTTCATCAATCATCCTATAGAATGATCTTACAACTTCATAGTCCTTCCCCATTTGCGCAGAAAGAGCCATGACAATGTTATAAGACTCGGTGCAGACACGGTTGTTGGCAAGCCTATACTCATCCCAAACAGCAAGAACAGAATCAAGGTCCCCAGCAGCAGCATGCCAGTTCATGAGATTCATGAAGCTGATCTTAACATTGCCGAACTGTTTGGCACGAATAGCATCAATGAGGGAGTTGAGCTCAGAGGTTCGACCAGACCTGGCAAGAACAGTAGCAAGAGCATGAAGGGTGTGTTGGGTATGCGAAAAACGGGGACTTTCCTGAAGGGCATTGAGAAAAGAGATAGCAGAGTCGGCGGAAGGAGCAGAACGCAGGGCCTGAGTGATAACGAAGGAATCAAGAAGACGATCGTTCAGGAGAGTGGAGAGTGAGTTGGGGTTGCTCGAGCGCAGAGAGAGTCGAATGGAGTCAATGAGCTTGGCACGGTAGAGGTAGTGAGAGACTCTGTTGGGAAAGGGATTGCGGGCATAGGAACGAACTTGTTGCAATTGCAGGGTTAACCTGTTGGCGAGGTTAACCTTGCAGAAGAACAAGATCCTGAACCGCATGGTCATTAACTGGGTGAGGCAAAGAATCAAACACCTGGTGTGCGCGCATCTGGAACAAGACACTGGGTGT
>NC_029789.2:9577419-9579040 GCF_000816755.2 Arachis ipaensis | reverse complement strand
CTGTGATAGGATTGGATTAATTCAGAACCATTTTACTCTTTTTTTTTGTTAGGCTTGAGTTTACTACCGGGCCACATCAAAGTCCAATAAATAAAGAAGTTCAATAATAACCAAATTGGGTTAGTCTAATAGTTAGCTCACTAGTTCGTTTGAGACTTCAAATCTCGCCTTATGCATGCAGCAACCCATTAGCTAGCAATAAACTCTTAAATGGAGACATGGAGTTCAATACCGCTGCGAATTAATCCGTAACTTGTCTGGTTGGGAGATACCATTGAAAACAAAAAGAAAGGTTTAATAATAAATATTTGAGTATATATATTCAACAAAAAATATTTTATTGAATATTTTAAAAAATATTGAGTATACTATAAGAATAATTCTAAAAATTTATTGAAAACCAGAACTATCGATTTAGATGGTTTATGACTTTATTCTAAATATTTTATTTCTTGACCGCGGATATAAACTTGGTTCTTATTTATTACATAACAAGAGAAGGAATCAAGCACAAGTCATTTTTCCTTTCCATTGCTAATCCAAAGTGTTCAGTCATGTCCAAATCCTCAGGTTTCATGGCACTAGGGAGTTCCCAGTTGAAGTGATAGAGTAAGAGAGCCAAAGGGAACATAATGGTGGCTAAACCAAATGCTATGCCAGGGCATATTCTCCTTCCAGCACCAAATGGTAAATACTCAAAGCTAGTCCTTCTGAAACCAATAGAACAATTGCCATCAAACCTCTCTGGGATAAACTTCTCTGCATCATGCCAATACTCTGGGTCTCTTCCCATGGCCCACGCGTTCACCATTACTCTTGTCCCCACACCTATTTCATACCCTCCAATCGTGTTTCTCTCTGTGCATTCTCTAGGGATCAACAAAGGTGTAGGTGGGTGTAACCTCAGTGTTTCTTTTATCACTGACTTTAAGTAACTTAGTTTATCCACATCACTTTCATGGATTCTTTGCTTTCCTCTAAATGCTTCTCTTACCTCCGCTTGTGACTTCGCCATCACTCTTGGATTCCTAACCATTTCAGACATAGCCCACTCTAACGTTGATGCTGAAGTATCAGTTCCAGCAGCAAATATGTCCTGAACAATAAACAAACCATTTTGATGACCAATTATATTTTGAAAAGAATATTCTTTAACACAGAATCGAAAGGAAAAAAGTATTAAGATCTAATTGTAAATTTGACGAAATTACAAGGTAATTAAACCTTTACTAACTAACCATAATCACAGCTTTGATGGTGTTGGTTGTTATGTGAAACTGGTGAGTGGTACTGCTATTTTTGTGGAGTCTCAAAAGAACATCAACAAGATCTTCCTCCTCCTTTGCATTATCACCACCAACGTTCACTTGCTTGTGCTGATGCTCCGTAATTATGTTCTCGAAGATCTTCTCAAGCTTCTTCTTCATCCTCTCCACTTTGAACTTCATCCCAGTCACATAATACAGAGGCTTGACGGAAGGAAACAAATCACACAAATAAAACCCACTCCCCATTTCTATCGCCTTCCTTATCAGACTTACAAACTCGTCAATCTCATTCTTGTCTTCGGGTATCTTTCCAAATGCAGATCTGTAAACAGAAGCACTTATCAACGAAAAAA
>NC_029789.2:9575666-9577351 GCF_000816755.2 Arachis ipaensis | reverse complement strand
ACTCCCGAATCGATTCGATGAATTTAACTGACTCTTCTTCTCTGACACGAGAGAGAGACCGAACCCTTTCAACACTTAGAAGCTCCAACGTACATATCTTTCTCAGTTGTCTCCACATTTCACCGCACGGAGCGAAAGCAATATCTGAAGAACCAAAGCTGAAACTCTCAGCAGCAAGAATACGTGGGCGCTTCAGAAAACACGAGTCATGGGTTTTGAGTATCTCCATGGCAAGCTCCGGGGAGGATATAACCACCGTAGGGTTTTCACCGAGCTTGAGGTGCATGATGGGTCCATATTTTTTGGCTAGTTCTCTGAAAGAACGGGGTGGAAGTGAACCTGCTGCTGCAAGCTGGTGAAGGTTCCCAATGATGGGTAACTTTCTTGGGCCAGGTGGCAGTTTCTGAGTGAGGTTATAATTAAGAACATGCATGATGAGCATTAACAGTAAGAATATAATGATAATAAGCACTAATAAGAAGTAGGATTCAGATTCCATGTTACTTTAGATAGTTGGATCTCATGTGTTCGTTTCTATATAGATGAAGGGTCTTATTTATGGAATCCTGAACATAACCAGATAATTCAACTGCTGTTATAAGTTAAGATTATTATTAATAAAATTTTTTAATTTTTATATTCAATGAGGCGGCGTTAGGTTTATGTCTTTCTTAAGACAGAGACATAAAAACATAAACACTAAAGATATGAACACGGCGTATATATATTATATTTGGTAAAATATTTAATAAGACATAATAAAATTAGAAAAAAGTTTATATTTTGTAAAAGTTAATAAAAGATAAAAATAAAAAAAATTATAAGAGATAAAAATTTAAAAGATTGATAAAAAAATAAAAGTATAAAAATTAATTGTATAAAAGTTAATAAAGAATAAAGTATAAAAAATTATGTTTAATTAATTGTCTCAACATATTAAAAATACACTACTTACATAATAAGGGTAATTTACATAAATAAATTGTTTGTCCCTCAAATTTACGTAATTACATTGTTTTAAATATGAAGACGCAAATACATTGTTTCATATAGTAGCAGTAGCAGTTTACCAAAACACATAATTCGCTATAGGGATTACATGTGAATGGAAAACACAGAAATCGCTAGAGGCGGTCGCGGTTTCTATTTATTGATGCTTGGCCATAAACTGCTACTGACAGTAACGGTTTATGTGTATTGGGACATGTGCGTAAACCGCTGGAGGCAGCAACGGTTTATCGTTGAGTATGAAAACAAATAGTAAAACTAATATTTATCTAAAAAAATAATTACAAAACAAATAATTAATGGTATATACTATTTAAATAATATCATAAATAAAAAAATGTAATTTATCATTTCATAGTATAATTTAAAAAATATAAATATGCATGTAATAAATTTTTTATTTGTATTTATTATTAAAAGTGAGACCAAATTACAAATAAAAAAATACAATACTCAAAATATTAAATTATATAAACTAAGACTAATTTTTTTTATTCTCATCTCTTTTAAAATTTATAAACCAAGACCAAATAATATATATTTTCTGTAATTGTAGAAGCCTTTTGTTAAAATTATATTTTATTTAAATATTTAAAAAATTAAAATAAAATTAAGTTTAAATTTTAAATTTTAAATTTTAAAATATAAATTTTTATATATTTATTAAATCTATGTTG
>NC_029789.2:9563777-9575653 GCF_000816755.2 Arachis ipaensis | reverse complement strand
TCTGCCCATTCTTGATAGCTCATGAATATTTTTTAATAAATTTATTTAAATTATACCACAAAAAAATATTTTATTGTATGCAAAATAATTTAAAAAATATTTTTTAAAATTATTTTGCATAGAATAAAATATTTTTTGTAGTATAATTTAAATAAATTTATTAAAAAAAATTTTTAAAAAATATTCCTGAGCTATTAAAAATGGACAAAAGAGTATTGTATGAAATTCGAATTGATAGCTCATTAATATTTTAAAAAAGTCTCGTAATTAAATATTTTGTTAGCTTTTTTTTTAATGTATGAAATTAAATATATATTTTTTTAATTTTTTAGTAATTTTTTTAATAAATTTTTTTTAATAAATTATTAATTTTTTAACAGTATAATTCAAATTATACCATGAATAATTCGAATCAGTCCAATTCGAATTACTTGGGAACGTGTGCATGGGTGTAATTCGAATCAGGTTGATTCGAATTAGTGTGTGTGCAATTGTGTATAATTTGAATCAACATGATTCGAATTATATGTAAATACAGTTCGAACTTACCTGATTCGAACTACATATATACGTGTTTTGGTTGATATATGAATCAGATTTGGCTTTTGGCGGATTTGTGTAAATAAATACTCACCTTGGCTTATTTTAGTTTTTTGTCCTAATTTTGATGAATAAAATAGAAAATATAAATATGTATGTAATAATTTTTTATTTGTATTTATTATTAAGATGAGACTAAATAGCAAATCAAAGAGTGAATACTCATAAAGTACTAAAATATATAAACTAAGACTAATTTTTTTTTATCTTCATCCCATCTAAAACTCATGAATGATAAAATAATTTATTTTTAGTAAAAAATTCACTAAAGTATACATTTTTTCTTTAAAAATTACTTCATTTTTTATCCATATAAATCATATGATTGCAAAAAATATATACTCAACTAAACCGCTGCCTGCAGTAACAGTTTATGGCCAAGCATCAACAAACAGAAACCGCGACAGCCTTTAGCCCTCTAGCAGTTTCTGTGTTCTCCCATTCACATGTAATCTGCCTGCTGGTTACAGCGGATTATGTGTTTCGGTAAACCGCTACTGGTAATAGCGGTTTCTATATATATATAAAACAATGTATTTACGTCTTCATATTTAAAACAATGCAATTACGTAAATTTGAGAAATAAATAATTTATTTATGTAAATTATCCTATATTATGTGTATATTTATATACTAATGTGTTCATAAAAAATTTGTGTCTTAACAAACAAATAATAAACATGTATTAATGTGTACGTGTCTCTGAACCTGTATCTTTCAAACCAAACGTTGCCTGACTTCTCGTAAGATTATTGTTTCAATTTTCATTAAGAACCATTAATAAATCTGACTATATCAGACGGTATACTTTTCAAACGGATTTGGCCATAAGGATATATTTGGATTTTGGAGAAGAAAAATAGGTGAGAATTCAAAAGGTTATGTTTACAATAGCTACTAATAGATGGCTATGGGGGCTATAGCTATATATTGACTAGCCAAGAAGAAAGTAACACGTATAGGAATAATGATTTAATTAGAAAGTTTGATTTGTAGTAAATTAAGTTTAAAGCTTAAAGCAATGATAATAATTTTATATTTTTCATCTTAAAGATATATCATGTAGTTTTTCATTTGAATAATATTAAATCAATTTGTAATAAGAGTACAACAAAAATTTGTTCACACCTTCCTTTGGTTCAGGGGAGAGACTATAATTTGTTCTTATGGTTTTGGTGAAGACAAGTGTAGATAAAGAAATTGTTCAAGAATTAATTAGTTGAGCAAGAAAAACAAGATTCATTAACTGTTAGCTTAGAGAGGTTATGTTTCTGTTTTAGGGAAGGGTAGTCAGTTGAGTTCAGCCAATATATATAATGTGCTAAGGGTGTGAACTTAGATTAGTTAGAATTCTGATATGAATACTTTGTGCATCACCTCCTTTGAGTAATGCAAGTTTCTGTTTTTCATTCAATCACAAAACTCCGACTGCTAATTTTCCGATCTTGTTCGAACTCTCTGTGTTTCTTGAAGCTCAAGTCACTGTGACAAAATCTCTTCAATGCCAAACTCTCTTCCCTGCCCGTGGAGGCTTTATAAAACTTCTTCGGGCCCGGAGGTAGTCTAGCTTTGTAATGTACATTTTCATGCAAACATAACCATGAGAAGGGTAACAACTTGCTAGTAACTACAACCTCTCTTATATTCCATTACAAAGAAGCCTAACAAGAAAATAAAAATATGAAAATAAAATATATATATTAAAGTTGTTGTTTACACGATAAAGAGTCATGTTTTTTTTTTTTACTAAAGATAGAAAACTCGAATCCGCAACCTCTTAATTAAGTATGAGGAGACTATGCCATTTGAGCTATTACTCGTTGACAAGAAGCAATAGCTTAAATGGCATAGTCTCCCCATACTCAATTAAGAGGTTGCGGGTTCGAGTCTCTATATCTTCGGTAAAAAAAAAAAAGAGTCATGCTATTTATAAGCATATTTTGAACTAACCTCATAAATATTTAGCTACCAACTACTAACTCTCAACTACTTATTTATTACTCTAACACAACTACTTGTTATTGTTCTAATACGCCCCACAAGCTGGAGGATGAAAAATATCAAGAACTCCTAGTTTTGATAGATTAAGATGAAAGAGATGAGGGGACAATGGCTTAGTAAAGATAGGAAGAAGTTTCATCATTCCAGCTTGAGCCTTTTGACGGACCACATGACAATCAACTTCCAAGTGTTTAATTCGCTCATGAAAAATAGGATTTGCTGCAATGTGTAGAGCACTCTGATTATCACAAAAAAAAATAGGAGTGCGATCAGTTGGAATTTGAAGAAAATGCAGCATATTGATCAACCATTGGAGCTCATAGGTGCTGTTTGCAAGAGCCTTATATTCTGCTTCTGTTGAAGACATGGCAACAGTGGATTGCTTCTTTATTTTCCAAGAGATCAGAGATTTTCCCAAAAAGAAACAATAACCAGTTAAAGAACGACGAGTATCTGGACAACCCGCCCTATCAGAATCGCTGAATCCACATATATTAACAGAAGAGTCACGGGAAAAGAAAAGACCTCTGCCTGGGTTAGACTTCAAGTATCTCAAAACTCGATTTGCTGCACAAAAATGGGATTCAGTAGGAGAAACCATGAATTGGCTAAGCTGCTGTGTAGCATATGTAATGTCAGGCCGGGTAGTAGTAAGGTAGAGGAGGCGGCCAACAAGACGACCATAAATCAGATGTAGCTTTGTAGAACTGTCCATGGAAACAGATGCTGGTTTAGCACCCAACAAGCCAGAATCTTCCAATAAATCAACACAATACTTTCTTTGAGATAAAGAAATTTCTTGAGCAGAATGAGCAACTTCAATACCCAAAAAGTATTTAAGGGTACCCAAATCTTTGATTTTGAAATGCTGATTTAAAATAGATTTAATGGTAGCCATCTCAGAAATAGAATTGCCAGTGAGAACAATATCATTAACATACACCAATAAGACGGAAACTTCAGCACCAATAAATTTGACAAAAAGACTATAATTAGATAGAGTCTGCTGATACCCACAAGAAATTAAAAGTTTGGATAGTTTTTCATACCACATACGACTTGATTGGCGCAAATCGTACAGTGATTTCAGCAGTTTACAACACTGATTTGGATGACTAAAACTGATTCCAGGAGGCAAAGTCATGTATACATCTTCAGAATCTCCATGCAAAAAAGCATTGTTAACATCTAGTTGATAGATAGGCCACCTCTTCATGGAAGCCAGAGCTAATACAAGTCAAATTGTAGCTGGTTTTACTACCGGAGAAAAAGTTTCCAAGAAATCCACCCCTTCTGTTTGTGTGAATCCTTTTGCTACAAGACGAGCCTTATAGCGTTCCACAGAACCATCGGGACAACGCTTGATCGGATACACCCATCTACAGCCAATGGGTTTTACACCAGGAGAACAATCAACAACAGACCAAGTTTGGTTCAAATCCAGAGCAACAAGTTCATCTTTCATAGCATTGCGCCAATGAGAATATTTATTAGCGTCTTGAAAAGACTTTGGTTCAATTTCAGAATGCAAGGATAAAATGAATTTTTGATGAGAAGGGGAAAGAGAGGTCAGAGACAGAACAGAAGAAATAGGATACCTACAAGTTGAAGATGATGGAGTTGGAGTAGTGAGAGAAGAGCCGCAAATGTAGTCAGCGAGATGATTGGGGGGGATGTCTTTGACAGAGACTGTGACGGATGGTAGGATGAATGGTTGAGAACGATGTAGGAGAGTTTATGTCTGATTAGGAAGCAGGAGACGAGGTTAAGGATTGTGAAGGAGGGGAAGAGATGAACTGAGGTGTATTATGTTGAGGATGAAGTATGGGTGGGTTAATGGGTAATGGTTCAGGCCCAAATGGGAAGGAAAATGGGTTGTTCGGTTGGTGTTTCTGTTTCGGACATGTGTGGGTTTGGTATGTTTAAAATAGATTTAGTACTAGTGGCAAAAGGTATTACCATTTCATAGAAAACAATGTTTCTGTACATTTCAAACTTTTTATTTTCCAAAGTGTAAACGACGTCCCCTTTAATTCCATTCTTAAAACCAAGAAAAACAGCTTTCTTTGCCCTTGGATCAAATTTAGAACGATTAGCCATGAGAGTTGATACATAGCATAAGCAACCAAAAACCTTTATATCATTATAATTAGGAGACTTATTAAATAAAATTTCAAAAGGAGTTTTAAAATTATTTACAGAAGAAGGGACTCGGTTAATTAGATAAACTGCATGATTGATAGCATAGGACCAAAATGATAGAGGTAAATTAAATTGAAATATGAGAGCACGAGCCACATTTAAAATATGTTGGTGCTTACGTTCCACTCTCCCATTTTGTTCAGGTGTTTCAACACAACTACGTTGATGAATTATGCCCTTTGAAGAAAAGAAATCATGTAAGAGAAATTCCGATTCATTGTCGGAACGTATATACTTAACTTTGGAGTTAAATTGCGTTTCGACCAATGCAATAAAATTCTTGACATGGTTTTGTACTTCGCTTTTTGATTGCAATAAAACTACCCAAGTGAAACGACTGAAATCATCAACAATAGTTAAAAAATATTTATGATTATGGATTGAATTTTGTCGAAACGATCCCATATATCAAAATGCAATAATTCAAAAATTATATTAGTTTTATTAAAACTTGGAGAGAATGAAAGTTTCTTTTGCTTGGAAAAATGACAAACATCACAAGGCTCATCATGAGGCATAGAAATAAAGGGAAATTGTTTATGTAAAAATTTTAATTTTTGTCCAGAAAGATGTCCTAAACGAAAATGCCATAAATTGAAAGGTGTAATGGGTGTTGAATGAGTGGTGTTTATTGTATGAGTAGGAAATGGATTATTTGTTGTGATGGAGGTTTCAAGGACATACAACCCTTCTCTCATACTACCCAAACCAATCATCTTCAAATTGTTGTCCTGTAAGAAACAAGAAGAGTGTGAAAAAGTAAGTTGACAATTAATCATTGAAGTTATTTTTGAAATAGAAATAATATTAAAATTTAAGTGAGGTAGGTAAAGAACATCATGAAGAGTTAATGAAGTTGAAAATTTAACAACACCTTTATAAAAAGAAGTAACTTTATAACCATTAGGCATATGAACAGTAACTGGATCAATTTTAGAAAAAGATATGAACCAAGATAAATTGGAAGTAATATGATCCGTAGCACCAGAATCAATGATCCAAGTGCCTGTAAATTTATTTTGTACAGTAAAATTATTTAAAATAAAATAAGTGTGAAATAAACACAAATAATGGGTACCCAAAGTTGGGTCAGGAAGAAACCCAATTTGGTTGGAGGATGAGAGGCTTTTATCCTTGCTGTCTGAAAATTGAGATTCAGCCTTTTTCAGAAATGCTAAAAGGATGTTGTGTTGGGCTGGAGTGAGGCCCAAAGCATGCTCTGTGTGTTCTCTGAGGAGTTATTTCTTCATGAACTAGGGCATGAGAGGAAACTGGCAGCGTGGCAGGGTCAGAAGGCGGTGTCCGCACAACGCTGGCATTAACAGAGGCAGAGGAACGATCAAAAAATCGTGGTTTCCTTGGATGACGCGGGTGGCCGGGACGGTAGCCATGTTTGTTATAACAAACATCCACGGTGTGCCCCCTTTTCCACAGTAAGAGCAAACATTCGAGGAACCGCTGCTGCCGCGTCCTGGGTTTGAAGAAGCATACCCACGACCACGGCCAAGAGGAGGACAACGAGCTTCTACAGTAGCAGCAATGATTCGTTGATCGTCCAAAATTTCAGATGCATTTTGAAGTTGATGTTCTTGTTGAACGACAAGAGCGAACACCCTGGTGACAGGTGGAAGAGGATCAAGAAGAAGAACTTGTGATCGAACTACAGAAAAACGCTCATCAAGACCTTTAAGAAATTGAATGATAAAATCTTATGTGCGATGTGCTTTGGCTGGGCAATTACAGACGGTAAGAAGACGTGAGTTATCAAGCTCTTCCCACAAGGTCTTTAAAGAGGTATAAAATTCTGTTACTGACTGATTTTTTTGTCTAAGAACATAAATTTTTTCTTGTAATTCTGCAATACGAAGAAGATCACTTTGGGAAAAACGCTCTTTAAGGTCAGTCCATACAGAAGAGGCAGGAGAAAAATAAACAACACTTTGAGTAATAGAAGGAGAAAGAGAATGAAATAGCCAAGACAACACCAGATTATTGCAACGCTCCCATATTGGAAACAAAGGATCATCAGTTGGAGGAGAAGGAATAGAACCAGTGAGAAAGCCATATTTATTTTTGGAGATGATGCCCATAGAAAATGATCGACACCAAGAGTGATAGTTATTGCCAGTAAAGACATGAGTAACAAGGACAGATGTTGGATTTTCACTAGGATGAATATAGAAAGGGCTGGTGGGATCTTGTGCTACGCTAGAAGATGATTCTACCATTAGAGGAGAAGAAGACAATGGAGACTGATTATTTGAATTTGAAGTTTTCACCATGGGTACCAACAGAGCTCTTTTTGAGCTTTGATACCATAACAAGAAAATAAAAATATGAAAATAAAAAATATATATTAAAGTTGTTGTTTACATGATAAAGAATCATGCTATTTATAAGCATATTTTGAACTAACCTCATCAATATTTAGCTACCAACTACTAACTCTCAACTACTTATTTATTACTCTAACCCAACTACTTGTTATTATTCTAATAAAGCCAAAAGACAAATAACAAAATTTAATTATTTGACATACAGTCCATAAAACATAAATATTAATCATTATTATTATTAATAAATCTTTATTCTCTTTCGTATATAAATTTTTTTACTTAATTACCTTAACAAGTTTTGTTAAACACTAAGTCCTTATTATTATTATTGGACTAAATATCATGATGTAATGAGACTAAATTTTTAAAGTAGTTTTTTAAATTTATAATTTGTACCGATTTAGTCTTTTAAATTTAAAATTTATTATACTAGTCTTTAAGATCTAACTCTAGGTACTATATTGATCATATTTTTATCTTGATTAAGTACCAAAATAAAACATCATCATTTATTCTTATATCTAGTGTGACAAGATAGAGCTGACTTAGTATTCTATTCATTGACTCAACTCTAAAAAGAAAAGACCAATATAATCAATTTTAAATTTAAAAGACTAAAATAGTAAAAGCTGTAAATTTTATAGACCATTATTATGGAGATTTAGTCTCTAAATGGTGGTACTGGAGAAAAAAAAACTAGTTGAGAATATGATGATGAAATTATGGATCATAAAGAGTGGGAATGACGCATAATTTCTTAGTGTAGTTTACATTTTCTCTGCATAATTTCTATTGGAGAGTATTGTTCATACAAGACTCTTCAAGATACATATTAGCTGAGTTCTTATTATTATAATTACATATTTAACTAGAACACCATGGTATTAAATTATGAATGTGGGCAACTGGAACAAAAAACAAGACGAGAATATGACGATGAAGAAGTTATGGTTGATAAGGAGTGGCAATGACGCACAAGGGATGTTTTCTTGCAATTGCCAAGCCAGGGACTTCAGTCATGTCGAGATCCTCAGGCTTCATCCCATCGGGGAGTTCCCAATTGAAATGGTAAAGTAAGAGAGCCAGAGGAAGTGTAATGCTGGCCACACCAAAATTCATACCAGGACAGATTCTCCTTCCTCCCCCAAATGGTAAATACTCAAAGTTATTCCCTTTGTAATCCAATGAACTATCTTCAAACCTCTCAGGTATGAAACTCTCAGCATCATGCCAGTATTGGGGATCTCTTCCAATTGCCCACACGTTCACCATCACTCTCGTCTTCACTGGTATATCATACCCATGGATGTTGGTTGCTTCGGTGCATTCTCTAGGGATCAACAATGGAGTTGGACAGTGTAACCTTAGTGTCTCCTTCACCACTAGCTTCAAGTAACTTAGTTCTTCAATATCACTTTCTTGAATTGTTTTCTTTCCTTTAAGTGCTTCTCTTAATTCAGCTTGTAACTTTGCCATCACTCTTGGGTTTTTCATCATTTCTGACATGCCCCATTCTAAGGTTGCTGCCGAGGTATCCATTCCAGCAGCAAATATGTCCTGTAAACAGTTGATTTTCTTTTCTTTAGTTTTTTAGTTTTGAAAAATAAAAATACCAAAAAATACTAAAAAATGAAAGAAAGAAAGAAGCAAATAGTAAAATACTACAGATGAAAAAGATGGGAGTAGATCTTCTCAATTTTTTTTTTCAATTGTTTAGTAATAGAGAGAAAAAAATTGAGAGGATTTATTTTCTAAAAAATTTATTGTATAATATTGTTTTTCTAATGAAATACGTAACCAAAATTAAAAAACATGTTGTCTTAACAATAGTTTTCTGATAATTAAATCGGGATATTAAAAGGAGAATCTAAACTCTCAAAGTATAAGAGAAGCCGAATCTTTTCTTTTTCTGTCAAGACTCAAGACTGATGAATCTCTCTTGTTATAGAACATATTAGATAACCCATATTTTTTATTATTTTTATTTATTTTTATTTTTTATTTAAGTTAGTAATCATTAATTTTTTATTTCACTAAAAATGTTGACTCTAAAAAAATTTCAATTGTTATACTTATACCATACATACACGAAACAAAACAAGTCAACAACTGCTTATAGCAGGTGGCGTCATGCATTAGAGAGGCTTGGCCCCAAGTCAAGTTATCCAAAATTTATGGTATGTTTGACTTTCCGGTTGGTAACTCCAAAATCATTATTATAATATTATTCTTTGGACTTTTTCTTTTTCTTGTTTTAACACGGTTTAGTTATCTTTAAACATTTTTTTATTGGGTAAAGTATATTTTTTATCTTTAAAATTTGGTAAAAGTTTTAAAAAATCTTAAATTTTATTTTATTTTAATTTTGTCTCAAAAGTTTTTGATTTGCATCAAATATATCTTCAACAGCTAAATTTTCAAAAAATTTAAGACCAATCTAACAATAATGCATAAAAATTATGCTTGATGTACTTGTGTTAAGGGTTATTCTTATGAAATTGTTGTTGAATTGATCTTAAATTTTTTGAAAATTTAGCCATCAATGATATATTTAATACAAATAAAAAATTTTAGGACAAAATTAAAACAAAATAAAACTTAGAAATATTTTTAAAACTTTTATCAAATTTTAAAGATAAAAAGTATATTTTATTTTTTTTATTCTATATTTTTGAAATAATATATTTATCTATTTTTTATTATTATATATTCCCTCTTTTATAATTATTTTACAAATTAACATGAAAAAAATAATTGTTTCTCCGTGATGTTTATAAAAATGATCACTAAAGCAATTAGACAACTTTTCCTAAAAAATAATAAACAAATAGTTTGTTTCTAGTAGCAGGAGCTGAAGTATTCATTAATCTAGAATCAGCTCATCCAAATAGTATAGATAATTTTGAATAGTCATTTCTATGTATAAATACTTACTCGAGATCATTATATTCAGCATGTGATAATATATATATTAATTTCTTACTTTTATACTGATAAAATAAAAATAATGAAAAAAAAATATAGAATGAACACCACCTTTTGTTTTTGATATTAGAATAGCAACGATATTTTTTAAAATATAAACAAATAAAATGTTATTCTCAAATATAAAACCGTTTAATTAGAAAAACAGAAACTGAACCGTTTGATTTATGAGAAGTACAAAAATCGAACTGTCCAATATATAAAAAGTATAAAAATCGAATCGTGCTATTTATAAAAAATACAAAAATCAAACCAAAAGATTTCTGTTAAAAAAATAAAAAATTTAAAGTATACAAAATATTATAATATTAAAATATACCACTACTCTTATTTCCATTGAAAAAAAAAAAGGCCAGGCATTAATATACTAACCCCAATGACCGCTTTGACGTTTGTGATTGTTAGGTTGGTTTGGAGGTTCCCGCTTTGCTGGACTCTCAATAGAACGTCAACAAGGTCTTCCTCCTCAACATCGCTCTTACCTTCTCTTTGCTTCTTTTGATGTTCCTTTATGATGTCCTCCATGAACTTATCATGTCTCTTGTGCAGATTCTCCACCTTTGACTTCAATCCACTCAAATAAAACAGAGGTTTGATTGAAGGAAACAAATCCCCCAAATGAAACCCTCCCAAGATTTGCATTGCTTCCTTGGTCAGACGGATAAACCCAGCGTGGTCCGTGTTGGAGTTACCAAAAGCAGCCCTGTAGACAGTAACACTAATCAAGTGGAAAATCATGTCAGACAGATTGATCCGTGAACCCGCAGATTCACGGATCTTCTGGATGGTTCTTTCCATCTCGGCTTCTCTTATAAAAGCCAGAGACTGAACCTTTTTCTTACTCAAAAGTTCCAGAGTACATATCTTGCGCATGTCTCTCCAGTAATCGCTGGACGGAGAGAATACAATATCTGCAGGGCCATATACTAGAGTTTTAACAGCAGCAAGAAGAGGCCTCTTTTGAAAAGAGCCATCATAGGTTTTGAGTACCTCCTTGGCTAGCTTAGCGGAAGATATAACTACTGTGGAGTTTTCACCCAGTTTGAGGTGCATGAAAGGTCCATATTTTTTTGCTAGTTCTCTAAGGGAACGGTGTGGTAATGGTCCTGCTAATGCAACCTGATGGAGGTTACCAATGATGGGTAGTTTCCATGGACCGGGGGGAAGGTTAATGGATCTTGTTTTGAAGAAATATTTTGCAAGAAAATGCAAGACTGTGAAGACAAAAATTGCAATAACCA
Organism: Arachis ipaensis; assembly: GCF_000816755.2. Classification (NCBI taxonomy): domain Eukaryota; kingdom Viridiplantae; phylum Streptophyta; class Magnoliopsida; order Fabales; family Fabaceae; genus Arachis; species Arachis ipaensis. The sequence continues at coordinate 9,564,288 of NC_029789.2, read as the reverse complement.
ATAAGTAGGCTTGAGGTTCCATGTTATATTAATTAACTAATGGATCTATGAAGGTGTGTGCTTGTAATGATTTTTGCTTAGATTCAGTTCCTATTTATACAACTTTATGAAATGGAAAAACTTAATTATTTACGAAGATAAACTACAAACTATCATGTATATGCTTTCAACTTTCAACATTCAACATTCAACATAAAAGGTAAAATTTGTCTCCGAGGTGACGCAGTTTATAAAATTCGTGCGAATGGAGCGATGTCATAATTGGACTTGTATGTAAATCCCGGATGCTTGATATTAATATCGTACACTCAAATTCTTGAAATTTTAATTACATTAATTGTATCTTTAAAATTGATAAAAGCAATTTTTGTTGACCCATTTTTTATTAGAGTTAACGTAACTTAATGACATAAATCTTGAGTAACATTTATTATGACAATTATACATCATTTAGTCAAATATTGCATGCTAATTAGGACAATTATCCCACTTATTAGAATTATATAATTTT
>NC_029789.2:9558201-9563699 GCF_000816755.2 Arachis ipaensis | reverse complement strand
TATATTTAAAGATATTAAAAATATTAAATTTATCAAAAGAAACAAAATAATGAAAGAATTAATTTAGTACAAGATATCCAATTTTAAAAACTAAAACGAGAGTTATGAAAATTAGAAATTATGCACCAAATTAAATGAGAGTTGTATTTGACTAATGAATACTATAGAAACTATATCATTTGTAAAGATAAGACTTGTTACAAAATACAAGACATATGTGAATGAGCTATAATTTAAATGGCATAATTTTTTTATCCACACTTAAAGATTTCGCGTTCAAATTTCACTCCTAACTTTAAAAATAAATAAATAAATAAAATACAAGACATATCATTTATCAATTATCATATACTTTTATTACTGACTATCACACTAATAATGGTGTTGTTTCTTTCGAAAGTAGAATTGAAGTTGTGATGCATTTTTTTTTTGTGACTGAAAAAAAAATAAATAATAACAAAAAAAAATAAAAATAAACAAAAATTGTTTAAGAAAGACAATTTCGCAGAATACTATTCTAAAATTCGTTCTAAGGCAACGAAAGCTTCACTTGAGGAGAAAGGGTCCTCATTGTAGTCTTTGCCATGATGTCTGCTACTGCATCTCTCAAGATCAACCAGAGATTAGCACGCTATTTCCAAGACATAATATCTCGAATTTTTAATACCAAAAGATCAATAAAACAAGAGCAATCCTATAAATTATTGACAATAGTAAAGGCTTCCACACAGTTTGTCTCACATATAATGTCTCTTTGCTCCGAGTCCCATACTAAAAGAACGCCTCTCCAAATAGCAAACAACTCTCCTTGCAAAATGCTACAACTCTCAATTATTCCCAGACAGCCTCGTTGCCACCTTCCCTTCCAATCTCTACTAACACAAGCAAACCCCGAGCAACATTGCCAGGATAGCTAGCATCATAATTAATCTTAAAGGTACCCACTGAGGGGAGAATCCAAGAGCCACTAATGGTGGAGGGGATAGACAGTCGTTGCAACTCAAAAATATTTCGGAGCTCCTTTTTCAAGGACAAAGCCACACCAGTCACCCTATCTGTGGTCCAATAATGCTCGTGAGGATGAAAGATCTCGTTATTTCTCGAACGCCAAATCCACCAGAGACCAGAAAAGAATCGAAAGGGGAGTTGTTTGCTATTATGTACAAACTAACTCATAAAATCCACTGGTTGACCGGAGATCCCCAAAACTTGCCAAACTAGTTGGGCTTTTGGACAATCACGAATGCAATGTAAAACCGATTCTTGACCTGAGAAACAACATGGATAGCTATCCGTGTGTGAAATGCCCCTCCTAAAACGAAATCCAATAGTAGGAAGAGCCTCTCGAAGACATAGCCAGGCCAAAAATTTATACTTTTCTGGAACATGTTGACGCCAAAGCCAAAGCCAATTACCCCTATCCTCCCAACTAAACATCTTCTTACTGAGCCACAAATAACCACTACGAGTATCATAAACCTTTGAAGCCGTACTAGTCCAACACCAACCGACCTCTGAACCAACTTGAACATCCAGGTTGTAAGAGTTAATGTTACTATGCAAAGACTGATTCAGAGGAGAATAGATATTCTCAAGGTTCCACTGTCCATATGACCAAAGGTCCAAAATCCTGAGATCCGAATCAGAAATGTAAACATAATCCATCTCATGACACAGTCGCCTCTCTCTTCTCCATTTAGAAAACCAAAAGTTCTGTTTCAAATCCCTAATGTACCAAATAAAACCTTCCTTCAGGATTTCCCAAACTCGACATATACTCATCCAAACATAAGATCCCCTTCCTTGAGACCGACTGAAACAATCATTCTTAGAAGAATGGCATTTTTCCATCAATAATTGAACCATAGCTTATCAAGATGGTGAAAAAGTTGCCAAACTAGCTTCCTAAGAAGAGCAATATTAGCACAAAAAGGATCTCTAATTCCCAGACCCCCAAACTTCTTAGGGTGACCAACACCTTCCAGTTAACTAGATTCAGGCCTCTACCATCAGCTTGACCCTTCCATAGAAAATTTCGCATCATAGATTATATCTTATTAGTTACCCCTTTAGGGAAGAGAGATACTTGCATGTGGTAAATAGGAATCGCAGTCACTATCGAATTGAGCAAATAGAGTCTGCCCGCCTTATTAGGCAATCTCCCTTTCCAGCTGGCTAGCTTTTCCTGAATCTTGTCCAGAACATCGTTGAAAGTTGCGCGTGTCCCGAGAGTGATTAAGGTTCACCCCTAAATACTTGCCCAAGTTCTGGACGAATCTGATGGAGCACACTCCAGTGAAATCTCTTTTCTTGTTGCCGAAATATTCCTGGAGCATAGCGCTTTAGATTTCTCCACATTAACCATCATTCCAGAGGCTCTGCAGAAATTTTTGAAAGCTACCATCACAGTTTGAACTTGCTATTTTTTGTCTTTACAGAAAAGAAGTAAATCATTAGCAAACATCAAATGAGAAATTCTTGGACTCCCTCTAGAAATCGCAACCGACTTCCACAAGCCCCTATCAACTTGTTGATTAATAGAACAGGACAATCTCTCCATACACAACACAAACAGATAGGGTGATATAATCTTCTTGCCTAAGACCCCTGCTCGGAGTGAAGCTATTTAATCTATCTCCATTCCAGAGGATAGACAGTGCGGAAGCAGTGGCACAAAGCATAATCAGATTGACTGTCGGAGGAGGAAAGCCAAAACTCATAAGGGTTTGTTTCAGAAATAACCCCCAATCCACTCTATCGTATGTTTTCTCCAGATCAATCTTAAAGGCCAGGGTGCCTTTCTTTGACTTTGTCTTCTTCATGAAATGGAGAACCTCTTGTGCTACAATGATGTTGTCAGGGGTTCCTCTCCCCGGGATAAACCCTCTTTGAAAGGGCCCAACAATCTCTTTGAGATGGGGATGAAGTATATTGACCAGGACCTTCATTATAACTTTGTAAACCACATTACAAAGACTAATAGGTCGAAAATCCTTCATGGAAACCGGGTTTTCTACTTTCGGAATAAGAACCACAAGAGTTTCCATCATCCTTGGATCCATATCCAAACCAGAGAGCGCATAGTCCAAACATCAAAACCAACAATCTCCTAGTATTCTTTAAAGAAGAAAGCTTGAAACCCATCAGGGCCCGACGCCTTAAAAGAATGCATACTGAAAACAGACAACTTAACTTCTTCCAGAGTAACTGGCGCTGTGAGGCTACAACAAGCTTCATCATTCAGGGAAGGTAGCGACACATCACCAAGACAACCTAAATCTACATCCTTCGACTGGAAGAATAGGCGTTTATAAAAGGATTCAGCTTCCCTTCTTAGGACCTCCAGATCCGTTTTTCACACCCTATCTTGAAGAAAGAGACCATGAATCTTATTATGCTTTCTCCGCACAAGACTCTGGACATGAAAGGACTTGGTATTTCTATTTTCGAATTTTATCCACTACTCTCTAGATTTCTAAAACCATAGAAGTTCCTCCTACACAAGTGTGTTATTAAATTCCTCAATCAGCTGTTGTTTTTTTTTTTTTTTGCCATAGACAAATCTTCCATTACTTCTAGTCGCTTCTGAAGGAAATTAATCTGTCTCTCTAATTTGCATTTTCTAACGAAAATATTGCCAAACATTTTAGAATTAAACTCCAAAGAGTTCTTCTGCACTTCTAAAAGCTTGCCATACATCTCTTTGTAGCCAGTCTGCCATGATTGGTTCACAATATCTCTATATCCCGGATGAGTTGCCCAAGCTGCAATAAACCGAAAAGGTCTATTCTTTTTCGATTGTGGATGACATGTACAGCGCATTAGGATAGGACAATGATCAGACTGAAACCTATTTAAAATTTTTGCGTAAGCCTCTGGGAAGAGAGATAACCATCCATTGTTGATACGAATCCAATCAAATTTTTTCGCCACCTCAACACCATTTTTAACCATTTTGTACCAAGAAAATCGTCTTCCAATAGTCTTCAAGTCAAACAGATCATTATCCCCTAGAGAGGCAGCAAGCCGATCTGCATGGCGACTCGAGAAGAAGCAACCCTTAGATTCGTGAGAGAATAGTACTTCATTAAAATCACTAAGAACAATCCATGACCCACAAAAAGACGAAGACTGAGAAACAAGATAATTCCATAGCAAAACTTTGGTATTAAACTGAGGACTACCATAGATACAACTGCACCTCTAAATCACATTATTTACCTGAACCTCAACTGTAACACATTTATCGAAAGCATCAACCCATTTGCAGTGAGCACCCTGCATTGTAGAAAGGAATCAGATATCCCCTTATGTCCTGACGCCTCCACTATACCAATAGAGTAATAACCAAGTCTTTTCCAGAACAATTTCAAGTATTGAAAAGGAGAGTGAGTTTCATTTATTATAACTTGTAACATTACTTTTATTGGTTTTTGTCTTAAAAATTTGCCTAAATTTCAAATGTATTGGGAATTTGGAATAAAGAATTCAAAGCCATAATATATATGCTAATAAATTTGTAGAGTTAATAGTCAAAATCGTCCCTGAAAGATATCCCGATCTCTATTTTGGTTCTCGAAAGACAAAATTAATCGAAATCATCCCTGAAAGATACAGGACTTGGTCACGTTAGTCCTTCCCTCAGTTGGATGATGACATGTCACGTTAAGTGCCACATGGTATGATGACGTGGTGGGTTAATGCCACGTGTCACAAGATGATTGGTTGACGTGTTAGATTAGTGACACCTAGCACACCACGTGTCACTTGACATGTAAAAAAGTTATTTATGATCAAAATAGTCCTTGAAAGTTCAGACGTAACACATTTTCATATCTAAAATTTTAAAAATTAATCAAATTAGTCCTTATATCTTTTTTCTTACATTATTACATTTTGCTGGAATATATATATATATACACACACACACTCAAAATTGAAATATATGTATTTGTTAACCTAAACAAAGTTATATGCTCAAAATCAAAATTTATGTATGTTAACTTAAACAAAGTTATATCACTATTTTTTTTTTACTACATCTTTTTTTTTTTCATTACGGTATTACTTACATATAGGATGTAATAGTAGTGATATTAAAAGAAAAATTATATAATCTATCTCAAATATATGAAACACAAAAAAAAGTTATGATCTTTGCATATAGTACGCTTAAGAAGCAATTCGTATAATAATAATAATAATAATAATAATAATAATAATAATTAAGCAACAAATTTTTAATATTTTGTAAAGTTTAAAATTGAAGCAAAATTTGTGAATCTTCTTGAATTTTGACTTTTAATATCACTACCATTACATCCTATATATAAGTAATACCATAATATAAAAAAAAAGATGTAGTAGAAAAAAATAGTAGTATAACTTTGTTTAGGTTAACATACATAAATTTTGATTTTGAGCATATAACTTTGTTTAGGTTAACAAATACATACATTTTAATTTTGAGTGTATATATATAAATATATTCTAGTAAA
>NC_029789.2:9539173-9557118 GCF_000816755.2 Arachis ipaensis | reverse complement strand
TTAAACAAATGAGTGAACAAATTAATTAATCAATCTATTTTTTTTTTGTTTTTTATGATATTCCCAATCATGAACTGAAATTCTATTTAAAGATTTATTACTAAAAAATAAATTATTTCTTGTGGAAAACCTGATTCAAACCTGACCTTTGATAATGCGTCGTATTTTGATTCAAATGAATCGCACGTTTGTCTCAGGAAGTAACGCCAGCAATTAGATTATTCTCAAGATTATTCGCTTAGTTCTTTGACATCTATCTCATTGCTGTGGTCATGAGGTTCTAGGCTTCTAGCAAATAAGCTGGGGTTCTTGCCATCTAATTGTGGATCAAAGCTAGTACCAGATTTTTCGAACTCGTGGCAAATTCAAACAGTTGCAACTTGCAACACAAAAGGCCAATTTTCCAGCTAAATACAAAAGAGAAATTAAAGTATAGTTTAAACTTTAAACTTTAAATTCTTGTTTATGTCATATATATGGAATGGACTTAATCAACATTTATTAATCAATTATTATGAAATGTTGAATATCTCAACATACACATGAAAATAGTTTCACTCTATGCGGGCTTAATCTAACCCATGGCGGACTCTAGCTAGGTGACTTTTCAATAGAATGAAGAAACTTCTATAATACTTATTTTTGTTTTTCTTGTATATTATTCTTGACTTGTCTGATTAGCCAAAAAAGAAACAAAAATGCATGTGTCTAGGAATGATGAGTTTATGTTGCTATCGCTAATACATGGAGTAAAACACAAATTTTTAATACAACTTTTTTCTAAAAATTTAAGTTGTTATAAAGAACCATAAAATATTATATTTTTAATATTTTTTTTCATACAAGAGTTTTTTATTGAGATTTGTGTAAATTTTTATATAATTTTTTTAATTTGTCTTATGTTAAATTTTTTTTGAAATCTAAGAATTAAACTCTAGACTTTTAAATTAGAGTAAAGTACTAAATTGTTCCCCTACATTTGGACGTAATTCTGTTTTGGTCTTTAAGGTTTAAAGTGTCCTATTTGAATTTAAAACAGTTTTATTTAGTTTCAATGTAATTCCACTGTGCGATTAAAGTTAAATAATTAACAGAATGTACTATATGATAGCAGTACAAGAATAATATCAATAATTTAAAGAACAAATACAAATTCTAGAGGCACAAAATCAAACGTAGATGTATCAATACATTTATTTATCATTTCTCTTACAATTTAAATGAAATATTTTCTATAGAACTAAGGAGAATGATAAATAAATGTATTGATGCATTTACGGTTGATTTTATGCCTGTGGAGCTTGTATTTGTTCTCTAGATTATCGACATTGTTTTTGTACTGCTGCCATGTAGGACATTTCATTAATTATTTAACTTGGGATTACATTGAAACTAAATGAAACTTTTTTGGATTTAAATAGTACACTTTAAACTTTAAATACTAAAACAAGATTACACCCAAATATAAAGAACCAATTTAATACTTTACCCTTTAAATTATAAGTACTATGATGTTATATCATAAAATATTTTCTTCAAATTAAAAATTTAAACTGATATAAAAAGACAAATAAATAATTATATAGGATTAATAATTAAATAAGTCCCTAAAAGATGAAATATTCTTTAAATTTGTTCTTAAAAACTTTTTTTAATCAAATTAGTCATTTAAAATTATAAATTAATCTTATTTGTCTTTCAATTATATTTCCTAATTTTGATTTGAATTAGGGACTAACTTGTTTAATTCTAATTTTAAAATTTTAAATTTTAAAGTTTACATCCTAAATTTTCTAAAAGTAAAGGTAAAATATATAATTCTATAATAAAAATAGCTAATATTACCTATTTAAAAATTGCATATATATATATATATGAAAAAGTTTAAAATAAAAAACCATATTCTTTTTTCTAATTTTTAATCCACTGTAACAGTAATCCGAGCGAAGTTTGAAGTGCAACTTAAAAAAACATTAACGCAATGGATATAGTCATATATATTGGTTGCAGGATGTCGATAGCTCGTTGATGTTGCATGTGTGGCCAAAGAAGCACAATAAAGGATAATGTTTGCAATCATGGTGGCAGAAGGTAACAGGCGCTAAATATCCGAAGAAAAAGGAGATATATACTAGAGAAGCTTATTAGAGAGTCGAGTAAGGCGGCTAAATAATCGATTTTTTTATTTTCCTCAATCAAGCTGCAGCAGTAAATTCAATTAATTCTTCTATCGGTCGTTATTATTTTATTAATAATATTGAAATGAAGTATAAATTATTTTTTTGTTTTATTAATTTTTAGCAAATCGACAGTGGTTCGATATCTAATAATCTAGGAGTGAAATTTACTCCTCTTCTACAGGTATCAATTTTTTATAAGTGCATTAAAGTGCCTTAAATTAGACGAGCATCGAAATAAAAAGTAAATTAAAATTTATTAAAAAATAAAGAAGTGAAAAACAAAGTATTCGAAAAGTAAGTTGACTGAAATCAAAAAAAGTTGCATTGAAATTTAAAGAAAGCAGTAAAGGTGCCTTCGACTGGGTCAAAGGACTTTAAGCATGGAAATTAAAGATATTGGAATGTAAAGTGGATTCGAAAAATAAACATTGCTCGAAACATAAATTTGCTTGAAAGATAAAGTTTACAGGAAATGTAAATGGAAAGTAAAGGCATATGGAAGGAACTCTACAGAAAATTGACTCGAAGCAGACTCAGAAAGTCGCTGGGATGTGAGTGTGCGTGAGTAATTTCTGAAGCAAAGTTCCAACCCTTATTCCTTAAAACTTCCTAATATTTATAACCCATATCTATAACCGACCCCTAATCACACGATACTGCCTTATATGCAAATTTTTGGGTAACCGTTTCCGCTCTTCTGCTTATAGACGTTGCCCATAAATTCCTCATTTGGAGAAAGCCTTCAACTTCTCAACTTAACATAATCGCTCGATTCTCTATTCGAGCAACTATTCGATTTCTTATTCAAATGTCAGCTCGACTACGCTAGGTCAATTTGATAATAAATTTGAATCGAGTCCGTGTCGAGTAACTCTCGATTAATGGTTGCACGTGCGCCCCTTTTGACTTTTGTTTTCACCCTAACATCTCCTCAATATCTCGAATAAACATATCCTAGTCAAAAATATTTTCCGACTAACAAATTGACCCCTAGGATTAATGTGTTTTCTTTCGAAATCACTTCTTGGAAAGTGAAACACTTAATCCTAATTCAAACATTAATCTCCTGAATCAGTAATAATTATCATTTAACTTCCCCATTAATACTGACCCGTTCAACACGTTTCCATGACTTGCGCTTTCTCTCTCCACCACTTCGCCTTCTTCGCAAAGTTACCTCTTTTCTCTTTGAACTCCATCTGCGATAACAGCTACAATAAAACTTCCTTTAAATTTGACACTTCCGCCTTTGTTAGACTTTCTCGAACCTTTATTCTCTCGACTTCTCTTGCATCCATTTTTCTTACACAATCTCTATTCTCCAATATGCATTCCTCTTTGCTCTGCCATGGCTGCTTCTTTATCTCATGCTGCTGCCCAAGACAAGGGTAAAGGCCCCATGGTGGAACCACCAGCTCCCCCAGCTCTTCATGTGTTAAATCAAGTCAATGATGAAGTCATTGACGACCCACAGTTTCAAATTAATGACTCCAGAATCCTAATTCCTTCCACGGTAGGTGAAGATGTCCATTGTTTCATTGGACCTATTGAAAACCTGGAAAAAGCAAACAAAAAACTACCTTTCTTCTCTAGTGCTCAAGGAAAAGATTTGTTGATCAACCAAGCCCTCGATATCTCCTTCTTCATCAACCAAAAATCATTCAGGAATAACCCAAAGATTAATCCTCGAGGGATTGATTTCACAGCCTGGTATGAGCGCCTTGCTCCAACAAAAAGTGCCGCTTGGGGAGCTCTTGGGATCCAGGAACTTCTGAGACTCTACCACTTCTCTCCTTCAACGCTCCCTTGGATGATTGGAGCCGTAACCTTCTTTTGGAATAGGATTACCACCAATTTTCACCTTCTTTGTGGAATGATTGGTATGTCGCTTTTGGACATAGCTGCTATTACAGGACTTCCGATCAGCCCTCCATATTTCACATCCGACATGCAACCCCGGCAACAATACAACATTGCCCCCATGTCCTCCTATAGTGACTTCATTGCTCACCACATGGGCAAAGAAGGTTCTGTCATTACAGATAACGAACATGTAGCCTTTCTGTTTACTGGCTAAATGCAATTGTCTTCTGCTCCCAAAGTGTCCAAATGTCAAAGTTTTTTCTTCCTCTAGCTGCCTGCTTCATGAAGGAAATAATCTCAATTTGACCAAGCTCCTTCTAGGGCATATTTTTTAAGAGCTTGGCCAGTTTGTAAATTGTCTTCGAAACAATTATTTAATCAGCACAGGCGGGCTTCTCCAACTATGGCTCAATGCCATTTTTGAAAAATATATGATAAAGCCTAAGGGTGGTGCTACCGATAAACAGCACATCGAAAGCTTCCGATTGGCTGATTTCAAGCCAAATTTTATAGACACACAATCAGATGAAGATCAATTTTGGGCTGTTCTCTCCCTCTTCCATTCTTGTAAAGACTTTTACAATGAAAAGTGAAAACCTCAATTTCGCCCCTTTTTTACGTTGAAATTGTGGTTCTGCGTGGCTTGAGCACTTACTGTTTTCGAATAATGCTGAAGAAAATGAACTTGCAAATCGAAATTGGGCAAACTTGCTGGCTGTTTAAGTAATTCCTACAGGGCTACTCCAGCACAAAAAAGAAAGGTTTAAAGACACTTTGTACGTTCCTTATTTCACAGCCAGACAACTGGGCTTCTTACAAGCCATCTCAATTCCACTCTCTCGAAACAATAAGCCATTTTGCCATATCACTCTGACTTCACAAAAAGAACTTGATGTCTGCCTCTTGAAATATCAACAACAGAGAGAGTATTTTAACTACCTTGTTTAAGATCGAAGTTCATATATCACCAAATTCTGCTTCGAATAGTGGACTGCTTACTACTCTAGGTACAATTGTTCCCTAGAAGAAATCAATCGTTCTGCTGTTCGAACAGCCCCTGCTGCTGAGGGTTCTCCTAAAAGAACTCAAAAAAGAAAAGCTGACACCACAGCCTCCTCACGACAACCACAACGAAAGAGTCGAAGGACTCCCACAAGAACTTCCAGAAGGGTAACTATTCTCTACCTATACACATGCACTTCGAACTGAAATATTTCGAAAGTCACATTTACTTAACAACTCTTAATTTCGATCTTTCATCAGTTACAGTTGCAACTGTCAAGTGAGAGCTCTGATGAAAGTGAGCAATCTATTCGGAACATCCTTACTGCTTCCTCACAATCAGAGGTTACAGCTGATTCAGATCCGGGTCTTCAATTAATTCGAAGGACAAGACCCATTCCAGTAACATTATATCATTTCTACAAATATTTCAATTAAGTTAGAATAAATCTTAACTTATAACTATGTACCTTGCATGTCAGCCCACTACTGCTGCTCAATCAATCACCTTACCACTGACACTTGATCAGCCACCTCAACAACAATAACAAGACACAAGACAATCCACATCTCACTCATCAATCCAGGTTACAGGATCTGTTCAACCTCTCCAAACTGCGTTTCCACCTCCCACTGGGATACAGGTGGTTGATTTAACAACAGAGCATACCCAACACTCACCAACGTGAATTTTGAGTGCTGAATATACCTCTCCAATCATTCAGTCTGCACCTTCGTCTGAATTTCAAGTGGCCCCGATTCTGACTCCCCATCCCGAGTTGCTGAGACTATTGGGCCTGATTCGGATTCTCCATCGAGAGTCCAGGAAACCTTTCCTTTTCCTCAAAGAACCTACAGTCCTCCTCAACAAGTGGAATTTTAAACTCCCCCTGGCCAAGGATCTAGAAATTTGGGTGTTTCTACTGAACCTACGAGCGCCACCTTGGCCAACCTGGTTTCCATCCTAAATTAGGCTATCCAAGAAGACGAAGTGCCTATTCCTGTCCCTGTACTCCCTGGTCCTTCTACATCTGGTCCTGTATTCGAGCTGAATGTCAATGCTCGAGAACAACTTCTATCACTCCTCAAACTCTAGGACCATTCACCTACCAACTGGATTAATGATGCAGCCCTCAACAAGCTTTTGTCCGATCTTTTGAACTCTGCTTTTGAACTTCCAGATCCCACTCCACATTCGACCATAGTTCATCAATTCAAACAAATTGCCAACAACAGCGTAGCTACCCAGAACAAGCTTGAAGAAATCGAAAATGAAGAAGCTAAGATCAAAACTGAAACAGAAGACTATACTACAGCCCTTCAACCAATCAAAGCTTCCCGTGAAGAATTCGATTTGAGAATCTCTCAAGCTATTTCTGTTCAAGCTTATTATGATAAGGAAGAGATAAGACTTGAAGCAAAATTGGCCCAGATTAATGAAAAACTTGCCAAAATTCATAAGAGAAAAGTTGATATAGCCACACCTCTGGCCACTGTCCAGCAAGAACAATAACAACTCATTCAAGAAATTGTTTCTATTGAGACCAAACAAGAAAAATGTGGGAGACAACTTGAGAAGGTCCAATACGAAAAATTTAGGCATGCTGAGGCACTTTCAGTTCTGAACAATGAAAGGGTAAAGCTACGCTCGGACTTGGCAAAACTCATGGCGCCTCGTATTTCTTCTCCTTAGATTTCAGTATTTGTGATGGTTTCCTTTTCTTTCGAACTTATGAATTTTGATTTTGATTCAACAAACAATGATATTGCTTTAAGTACTTACCATTAATCGAGTTGACTATATTTCCCGATTCAATATCCTTGATTCGATATGTATTCCCCGAATACAATCCTATCACTTGGAAAGGGCCTTCCCAAGTATGGGACCATTTGCCAAGAATTCTCGATTTCTTTTCCATTGGCAAAATAACTTTCAAAACCAACTCACCTATACTGAAACACTTCTCCTTTATTCGACGATTATAATTTCGAGCAATATTTTTTTTTTGTCGAATCATATTTTCAAGTGCCAATATTCACTCTGAATCTAATTCATTTAACTCATCAAACATAGAATTCCAATAATCATCGACTGGCAAGTCGTTCTATTTTGATACCCTCAAAGTATTCAAATTGATATCCAATGGAAGCACAGCATCATGGCCATAAACTAATTTATAAGGCGACGTACCTGTTGATCCTCTTGGTGAATTTCGATAAGCCCATAGTACTTGACTTAACGTTTCATTCCAAGTTCGAGGTCTATTTTCGATTTTTTTTATCAAACCTATCAGAATTTTATTTGCTGCCTCAACTTGCCCATTAGCCTGTGCATAATAAGGGGTTGAGGTAACCATATTGATATTCCTCAAGGCTGCAAAATTTGTAATTCGCTGACCAGTAAACATAGTCCCTTGATCAGTGCTCAAAGTTTGAGGAATCCCAAATCGATGGATTATATGTTCTTCAATAAAGTTTATAATTTTATTTTGACCAACTTCTATTAGAGGAACTGCTTCAACCCACTTTGTGAAATAATCAATTGCAACCAAGATAAATTTATGATGTTTTGATGAAGGAGGGTGAATCAAACCAATTAGATCCAAATCCCAACCTCTAAATGGCCATGACTTTATGATCGAATGCAACTCAGATGCTGGAATATGTTGTATCGAACTATGCTTTTAACACTCCTGACACGCCTTTGTATATTCGATACAGTCTTTGATCATAGTTGGCCAATATACATGATTACGATATAACACCCATTTCATCTTCTTCCCAGCTTGATGGGCACCACATATCCCTTTATGGACTTCGCCCAAAGCAATATTTTATCATCTTGGCCTAAACATCTCGACAAACTTCCATCAATTCTTTTTTTATACAACTCGTCAGCCATCAAGAGAAAATTTATTGCTCGTAATTTTACCTTTTTATCGACTAGAATACTGGGATTCTTTAAATACTCAGCTATAGGCTTTCTCCAATTATCATCTTCCCATTCATTTATACACAAAACCTCTCTTTCATCCATGGGCACCAAAATTTGATGGATACTAGCTAATTTTCTGGGCCGACTTTATATCTCGAAGCAATTTGGGCTAACTCATTAGCAATCTCATTATGAATCCTTGGAATGTGAACCAAAGAAACTTTTCGAAAGGAAGTTAACAATTCCAAAGCCGTTGTTAAATATTTTTGTAACTTCTCATTATTGCATTTAAACTCCTTCGATAACTGCTTTAAAACTAACTGAGAATCGCCTAGGATTTGGACTTCCAAAGCCCCTTTTTCAATCAATATTTCAAGACACAAAATTAAAGCTTCATACTATGCCATATTATTCAAGCAAGGATACTTCAGCTCGAACAGAAACTCTAATGGAACCCCTTCTGGTGAGATAATAAGAATTCCAACGCCTGCACCATCTTTATGCTTTGATCTATCAAAATATAACTTTTAATAATCGACTTCAATGTCGATTACATTTGCCCCCTGGTCATTCAGATGATTCGAATTATCAACGAGAAAATCTGCAATGACCTGACCTTTTACAGCTTTGACTGGGACATACTATAAATCGAATTCTGTCAAAGCTATCATCCATTTCCCTAAACGACCTCGTAACATTGGAAAACTTAACATATATTTGATGAGATCGATTTGTGCTACAACTTTTACCGATTTGGCAACCATATAACACTTTAATTTCATACAAGCATAGTACAAGGATAAACACAACTTCTCTATTGGAGAATACCTCGTTTCAATATCAGTCAACACTTGACTAAGGTAATAAACCACCCGTTCATTTCCTTCCTCATCATCCTGGGCTAGCATACACCCAATGGTGTTTACAGATGCTGCAATATACAATTTTAAAAGCTCATGTGGACGAACATTCGCCATAATCAGAGCCTTGGAAAAATAAGCTTTTATGGAATCACATGCCTGTTGATGCTCGTTTGTCCATTCGAACTGTGAATCGTTCTTTAGTTTTACTAAAGGTGCAAACACCCGAGTTCGATCGAAAATATTCGAAATGAACCTTCGAAGATAATTCACTTTTTCCAGAAAGGATTGTACTTCTTTTTTCGACTTAGGCGCAGACAATGCTAATATTGCATCGGCCTTGCTTTTGTCGATTGTAATACCCTTTTTATGAACAACAAAACCTAGGAAATTCCCAACTGATACACCAAAGGCACATTTTAAAGGATTCATCTTTAATCCCTTCTTCCTCATGGTGACAAATGCCATTCTTAAGTGATCAATGTGTTGATTCACCAAAATCGATTTGACCATAACATCAATGATATATACCTCCATAAATCTCCCAATAAACTCATGGAATATAGCATTCATTGCTCACTGATAAGTTGCACCACTATTTTTCAAACCAAAAGGCATAACCACCCATTCATATGTGCCTAATGCCTCTGGACAACGGAAGGCAATTTTGGACAAGTCATCTTTTGCAATGAAGATTTGGTTATATCCTGAATAACCGTCCATAAAACTTAAAATTTTGTTTCCCGCTGCAAAATCGATTAACATATCTGCAATGGGCATAAAGTACTCATCCTTCGAAGTAGCATTATTCAAATCTCAAAAATCGATGCATACCCTTAACTTCTCATTTTTCTTTATTGCAGAAACAATATTCGAAACCCATTCAACATATCGTGCGGTCCGAATAAACCTCGCTTTAATCAACCGTTCTATTTCTTCCTTAATCTTTTGATTGATTTCTAGAGCAAAACAACGAGGAGTTTGTTTCACAGGTCGAGCATTTAGTCTTAATGCTAATCGATGCTCTACAAGCGAACGATCGAGACCAGGCATCTCATGATAATCCCAAGAAAAACAATCTTTGAACTCAAGTAAAAGATGGAAGAGCTCAGTCCGAAAAGGATTAACAAGATCTTTACAAATATAAGTGATTCGAACGTCATCAATAGTCCTCAAATTAACTTCTTCTAAGGGATCTTGAGACTCGAACCCTTTGAAATGATCCTCATCTTTTACTGAATGTTTTTCGAAACCTAAAGGTTCTAAATCATAGATGCAATCAAAAGAAAGATCAATAGATTCATTATAAACAAAACAAATTCGATCTTTTGCTGGATTAACAACAGCTTTATTTTCAACACAATGAACTTCTGCTATCAAATCAGTGTGTTGGACCAATAACATTATTTACATTAAATGAAGAAAAACCTAAACCATGACTAAACTCGATCAAAGACATCGAGTTGTTACAACTAATAGAAAAGCTTGCATCCCTAAATGATTCCACTTCATCAGAGGAACCACTTTTATTTTCTACAAAAGAAAAATTACTTAAAAAATTACTTAAAGTTACCAGGTAATCTGAGACCTCTTGAGTATGCTCCATCGTATAATGCCTCAGATTCCTTATGATGAACAATCCCAGCCAGTCGGGGTCACATTCAACTGAGAATGTCGCAGCTTCACTGTTAAACCTTCTGAAAATAAGTAACAACCTTCACAATTATAAGAATTTAATGCCCTGTCAACTTTCAAAGGCTTCAGTTTCGGGCTATTCACTCTGAAATCGACATGTAGCTGTTCGACATAAAGATTCAAATCTGCCTTAACAATTTTAGGCTTGCCATTCTCAGTCCAAAGAAGGACACTTTGATGCACAGTGGATGGTACAACTCCAACCCTATGAATCCAATCTCGCCCTAACAAATCATTATAACTCGCCTTTGATGGCACCACCACGAACATAGTGTTCCATTCAGATGATCCTACCTTTACCCCCAAAGTAACAAGACCTTTGGCTAGAGTTGAAGAGCCACTAAAGTCTGTTACGGCAATATTAGTGGGAATCAAGTCATCAGGATGCTTCCCTACCTTTATCAGCATCCTCTCTGGTAAGAGGCTTATTGCTGCTCCACCATCAATCAAGACCTTATTTACTTTAATCCCACTCAAAGTAGTGGTGATATGGAGTGAGCGAAGATGAGACTTTTGCTTCTCAGTAGGCCTCAAGAAATATCCTGGTTCATCTTCATACCGGATGAAGGAAAAAGCCTCTTCAGCATCTATATCAAAGTCCTCTTCTGAATCACCTTCATACTCTCCCAAGTACTCAGTTAGAATGATCGAAATAGTTCCAATCATCTCATCATCTCCTTCCTTGAAGTACTCTTCATCTAAATCAACCTCCTTGCCTTTATCAACTCCAGAAGAATGGGCTATTGCCTTACCTTTCTCCATCTTTGCAGGAGATGGAATTCCCTTTGGGCATGTCTCTCCATCAGAAGGAAAGACAATTCAGGAATGCACCAAAGGCGTTGCCCCCTTGTTTCTATCTGTTTGAGGCTTCTTATTTTAATTAAGATTCCTTCTACCTCTACTCCTTGGGTATCCTCTGGCTTTACCATGGAATTTCCAAAAATTCCGAATCCATTGGACACATATAGCTTGAGACTGGCTTAAAGGTGTAACAACATTTTGTTGAGGGGCTTTAGAACTTTGTCCCTCCATACGCCGAATTGGCTGTCTCAGACGAGCTTGCTCCTCTCTATGAGCTAACTCCTTCTTCATCCTCTCTTTCTCAAAAATTGCTGCAGCTTCAGCATCGAATACAGCATCACATTGTGGACATAAAGACACATCCCGATCTTTGATCTTTTGCTGTACTAAAAAATCTAGTAGGCCATCTCTTACTCGAGGATATACTGATCAAACTTGTAGCTCGAAATCATCCAGAGCCACATCAAAGTCATAAGACATACCAACCATGTTTACTCTGAAATATGGTTCAACAAAACTAGCATCAGCATCAAAAGGATCAATATCAACTTTCATTTCCTTCTTTCCATCGCCGAACTTTAATCGTCCCTCCATTATAGCCTCCTGAATTATATCCCTGAAACGAACACAACAATTAGTCGAATAACTGGTTGCCTGGTGAAACTTGCAATAAGGTTTTCCTTTAAAATCTTTCACTGCAAGTAAAGTTCTACCCTCGGGCAGAATTAATTGTTTATCTTTAAGCAACACATTGAAAATCTGATTAGATTTCGAAATATCAAAACTATACTTTTTCCCACTCTTCAGTTTTGAATCATTTGATTTTTCATTATTAGAGAGCTTTTTAAGTAAAGAGCAAACATATGGAGGACCCTTCTTAAATTTAGCCAAATCAACCTCTGGCTCAAGGTCGAATTCCTCCTCTGAGGACTCCATGGTCACATAAGCAACCTTCTCCTTTTGAGTAAAAGGTCTACTCTTTGACTTTTGTTCATTCCTATATTTCTCCTTTTCTTTCTTCATTAATTCGACCTGACGAACCCTTTCAGCCAAATGGGCCAAGTAAGGGATATGGACATTTAGCAATTTTCGACGCATATAAAATCCTAGCCCCATAACTGCTATTTTCACCACTTCACTCTCAGGCAATGACACATAGCATCTACTTCTAGCATTCTTGAAACGTATCATGTAATCATCAATGGTTTCACCATCCTCACGTTTCAAAGCAACTATATCGGTAACTGCCACATTCAATTCCCCTCGATAAAACTGAGCGTGAAAAGCAGTTTCCAACTGATTCTATGTCGTTATCGAATTTGGTCTGAGATTCGAAAACCAAGTAAACGCATTCTTCGTTAACGAAGAAGGAAAAAACTTCATTTTCAAATTCTCATCATTGGCTAAATTTCCAATCTCAATCAAATATCAAGCAACATGTTCAATGGTTGATTCTCCAACTTTTCCTGCAAATTTTGTTATTATCTTTGGACTTTTCACCCCTCTTGGCACTTCAGTCATTTGAACAACTTGAGAAAAAGTAGACATAAAATGGGATTGATTCATAAAACCAACATTCAAGCCAACTCGATTAAGCACTTCCTCCATAATTCTTGTGACTTGATAGCGTTCACCACCATGATTAGCACGTAACCTGGCTAGAACCTCATCTGCATCTTGACCACGGGAAACTATATGAGGATTTTCTCTATTTAAAACATTATTTTCATTTTGAAACACATTTTCGAATCCTTCATTATTCCCCCTGGCATCATGCCTTTCACCTTTCTCATAATCTACGATTCGAGCAATTCGTTCGACTTGTCTAGCAAGGCATTCGAATTTCGATTCGTGATCAGCCATCATAGGATTTAGAATTGTGGTCATTTGTTGAGCCAACAAGTTAACTAAGTCATGATGACTTTCCTCTACATGTTGTCAATATACTACCATAGAATTAGCAGCATTTGAAGTAGAGCCTACATTATAATCACGAGAGTACTCGAAATGTTGTTGTGGATTTTGAGAATTTTTTCCTCCATTTACACTCCCAAATCGAACAGGAGGAACAAAACTACTCATCGGTGGAGTATAACCGGGAGAAAGGCCATAAGGGAGCCAACCAATAGTTCCAAATTATCGACATTATTCTTGTACAGCTGTCATGTAGGACATTTCATTAATTATTTAACTTTAACATCACGGTGGGACTACATTGAAGCTAAATGAAACTTTTTTTTATTCAAATAAGACACTTTAAAGCTTAAGGACCAAAACAGGATTACGCCCAAACGTAGGAGACCAATTTAGTACTTTACCCTTTAAATTATAAGTGCTATGATGTTATATCATAAAATATTTTCTTCAAATTAAAAATTTAAACTAATAAAAAAATAAATAAATAGATTTGAATTAGGGACTAACTTGTTTAATTCTAATTTTAAAATTTTAAATTTTAAAGTTTACATCCTAAATTTTCTAAAAGTAAAGGTAAAATATATAATTCTATAATAAAAATAGCCAATATTACCTATTTAAAAATTGCATATATATATATATATATATGAAAAAGTTTAAAATAAAAAACCATATTCTTTTTTCTAATTTTTATTCCACTGTAACAGTAATCCGAGCGAGGTTTGAAGTGCAACTTAAAAAGACATTAATGCTATGAATATAGTCATATATATTAGATTGCAGGTTGTCGATAGTTGATGTTGCATGTGTGGCCAAAGAAGCACAATAAAGGATAATGTTTGCAATCATGGTGGCAGAAGGTAACAGGCGCTAAGTATCCNATTGGTCGTTATTATTTTATTAATAATAATATTGAAATGAAGTATAAATTATTTTTCTTTCAGAAATAGATCCTCACATCCTTTTTCAATTATTTTCATTACTCAACATAGACATACACCTTTACGTGCATTTCATGACTCAAGAAATTTGCTTTTTCATTTTATCATATAGATTAATTTAGACGAGGAGGAATTTGTTAACCACATAAAATAGAATGGCAAAAATATTTACACCTGTGAGTATTATTTGAGACGGAGAGTTAACAGAAACTCACTAAATTCTTATCAGAGAGATGAAAATTTACCCCCCAAATCAACAGGAACGAAAGCAAAGATAAAGATATCCGCTTTACCAAAATTTCTACCAAGGATGAAATTACATGTCCCCATATATATTATTTTTAATGTATATTGTTGGAATAGTGAGAAGAGTAGTGCTGGTTGCAGAGCTATGATAAAGGGAGAGAGAATTGCATAATGTGAGAAGAGATTAGAGAATTATGATTATAATTATCTACTTAATATACTAAAATTGGATTTTCCCCTAACTAATGAAGGTGAGGTATCGATTTTTCGTGACTCCATTTTCCCTCCAAAATGAACTTTCTTATTCTCTATTCTAAATTATTTTATACTCGGAACCAGGCAACCCCCGTCTCACCAACTGAAGCTTCACTCCGACCCGTCCGGTATCCGACCTACCGAACATTGGCGCCGTCTGTGGGGAACGTCCATGGACTTCGTGCTAGTCCAAACTGGGACAGGCTGCGAGGCCGCGCCCCCTGTGCCTGGAGGAGGCGCCGTCCCGACGGAAACTCGACAACAACAGAGGTCGCCTCCAAGGGACACGACGCAAACTCACGAAAGACGCCCCTTTGGAGGGACTGGCGACAACCACGCCAAGATAATGCAAGAGCTACACCATAGGATGCAAGACTTGGAACGCAGGCTAGCGGAAAGAGAACACGACCAGCGCACCCCGGAGCAGAGCCCCACCTGCTCCCGTTCAAGGAGCCACTCGAGGCGCACACCCAGCCCCCAATACGAGTCGGAGAGCACGGGAGGGCGGAGGCGGGCCAGAAGAAAAAGTCGGGACCCCATCATCTACACCCGACACGAGCGCCGTCGTGCGTCGAACAGAGGCGAAGAGGACGCCCGTCGAGAGAGCGACAAACTGACAAGAACTACCCGGGTACCCGTCATAATAGGAGCAACCCCCTTCCACCGTTCCGTACTCGAGGTCCGGCTGCCGAAACACTTTGACAAGCCAACGGACATGAAGTACGATGGAACACAAGATCCCATGGAACACTTAACGGCTTTCGAGGCCAGGATGAACCTAGAAGGGGTGGGAGACGCGGTCAGATGTCGAGCCTTCCCGGTCACCTTGGCGGGCCCAGCGATACGGTGGTTCAACAACCTCCCGCAGGGCTCGGTGACCCAATTCTCCGACATCAGCCACGCCTTCTTGGCTCAATTCACGACCAGGATTGTCAAAGCCAAACATCCAATCAATTTGCTAGGAGTGACACAAAGACCCGGGGAGCCAACCAGGAAGTACCTGGACCGTTTCAATGACGAGTGCTTGGAAATCGACGGTCTGACGGACTCGGTGGCAAGTCTGTGCTTGACGAACGGGCTCTCGAATGAGGACTTCAAGAAGCACCTCACCACAAAGCCCGTTTGGACAATGCAAGAGATCCAGTGCGTGGCCAAAGAGTACATCAATGACGAAGAAGTCAGCCGGGTCGTGGCTGCCAATAAACGGCAGCCCGCTTACAACCAAGGCCGGCACTATGAAGGCAGAGAAAGACCAAAGGAACACGCCAGGGACGGCGGTCCGAGTAAAGCACCCAAACCATTCCCCCGAGTTGGGAAGTTCACCAACTATACCCCCCTCACGGCATCAATCACCGAAGTTTACCAACAGATAGCGAAAAAGGGGATACTGTCAAAGCCCCGACCTCTGAAGGACAGGACGGGAGGAAACAAGAACCTCTACTGCGAGTATCACAAGGGTTACGGGTACAAGACCCAAGACTGATTCGACCTAAAAGACGCCCTGGAACAAGCTATCAGGGATGGGAAACTTGCCGACTTCTCCCACCTTATAAGGGAGCCAAGGAGACGCAACCGGGACCACGATAGCGAAGACAGACCCCGGTCAACAAGGCGACGATAGGAACCAGAGGGTGACGACCACGGCCTCACGGTGGTAAACGTGGTAACGGCCAGGAACACCGCCCCAAGGTCAAGGTCGGCATGGAAAAAAGACGCCAAGGTCCTAGCGGTCTCCACTTCGTCTGTTAGGGGTTCCCGGGGCCTCCCACCCATCTCCTTCGGACCAGAGGACCAATGGTTTGACGAGGCGCCAGAAAGTCCGCCCATGGTCATCACGGCCAGGGTCGGAACGGGCCTCGTCAAGCGAATCCTGGTAGATACGGGGGCAGACTCAAACATCATGTTTCGAAATGTTTTCGATGCCCTGGGACTAAGAGACGCCAACCTGACGACCCACCAGCACGGTGTGGTAGGGTTGGGGGACCATTTCATCAAGCCGGATGGAATCATCTCACTCCCGACCTCCGTGGGACAGGGGCAGAAGCGACGAACAGTCATGGCGGACTTTGTAACATTACGAGATTCCACGGCTTATAACATCATCCTGGGAAGAAAGACCATCAACGACCTGGGGGCGGCTATTAGTACAAAGCTACTGGTGATGAAGTTTATCACCGATGATGGATCCGTAGGATCCATCAAAGGCGACTTGGAAATGGCGGTCGCTTGCGACCACGCCAGCCTTTCGCTCAGGAAAAAGTCCAAAGAAGCATCTGGGGTCTTCCTTGCCGACCTGGACGCCAGGATAGACGATAAACCCAGACCAGAGCCAGAAGGAGACTTGGAGAAGTTCAGGGTCGGCGAGGAGGACGATAAATTCACATTCATAAACAGAAACCTCCCCCATGAGATGAAGGAACCTTTGATGGAAATGATCAGGGCTAATGCCGCCCTCTTTGCCTGGACGCCTGCCGATATGCCCGGGATAGATCCCCAGCTCGTATCGCATCATCTGGCCGTCAAGGCGGGAACCAAGCCAGTGGCCCAGAGGAGGAGAAAGATGTCGCAGGAAAGGGCAGAAGAGGTAGCCAAGCAGACGGCCAGCCTCCTCGAAGCAGGGTTCATCCGGGAACTGGACTACTCGACTTGGTTGTCAAACGTGGTCCTAGTTAAAAAACATAATGGGAGATGGAGAATGTGCGTAGACTACTCTGACCTCAACAAGGCGTGCCCCAAGGACTGCTACCCCCTGCCTAACATTGACGCACTCGTCGACGCAGCGGCGGGGTACCGGTATCTGAGCTTCATGGATGCCTACTCAGGATACAATCAGATACCGATGCACCGACCCGACGAGGAGAAAACGGCGTTTATAACGCCAGGGGGAATCTATTGTTACAGGGTAATGCCTTTTGGTTTGAAAAACGCGGGGGCCACGTACCAAAGGCTGATGAATAAGATATTCAGTGAACTCATAGGCAAAACAGTAGAAGTCTACGTGGATGACATACTCGCGAAGACCGCGCGACCCGACGACCTCCTGAGCGACCTTGATGGTGTTTTTTCGTCACTAAGGCAGCACGGCATGAGGCTTAATCTGCTCAAGTGCGTGTTTGCCATGGAGGCCGGAAAGTTCCTAGGATTCATGATCACTCAAAGAGGAGTGGAAGCCAACCCCGAGAAGTGCCAAGCAGTTATCCAGATGAAGAGCCCGGGTTGTATTAAGGACGTCCAACGACTCGCCGGGAGG
>NC_029789.2:9533116-9538134 GCF_000816755.2 Arachis ipaensis | reverse complement strand
CATCCGAGCCGGGTACTATTGGCCAACAATGATGAAAGACTCAAGGGAATTTGTCAAAAGGTGCATAAAGTGTCAACAAAACGCCAACTTCCACAAGGCACCGGCCTCCGAGCTAAACTCTCTGACGACTACTCGACCTTTCGCACAATGGGGAGTTGACCTCCTGGGGCCTTTCCCGATCGGCCCAAGACAAGTCAAATACCTCATTGTCGCCATTGACTACTACACCAAATGGGTGGAGGCTGAATCGCTGGCTACGATATCGTCCTCCAACTGCCGGAAGTTCATGTGGAGGCAGGTGATAACCCGTTTCGGTATCCCGGAGGTCGTTATCTCAGATAATGGGACCCAATTCACAGACAAAAAGTTTATGGAGTTCCTCTCAGGCCTAGGGATAAAACAGAGGTTCTCCTCGGTAGAACATCCCCAAACAAACGGGCAGGTAGAAGCTGCAAACAAAGTCATCCTTCTTGGTCTAAAGAAGCGCCTAGACAATAAGAAAGGAACATGGGCTGACGAACTCGCCTCCGTCCTATGGTCCTACCGGACAACCGAGCAAAGCGCTACGGGGAAAACTCCTTTTCGCCTGACATACGGGGTCGATGCAGTGATACCCGTCAAAATCGGCGAACCGAGCCCCCGGCTACTACTCGCGGGCATGAGCGAAGCGGTCGAAAAGGACCTGGTCGAGGAAACAAGGGAGATGGCTCACTTATCAGAAACGGCGTTGAAACAAAGAATAGCCCTGCGTTACAACGCTAAAGTACTCAAACGGGATTTCGAGGAAAGGGACCTCATCCTGCGACGCAACGACGTCGGCGTACCGACCCCAGGGGAAGGCAAGCTGGCGGTGAACTGGGAAGGTCCCTACAGGGTAAGGGAGGTACTCGGCAAAGGTGCTTACAAGCTCGAAAGACTCAACGGCAAGGAAATACCCAGAACATGGAATGCGGGTAGCCTAAGAAGGTTCTACTCATGACCAGACGACTCGCCGACCTGAGAACCCAAACAGATAGTAACTACTTGCTTTGTTCGCATGACAATCTACCTTTTTATTTTATCAAATACTTGCCATATTGATTAATTTGCTTAGCTAACGATTAACTCATACTTGTCAAAAATTTTCGTACTTGTCTACCACTTTTCTACGTGCGCCGCGCACGAGCGCGCCTTAAAACGGCAGACCGGGACTGATCACCCCGGGGGCCATCTTCCTTACGGCCAAAGCCAACTACGACGACAACACGACCGCGGCGATCCAAGCCATAACAAACATAAAACGGGAAAACGGGCGCGAGCCCACCCCCGAGAGAAATAATGATAACAAATATAATAAACGGCAACCCGGCCAAACGACTGAATAAGTATAACTTATAAAGAGTCAAAACAAAAAACGAGCAATAAGTTGTTCAGCAAATGCGTTACAAAATATCCCAAGTTACAAGATCTCACTTCCTCGGCATGTCAACAATCTTTCCATCCTGGATAGTCTTGAAAATGCCAATTGACGACGTGTCGAAATCAGGAGCTGCGATCTTTAGCTGAGCCTTCAAGGCATCTTCGGTCATCGAGATGGCGTTCTTCCCTTGCTCTTTGGTCACTTTGAGCTTCTTCTTAAGCTCTGCGGCTTCGGCTTTAGCAGTTTTTGCCTCTGAGACGGCCTGCTCCCGCTCTTTCTCCAAGACGGCAACCCGACCCTGAGCGGCATTCAGCTGACCCTCCAAGGTCATCTCACGCTCGAGCAGCCGGGCAACGGTCTCATCGGACGCCTTCAACCTCTCCGCAACGAATGACGCTTTCTCCTCAGAAGCACTAAGCTTTCCCCCCATCTCGGACAGCTGACCCTGGAGGAGTTCAACTTGGGCCTTGAAGTCATTGTTCGCTTTAACAGAGGACTCAAGCTTCCTCCGGAGCGCCTCCATCCCCGATAACTCGAATTCAGCCTTCCGAGCTATCACGGCTCCACGAAGCAAGGTCCGGTACATTCACCTCGCCTGCCTAGACAGATCGGTCCCATGAAAATGCTCCTCCGTCCCGGGTATCAGCTGTGAGTCAATAAATTTGGTAGCATCAAAGTTCCTTTCCATTATAGTAAGGGCCCCTTCCGGGCTGGAAGACATCCTCTGCCTCTTGGGAGTATGGATGAGCTCCACGTCACTATCCGGCTGGGGGGTGAAGGACGCGTGCCCTTCAGCGGGCCCCTCCTCACGAACAGGGGAAGCCTGGACCCCTGCAGTCTGTTTCTCCGACACGCCGGTATCCTGGGGAGAAGGCACAGCCTGATTCTCCTTCTCCCCAGAAGGACCCCCCGACTTACCGGCATCCTTTTCTTCGGCATTCTCGTCGTCACTCGCTTCAAAAAAGGTCTTCATCAGATTCTCAAGACCAGTCACGGTGGCAGACATTTCCACTACAGCAAACAACAGGCGCATTAGTTGTTAGATCGAGAAAAGAAAACAACAATAAACAAACATAAGCAAATAAAGAAGACAACTCACGGATATAGCTCCTGGCGGCCTCCCGTTCACCCATAAGAAGATGAGGGTTCACGGGGTTCTTTTCAAAAATGGCAAAAAGTACGTCAGCTATTTGCTTATCTACAGGCGACAACCTCTTGTACGTCACCTTGATGAAGGGATTCGACCCCGCCCCAAAACTCCAATAAGTCTGGATAAGGCGCTCCCCCTCTAACGACAACCAGAAGGGGTGACGACCTTTGACGGGACGAACTTTGAAATACTTGTCTTTAAAACCATGGTAGGAGTCCTCAAAAAGGCCAAATATTCTCCTACCCTGGGCAGAACGGAAAGAGAGAAACCCTTTCCTCGCCTTCCCCTGTTTGGAAGGGTTGGTAAGGCTGAAGTAGAAGAGGAAGACGTCCACTGACNGTTCAGCAGCGCCATTTGAAAATCAGAGAACGGTATCCGAACCCCAACTTGTGTGAACATGGACTTGTAAAACCAAATCCAATCGGGGACACGAGAAGAGTGGAAGTTGAGCTCATAAAAACGCTCGTGGGGGGCGGGAACAACGGTCTCATAGTTGGCCTCCTCGTCCGTCCCCCCACATAAGTAGCCGGCTCGCCGGAACTCGGTCAACTCTTCCAAATCCATTTGGTTGGGCGAGCTCCTTATATCGTCAGTCACCCAGGCGTACGGGTCGTAGGCCGCGCCAGATCCAGAAGACCGGGAAACGATGCGAGGCATACCTACAGCGGGGTACCACTCCGTTAGACTATGAGGTCGGGAGTCCATAGAAACCCAGAAACTACACCTTTTCAAACTCAAATCATGGCCAAATACGGTTAAAAGCTACGCCTATCACGCAAATCACCTAAAACCTACCCAGGAATGGTACCCCTCCCTTAATCCATCTACCCCACCATTGGAAAGTCATTCAGCAAAAGTAAACCAAGCATGCGACAATCACAAACAACAACTACGCAGCAGTAAAACATAGCGTAAACACAAGGAAATGGGAAGCAAAAATTACCTGAATTGGTTGCAGGAACTTGAGAGAAAAAAGGAGGCACGAGAGGGCTCGAACAAGAAATTTTGGATATCAGGGAGAGAGGAAGGTGAAAATAGCAAGGGTAGGAGGAAAAGAGAAAGAAACTGCTTAAAAACCACCACAAGGAGCGCGGAAAGAGACAGGGGCAAAATGGTCTTTGCGCACGTGGTTTTTTAAACTCATTATGAGCATTTAATGCTCAGTGCGAAAAATGAAGCGACGAGCGAACGCCTCAGCAGACCAAGAGACACGCGCACAAGAGACGCGCCTCTCCCACGGTCAGCCGACTCGGCGACAACCCACGAACAAGGACATCACGCGCCACTAATCGCCTCACGACCATCACTGGCGCGTCGGGAGCACTGTTACGGCCCTGGATTCCCGCGGGTCAACCCGACCCGAGCTCCACCCGGCCCGACTACGCGCCTCTCAACCGACCCGGACACGCGTCCCGTACGGCTCTCCCGCGGCTATGAGACAGCGTCCTTGAGAATATGGGCCTGCCCTCCAGAGGGGCCCACTAGCGTCGGAGTGTCTTTGCAGGTGGCATCCCCCCTTTTCTCACACGAAGTGCTCGGGACCTCGCACCCCCGGACTGGGAGACCGTGACCAGACGAGCCCCTTCCTTCACCCCAGATCCTGACCCGAACCGTCCGGTAGCCGACCTACCGAACAATAGGTTTTACAATAATTCTTTTTCTTCCTATGAGGCGTCGTCGCAAGAAGTCAACTATTGTGAACACAAACCACCACACACTCTTCAACTCCCATGCTCATCATTCAGAGCAATATATGATATGTTATTCATGAAGCATTTATAGACCATGGTGTTATCATGTATGCATAAATAAAAAAAATTCTGTAATTAAACTTAAGTCATTTACCTGTTTGTGTGGTATATTATAGTGTGAAATTACTTTCAATTTGTGTTGTGCAATGATATTATGGTTTAATTTAAGCTTTTGTTTTAGAACTGTGTTATGATTTTATCTCATCATTTTCTCTTAGATATCAAGTTGATGTATTTTTATTTATTATTATTGAAACGGAATTGAAATAAAATTTGTAAAAAAAAAAATAAAACTCTCACACTTAATTTATTTTATTGTAGTCTTTTATCTCTTCTATTTCTTTTTATTTTCTTCTTATTCATTTTATTTTCTTTTTAAATGTTATATAATTTATTATAATTTATACCAATTAATTAATTATAATTCATTATATCAGTTAGTTTAATTCATTAATTTATAATATGCATGATAAAATAGATTATTTGTTACTTATACGTTTATTCTTCTAAAATCTAAATCTGAATAATTATATTTTTAGTTTTAGTTATGAACAAAATATTATTAATAATAAATGATAATTAACCACTCATACTTTTAATCAAAGTGTTTGGATGATTTTTATATTTATTAATATTAATTATTGATTATTTTTTGTCAATAAAGCATATTATAATTTTATGTTAGTTCATAATTGATTAATGATTAATATTCATGAAG
>NC_029789.2:9517970-9532368 GCF_000816755.2 Arachis ipaensis | reverse complement strand
TTATCGATCTATTTTATTATATTCTATTATTTAGAAATCAAATTTTTCCACTTAATGATAGAACCTCCATCCCTTTCTCTCTCATGTTTAGGGTACAATTTTTGTAATTTATTTATTTTTTATTTCTTTTATCTTTATTTATACATTTTATTTTTTTATATTTTTTAAATTTTTTGTTTATTTTAATTGTTTATTATTAGGTGCATACTTTTTTTCTTTTAGCTTCTAATTAACAAAAAAGATGTGTCATCTTTACGTTATTTTTAAATAATCTTACTATAATTTTATTTTGTGATATTCTATTTTGTCATGTGTACTTCAATTCATATAGATATATATTGTCTTTTTTTTGTTATTCACAATTAATATATTCATTGTTCGTGTATGTGATTTATATGTTAATATTTTTATTGATTCTTTTTATTATTATTTTTTTTGTATTTTTCTTTGTTGCTCTTTTAGTTATATTCATTGATTTCTCTGTACTGATGCTCTTTTTATTTGAAATATTGTTAGAATTTAGAGTGTATGTTGTGACCCATGTGATATTGGTTAATTTGGTGTATCTTTTTAGATGGTTTATGTTATAATGTGTTTAAGGAGTTGACTTAAAATTATAATATGATATAAAAATTTATAATATGATTTATAGTATGCTAAAATATTAGGACATTATCATATAGATATTTTTTATTTGTCCATTAGATTCAACTATATAGGATCTTGAAAATTATGCAATTATATAATTAGTTATTTTTTCATATAATTATTGTATTGATCATTTATGTTAGTGAGACTATTTTCATTATTAATATTTATAAATATGCTATTATTTGTATAATTGATTGAATCATCTTATTCATTTAAATTTAATTCTATTGAATTGATTATTCAAGGTGTCATCGCTATTTCTATTTTTAAATATTTTTTTAATATTATTTAACAATTCTAATAACATAATAACAATTAAAAAAGATAGAACAAAAAATTTTTTAATGTGAAAATAGGGCAAAAAGAATAAATTTATTTAATAATTTTTTTAGAATATATATGTTTTTCTTATAGATAATTATTGTAAGGTATTAGGATCTTGAAAATTATGCAATTATATAATTAGTTATTTTTTCATATAATTATTGTATTGATCATTTATGTTAGTGAGACTATTTTCATTATTAATATTTATAAATATGCTATTATTTGTATAATTGATTGAATCATCTTATTCATTTAAATTTAATTCTATTGAATTGATTATTCAAGGTGGCATCGCTATTTCTATTTTTAAATATTTTTTTAATATTATTTAACAATTCTAATAACATAATAACAATTAAAAAAGATAGAACAAAAAATTTTTTAATGTGAAAATAGGGCAAAAAGAATAAATTTATTTAATAATTTTTTTAGAATATATATGTTTTTCTTATAGATAATTATTGTAAGGTATGAAAAATTATTAAATTCTAACAATAATTATTAAGGATAAATAATTATTATAATTAAAAATAATGTCAATTTAAATAATATACAAATAAATCATGCCAAACATAACTTAAAAAGGTTACTTTTGAAAGAATATAATTTATGATATTTATTTTTTACTTTTGATTAAAAAAAAGCATAATTACTTAACGATATTTATTTTTTAAATTCATTATGTATGCAATTTTATTCTTTTTTTTTGACAAAATTTTACTCATGATGGTAATTCTTCTAATGGTGTAAATGCGGATAATTATATTTTTATTTTTTGACATAATCGATATATTATTAATAATGAATAGTAATTAACTCCTCATATTTTTAATCAAAGTATTTTGACAATAGTTTCTATTTATAGATATTAATAGATGATTGTTTCTTTAAAAATAAAATGCATTATGATTTTAGGTTATTTCATAATTAACAATAATACTTTGTTATTTCTTTAAAAATAAATTGCATTATGATTTTAGGTTATTTCACAATAATAATTAATGTTCATAATATTGAATTATTCTAATTTTTTTTATTTTCTATCGTTAGTAGTTAATCCCAAATTAAAAAATTATGCTGAATTGTTGAATAGTCCAAGTATAACCGAAGTTAATTTAGTTTATTTGTTTATTAATATAATTGATTGAAAGCATAAATGATAAATAAGACAAGCAAATAATTAGAAAAATAGAATGTTAGTAATTACTTAAAATAGTTCTATCAATCAATTAATTGTAATTCAAATTGAATGATTATTTTGTTACGAAATTATTATTTTCTAATCTATTTACGGGCAATACATATATTAATTATAATTGCAAATTAAGCTATTTTATATTAAATGACTTATATAATGATCATCTCATTTATTATCATAAATACTGAATTAAATAAGTCATTATTATTTTTGTTTTAGAATTAAATGATAATAAAACTAGAGATACTATTTTATTTGGCCTTTAGGATTTAATGGGTGTCACACTCAAATATAAATAGTGACTTTCAGATTTTGGTCTCTAACACATCAAAGCCACCTCCGTAACTCTTTTTCCATAAAAAGAATTGCGATTCAACTCTATCAAGAATACAGAAGGTTTTCAAAGAATAAGGGAATGGTTTGAATTTGCATGAATTCTAAATGTTCGAACTTACGATGTTGTTTCAGTTGGTTATCGTACGAGAATGACTATAATCTATACATGTCTAAGGACTAGAATAGATTAAATATTATTTAAGTAATTTATTTTTAATATTGGTATTTGATTAAATTAGTTTTAGAGAAATTTAAATTGTTGACTCAATTTATATATTACGACTATTCTTTTTGAATATATTATTTTTATATTTTTTAATATATTTTTTTTTAGATTTTTAAGTTTTTTTTTTTTCTTTGATATATGTATCACCTTTTTTTCTCATTTTATATTTCAGATTAGTAATGTAATTATTAAGAAAAAAACATTTAAAAAAAATATTAAAATATCACTATTTAAAAAAAAAGATATGTGAAAAAAGAAAAACAAAAAATTAAAACATCACTATTAGAAAAAAAACTGTTAATATGCATATGAATGGGGTCAGGATTGAGGAATATATATGGATATAAAAAAAATTATTGCACGATTGTACAATAAAAAATAATCATATATATAAAACGAAATAATTATAACAAAAAATAATTAATATATGTGATTTAAATGTTTTTAATAACCGATAACATAGAATTTAACAAAATATAATTTAAATATTTTTTTATTTATTTATATGTATAGAATTATTTATGTATATGTAGGATTTAACTATTACTATATTATTTATGATCACATTCAGTATATATGTCTGATTTATTGAAAATGTGTAGATTATTAAAATCGATTAATAACTATTTTAGAGTTAATCCAATTAATACTAAAAAATAATATATAAAATGTTACTTTTTTATTAATCAAATTATTATAATTTAAATTAATTTTAAAAAAATAATTTAAAATTATAATTTCAATCTTATCACGTACATGACACGAGTAATTACACTTGTTAGTCAAATAAAATAAGCTTTCAGATATTGAGGTTAGGTCTTGATTAGTATCTGAGATAAGACTCATCAAAAAGGACTTATCGATAAAAAAGATAGGATAGATCAACAAGACTTGTTCAAAGAAGAGAGGTTATCAAAAAGGAAAAAAATCAAAAATTAATGCACATGGGAAATATATTAGGATTTGATTGGTCAAAGAATTTTATAAATAATTAAAGATTGGAAGGAATAAGGAGTTAAAATTTGTTTTCAGAAAATACTCTCGTACATTCACATCTCCAACNAGAATTTCTTCTATGTCTTTTACATTTTTTTAAAATTTTTTGTAATTCTTACTTTTCCTACAAATTTACTTTCCCTTGTGTTTTGTCGATTTTTAGCAAAATCGATGGTGGTTCAATTCTAATGGTTTGGGAGCAAAACCTACTCCTCTTTTGTAGGTACCAGTTTTCTATAAGTGCATTAAAGCATCTTCGATTAGACGAATATTAAAATAACAAATAAATAAAAGTTTGTAAAAAGATAAAAGAAGTTAAAAACAAGCAATTTGAAAGGTAAAATTGACTGAAATCGAAAAGTTTGTGTTGAAATTTAAAGAAAATAGTAAAGATGCCTTCGACCGGGTCAAAGGGCTTTTGAAACTTAAATTGTTGCTTGAAACATAAATTTGACAAGAAAAGTAAAGTTTACAGAAAATGTAAATGGATTTTAAAAACAATGGAAGGAACCCTACAGAAATTGAACTCGAATGCAGACTCAGAAATTCGCTGGGGATGTAAGTGTGCTTGAGTGTATTTATGAAGAAAAGTTCCAACCTTTATTCGCTAAAACTTTCTAATATTTATAGCCTACTCGTTGTAACTGATTATTGATTACATGGTGTTGTCTTGAATGCGCACTACTTGATAACCGTTCCCACTTTTTTGTTAATGAAACGTTATCCATCAATTCCTCACGTGGTGAAAGCCTCCAACTTCTCCACTCACGTATACGTAACTGCTCGATCTGCTATTCGAACCACTATTCAATTTCTCCTTTCGAATACTTATCCGATCAGACTTCGTTCGATTTGGTAGAGTGCTTAAAATCAAATTCGTGTCGAGTACCTTCATCCGATGCCTGCACGTGCATCTTTTCGACAACCGTCAATCACCTCAATCGACCTCTTCACTATTTCGAACTAACTCACCTTAATCGAAAATATTTTTCGACTAACACTTTGCAAAGTCTTTGTTTTCTTCTTTTAACATTTCTGTATTGTCTAATTTAAAAGTTTTTTGACTTTTGTCAAAAGCATTTATTATTTTGATTTAATTTCAAGTCATTTACTCTGTTATGTAACTTTGATTTTAAATCATTTAAATTATGTAACATTTATATTTCAAGTTTTTTCTTTTCCTCTCTATTTGTCCAAATAAAAATGATCTTTAATGCATTTTCGAAAACTAATACCTACAAAAGAAGTGGGTTTCGTTTCGAGATCAATAGATATCGAACTAACCCAAATTTACAAAAAATCTGCATAACATACACACTCTAAGCTTGATACACTAGAGAGTGTATGAGGCTTAGAGTAGCTAGAAAGCTGTGCATAATAGCTTGAGAGATAATTAACTGAAACACTTTTTTATAATGGAAAGTTGTTGCTATTCTATTACTTCAGTTATATTATCTACTTTATTATTTATATCCCCAACCCCTCTCCCTGAGGCAAACTTAGAGTTCTAGGAGCATATATTTTGAGTTTGTGTTTGAATTTTTCAAATAAAGCAGTGGATGAAGGCTTTGTCAACGTTGGAAATTGAAAGGAATATGAACCACAAATAATTATTGTTTATAAGATCACGAACAAAATGTATGTCCACTTCAAAGTGTTTAGATCTACTATAAAGAACTAGATTTGCTGTGAATAATACTGCACTGAGGTTGTTGGTGAAATTTTTGGAGAAACATTCAACTCTAGAAGAAAATTGTTTAGCCAAATAATTGTGTTTGTAGTAGCATCAGTCAAACATCAAAATTCTGCTTTGGTTGAATAACGACTCACAACATTTTGGTTTTCGACTAAACCATAGGATAAGATTGCAGCCTAATCAGAATCTGCAAAGGCTAAAATTCTAAAATCGGTGTTTTTGGAGAAATGTAAACCATGAGTAATGCATCTTGACAACTATCATAAAACTTTTTAAGCATTCCAATGAGAGTGAACAAGATCTTGCAAAAATTGGACTTAATCAATTTACAGAATAAGTAATTTCTAAATGAGTTAACACAACATATTGTAAACCGCCAATGATTAATCTATGGGCAATTTACCATATTAAATAATATGAAAATCAATTTTACCAGAATGTACAAAATAGAAAATGGATATCAGAATGTATTTTTTCTCTAATCTATGTAAACCGCGACAGGAATTCCGCGGTTTACGAATACACGTAATTGGCTATAGGGGTATCGCGGATTACGTGCAACTAAAAATGAGCATAAACCGCGATAGAGGTGTCACAGTTTACGTGTTGGCATAGAATATAATGTGCATAAACCGCGAGAGGGGTGTAGCGGTTTATGCATTAGTATAAATACGCTGAAGGGGTCTCGCGGATTACATTTGTGCTGGAAGAAAAAGATTTCTAGAGAGAGAAGTAGTAGTTTTCTAGAGAGAGAAAAAGAGAGAGAAGTGGTTGAGTTGAGTTGAGATCGGAGCCGGAACCATGGCGGAGGCACGCATTCTATACAGGCTGAACGGCGTTGCGCACGTTGCTGGGAGCATAAACGAAGATGTTAGTTTGGTTATTTTTAGTTAATGTATGTTGTATAATATTTTTCGTATTTTTCGGTGTTTTGGTTATTTTTAGTTTCATAATTTTTAGGTAATTTATTTAAATTTAGATTTTATCATTTTAAATCATAAAATGTAGTATTTAAATTATTATTTTAATCGTTTATGTCTTTCATTGAATTTTGTGATTAGAAAATAGGAAGTGTATGTTACCAGTTTAAACTTTAAAATTGTAGTTATGTGGTTGATGACTATAAATTATTACGGTTGGATTTTTTATATGTTTGGTTTATTCTGTTACATGCTCCAGCCGACTAAGTGTATATATAGTGTGTAGAGGCAGCAGATCTGCATGATAGGATCGTTCCATACCTGGACAGGGCTGGTTTGTACCACCTGGTGAGGCTCAACGCCAGGTGGTTCTGGTTGGACGAGCCCTTAGTTAGTGCTTTCATTGAGAGGTGGCATCCTGAGACGCATACCTTTCATATGCCCTTTGGAGAGTGCACTGTCACGCTGCAGGATGTAGCATACCAGTTGGGACTGCCCGTGGATGGTTTACCGGTATCCGGGTGCCTTACTGATTTTGAGAAGTTTATGGAAGAAGGCAAACCGGCGTTGGAGTGGTTTGAGGAACTGTTTGGCGAGCTTCTACCACAGAATAAGGTGAAGCAGTATACAGTTGACTTCACCTGGTTTCATGAGAGGTTTAGGGTGCTGCCAGATAATGCTACGGAGGAGACCGTACGCATATATGCACGGGCTTATATTATGATGCTGCTTTCCACTCAGTTGTTCGGTGACAAGAGTGAAAACCGGATTCATATACAGTGGTTGTAAGAACAGCAACTAATTAACCTCATAATTAGATAATTTATTTGCCCAAATTAGGTTCCGAATAATTAGAGTGAGAATTAGGGGATTTAAATATGATTTTTTGGACTCAGTAGGTCTTTCTGAGTCAGAAAATGTATTTTCGGCGAAAAACCGAGAGAAACTGCGAACCGACAGTTGAACTGGTTGAATCGGTTCAAGTCTGCCCGGTACTACGCAAAAAAAGTGAAAGCAGTAAAAAACCTTAGAAAAATATTAGAAGTCGAAAACCGGGCATTAATTTTAAAGGTTTGGCCCGAAGTTGGGCCAAACGGGCTAAAAACGCTAACGGGTTGGACCGGACCCAATTTGGCCCAAGCCCAACATATATAAGTGCTTTAAGTGAACCCACTTCAGCACAAAACACTTAAAACACAACACCACACCGCTGAATGAGAAAGGGAAGAAGAAATCCCCATGAGCACTATTCATTCCTAACTTCTCAAGCTCATATCTTGAGCTACGGAGCTTCGATCGCCGCACCGTTTGCGGCCACACGTTCCTTGTGGAGAGCTCTATAAAACCCACCTAAGAAATAGGTAAGAAAAGCTCGAATTCCTCTCAGTTTTTCTCTTCAAAATTTTGAGTTTTAGAATTTTTGGATTAAGTAAAATTTTATGATTTTGAGTGTTTAGGTACACTCTAATCCTTGCTTAGCATTGGATTTTGGCTTCCAAAGCTGTTGCAAAAGGTAAGAGGCATTGAACTCTTGTGAAATTTTATTTATGATGAGCCCTAGGTTGATTTGTGATGATTTGTGTGTATATAGCTTGATTATTGTGAGTTTGGAAGCTTTTGGAACTTGTTGATGCTTGTTGGAGTTGAATTGGAGGCTTGTTTGTGAATTGAAAGCATAGATTGTGCTCAATTTTGGGGTTAAGGGCATATCAGAAATCGGCCAAGGTATGGTTTCGGTTTCCTCTATGTAGTATATAATATTCATGGACACTTAGCCTAGTGACCCATAGGATAGGTTTGAATTTAAATGATTGTTGAGTTGTTGAATGATGATGTATGATGATTTATGATGATTGATGATAATATGATGATGATGAATGATTATGTGAATTGAAAAGTGAATGGTAATGATATATTTGATGTTGAGATTGATGAAATGGTAAGGTGGTTGGAAAATATGAATGAAGATTGATTATAATGTGATACCTTTGATGTTGAGGTTGAGAATGATGAAAGGTAAAGGAAAAAGTAGTAAGAATAGTACAATATGTTATACATGGTAGATTTTGATGAGAAATGGAGTTTGGAATGGTTTCATTTGGTTTTGGTTGGTTTGAGTTGTGAAATTGGGAAATTTGGTAAATTTGTGAACTTTTGGTAAAAGTTGGTTTTTTGGTGAACTTCGTCTGATCATAATTTATGCCTCAATTTTTAAAATTAGTTGAAATTTATTTGAAATTAAATCTTATTGAAAACTCTTCAAATCGATATAAAGTTTGCAAAATTTGAAATTTTTAAGAGGAAGTTATGATCATTCAAAGATTGGTGTCAAAATCTGAAATTCTGCAAAGTTACAGAATTTTGAGATTTCTGATATGTGCGCACACACCTCTGCGAAATTTTAAAACTGTGCGCACGCACAGACTCGTGCACATACACACGCAGAGGAAGGCAATCTGTTTAGAGCGCTAACACAGCTTATGTGCGCATATACCCAAAGAAGAATTACAACCTGTGCGCACGCACAGCCCTGTGCGCACGCACAAGTTGGGATGGGCAGTATGTTGAGGGCGCTAGCACAGCTTGTGCGAGCGAACAGACCTTGTAAAATTTGGTACCTGTGCGTACACATACCTCTATGCGTACGCACACTTTTAAAGTCTTCCTAGGCGTGCACGCGCACCCCCTGTGCGTACGCACACGCGCTGCTTCTCAATTTTAAATTTTGTTTTCAACTATTTCACCTTCCCAATAAGATTGTAAGATTCTATGACACTATTTTAAGACTTTTGGGCTTAATTTTGGGTATGAGAACATGGGAAAGAACCTAAGAGATTTAGTTGATGTTATTTTGAAAAATTAGAAAACGGATGCTTAGGTTTCTGGTGTACTGAGGATGTGTTTGATGGCGTATAAGGAATGATTAATATGTGAATTGATAACTGATAAACTGTTGAGTTTGGAACTGAAATGTGAATTCACAGTAGTTGAGATGAGTCGAGGACTCGGAATGAAAATGTTGATTTACAGTGGTTGAGATGAGTCGATGACTCGAATGTGCAATGATGAGTCATTGATGTATTGAAAATATTTTCTGAAAAACTACTGAACTACTGTTTTATAATGAGAAATGATGAGACGCTATGCGCCCGGCAGGGACGGCAGTTGGACCCCGCCTATCGAGGTAGCGGCGGCGGCGTAAGGACGATGGTTAAATCCCGCTTACGTTGAGATGTGAGGTCCGTGGCAAGAGTATGCCGCTCGCATCCCTTCGGATCAATAGAGTGTGAAGGCACAAAACCCTGGACAGTGATCCGAGCACTATATCTCGGGGGTTCCCAATTATGATTCCGAAGGGCGACATCTCCATGGAGGTGTGTCGGGTTAGCAGTTGAACCAACAATGTGATATCACAGCCAATAGGATAGGCATTGATCATGTGCATTTTCTATCTGTTTGTTTGCTTTGCCGACTTGTAATTGTATGCCTAATTGAATAACATGCCTATTTGCTTACTTGACTTATTTGCCTTATATGCTTCTACTTGTGTTTTACTTGCATTGTAATTAATTGTGATTTCTACTATGATTGAGGAGTTTCAGAAGGCGGTGGCGATGGGATTTATATATTATGCTTTACTGTTTTTAGTTATGCCTTAGGATTGAATCTTGTGATGGATATGAAGTTTAGGATTGCCTTTGGCGTCCCGGGGTCTTATGTCCTACATCACTGGGCACTGTTACCATATTGAGACCTCCGGTTCTCATACCATATTTCTGTTATGTTTTTTAGATGCAGGTTGCAACCCACCTTGGTGAGTTGTTTGGATGGTGACAGAAGCGGAGGATCATAATACTTTTTGGAGTCTTTTTTATGCATTTTGTTATATATCTCTCACTTTTGTATTTTGTTTTGCCTAGAGGCTTGTATTGAGAGAGAAAAACTTGTATAAGCTGATTTTACTGTCTGGTTTCTTTATAGTCTGTATATAGCTAGCCGGCTTAAACTCCGCGAGTCGTGGCTAGATTATTATGATATTATGCTACTATCTTTTGTTATATTATATCTATATCTTGTGCTTTAAGTTAGAAGCTTCGTTAGTACGTTTTGCGCTTTTCAAATCCTGTTTTTGAGCTATATCCTTTATCGGGCTTCTAGATTATATTAATCCTTTCTATATATTATATGTATGAGCTTAGAACTGTCGTAACCTTTGCTTAACCTTTGCTTTACGACGCGAGGTAAAGCTTAGGCTAATTAGGGTGTTACAGTGGTTGCCCTTTGTGGCGAGGCTTGATGACATGGGCAGTTATAGCTGGGGGTCGGCAGCGTTGGCCTAGCTATATCGATGCATGTGTCGGGTGGCCAACAGAAACGTGACGAACCTAGCAGGCCCCCTGCAACTACTGCAGTCATGGATTTTCTGGAGGTTTCCTATCCTCAGGCCACGAGGCTTTGACACATACTCTTTCCTATTGGCATCTAGGTATACATATTTGTACAGTTATGCTTGAGACTATGACTTTTTTTGTTACGGTACTACATGTTAACTTTGTATAACGTCTTTTACGTTTAGGTGGGCCACCTACTTGCCTTTATCCGACCACAAGGAGGAGAGAGTCATCCAGTGTCGCCTAGCGTTGGACCGATTAGGCGATCGAGATGTAAGTTTATTCAAATTGATTCAATTTTTATGTAGTACTTAACTATATATTTGTTAGTTAATGGACTAATTAATATATTCTGTCAACATCTATAGATTGTTTGGGAGCCTTATGCTTCGCTCGACGTGATGGCTGTTGTTCATCCATATATTCTCACAGAGGAGAACAGTCGGTTATGGCGTGCATGTACTTGCTTGATATACTTCGTCGTCATTGAGTGGCACCAGGTGGATAGGGTGATGCCACAGCTGGGTGGCGTTCAGCACGAGCCTGAGCCGGCCTTGAATATTAATTGGCCCCATGCCAAGGATGGGAGGGGTGGGGACAGATGGTTCCCGAGCTACTACCAGGTATGGCATCCTAGTTGGCAGAACAGGTTCGATGCTGTCCTAAGTATCCCCCAGGTGCCTGATCCCGGGCCGTTCGTAGACTTTCTGCAATGGTGGTACAGCGTGGCTTTTAGGTTTCTGTCATCAGATTCCTTGATTGCCGATCCTAGGGCAGAGGAGATCTCACAGGATGTTATTCAGAGAGGGTCGTCACATGCTCCTTCTAGGGTACCCATGCCAGACGTGCTAGACAACAGGCGCGTCGAGCGG
The DNA here is from genome assembly GCF_000816755.2 of Arachis ipaensis. Classification (NCBI taxonomy): domain Eukaryota; kingdom Viridiplantae; phylum Streptophyta; class Magnoliopsida; order Fabales; family Fabaceae; genus Arachis; species Arachis ipaensis. The sequence goes on along the minus strand of NC_029789.2, from coordinate 9,520,755 downwards.
CGACGATGCGTGGGTACCAGGGCTACAGACCGGGAGTGGCGATGGCTGGATGACATGATTTAGGATGACAGATCCGGTGGCGATGGAGTCGGACATGCCGATCACCGTGTCCAGCTTGGCCGTCCTCAGTGTCGGGGTGGTTCAATAAGGGGCACATCTGCTTGTCCTGGTGATAGACTCGTTGAGCATGTAGGGGCGGAGACACAGGAGGTTCCTCTTACACATGTTTCGAGCTCCCAGATATACCATGACATCCATGGCCCGATGTATGATGACCTGGCGGTTCCGACTTTCACGATGGATATAGACCACATGGTTGGGAGTTCACAGTTCTATTCTGACTTTGCAGCAGGATCAGGTGCCTGAGACCCAGCCCCAGATGGATGTAGCGCAGGGGTACCGCCCAGATATAGATGATATGCAGCGGTACCAGCTGCAGATGTCTGACGCTCATGGATTCCAGCCCCAGCTATATGTAGACCTGAATGAGCCTGCTGGCAATCCGTATGATAGTTGGTTGGGCATGGGAGGGACGTCTACATCTGCATATGGCGTAGGCATGCTGGTCGATCCTCCAACACAGCAGCGCCAGAGGCCCGCCAGAGTGAGACGAGCCGCCCGATGTGGTACAAGGTCGCATCTACTGGCCACATTTGGACATGACTCTGACGACGAGGATGAAGACAGGCAGGAGCCGTAGCTTACTATTTTATGGTTTCATTGATGATACCTATGTATGTCAGATTTACCATGTACTTTTGTATTATATGTGTTTATACTTAGTTTATTTCCATTGAATTAGGTGTATGTAACGTATGTTTTTTTGTTAACCACACACTTTGTTTTATGTTTATATAAATTGTTTAGTAATGCATAAACCGCTACACCCCTCTCGCGATTTATGCACATTCTACGCCAACACGTAAACCGCGACACCTCTGTCGCGGTTTTTGTCGCGGTTTATGCTCATTTTTAGTTGCACGTAATCTGCGACACCCCTATAGCGGATTACGTGTATTTGTAAACCGCGGGACCCCTGTCGCGGTTTACATAGATTAGGAAAAAAATGCATTTTGGTATCCATTTTTCATTTTGTGCATTCTGGTAAAATTGGTTTCCATATTATTTAATATGGTAAATTGCCCTTAATCTATACAAGGTTGAATTTTCAAATTTGTTTGTTCCTTGTGAAGTAAGTTTGATGTTGTTGATCATGGGGATAGAAATAGATTTGCAATTCTGCATTCCAGTTCCAGCTCTAAATAAGAGGTGTCTAAGGCTGTGTTTGTTTTTTAGAATAGAACAAAATAAGACACTAAGAACAAGACACAAAGGATAGAGACACAAAATTTTGTATTCTTATATTCTTTTTTGTGATAAACTAGAACAAACTATAAAAAACTAATTTATTCTTTTTTTTTCATCCAAAAAATTTAAGGAAAAAAATATAATTATAAAAAATTAACAAGAATAATAAAAAAATGAAAATTAAATTATGTATTAGTCTCTATGTCCGTCCTATTAGGATGGATACAAAATACAATAATTCAATATTTTTAGACATAATATCTCTATCTATGTCTCATCTGTCAAATACGGTTTTATATCTTTATATCTCTATCTCAGTATCTCATTTCTCTAAACAAATGCAGCCTAACATATTTTGATTAATATACAAATTATGAGAAGTTCTATGAAATTCAAGCCCTAAAAAGTAATTCACACTTCCAAGGTCCTTTAAAGCAAAAAGAGAGTTAAAATGAGTTATCAAATCACTAATAGCATAATCATTATCTCAGTTATTAAGATATCATCCACATAAGATAAAATATAAATAGTAAATTATGAATTAAATCTAGTAAAGAGAGATGGATCTGATTTGGTACTTATAAACCCGAATCTAGAGAGAGTAGAGGAAAGCTTATTATACCAAGTTTTGAGAACATGTTTGATTATATTTCATAAATGATTCTATTTAACTTACACACTAATGTAAAATCCGATGAAGAGAAACCAAAATATTGTTGCATAAAAAACGTTTCATCCAAGTCTCCATTTAGAAAAGTATGGTTGAAATCAAACTGCTTTAAAGTCAACCTTTCACCAATGCTATACATCTATAAAGCACAGATATTTCACTGAGTTGTTGTGTCTGTGTGTCAAATACATTTCGGACATAATACTCGTTCGACATGCGTGTCTATCGTGTTCAACTATGTCTTAATAAAAAAAAAATTTCGAACACATTTGAACACACCTAAATATCATCACGTGTCCAGCCTTATTCTTAACATGTATTTTTGAAATAAATTTATAAATATATTATTATTTATTAAAATAAAAAATATTTTAAATATTTTATATAATTAAAATAAAATATTAAAAATAATTAAAAAATTAATTTATATTTTAATATCAATAAAATATTAAAATATCATTACAGTTTATTTAAAAAAAATTTATAAATTATATATGTGTACCTATGTTTTATAAAATTCTAAAATTTACGTGTCAGCATATTTTCTATCGTATCGTATCGATATCCGTATCATCTGTCATATCGTATCCATATCCGCATCAGTAACCGTGCATCATAATTATAGACAAAGCAGTAGTTCTAATTATTGCTAGCTTAGTTAAAACAAGACTAAAGATTTATGCATAATCAACACCGACCCTCTTATTGATAACAACAGTTAACCACTTTATTTTTTATGATAACAACAGTTAACCTCTTATTTTTAATTTGGGATTTGTTCGGATTATATAATTTTGATTTTTAAAT
>NC_029789.2:9514990-9517914 GCF_000816755.2 Arachis ipaensis | reverse complement strand
AATTTTTAAAATTTTAAATTTTGTTTTAATTTTTAAAGTATAATCTTTTACTATTTATTTTATAGATAAAATAAAAAAAATTTATAAAAAACAAAATATTTAAAAATAAAAGATTATACTTTATTTTTTCAAATAAAAATCTAACATTTAGAGAATCCAAATTTTTTATCAAATGAGTTATACATTTGTCTTCATAGTTATGCTCATCAATTAGAACATCGTCGCTGACTCGCTGCGGTCTATTCCATTCTGATAAACAAATGAAAGAAAATATTGACTTTTGTGGCCGTTGATAAGTAAACACCGTCGGTCGAGTTCGAGAGTGGTTTCATATATTTTCGGAGAGTAGATTTTCAAATGAAATAGAGGAAAAATAAATACTTGATAATGAAATAGCATAATTTGTCCAACGAAAATGTCATACTTTTGTGACTTTTGTTAATACTTAAATTGAATTTGATTAATTTTAAGAATATTTTATTTATTTTTTTTATTAATTTATTTATATATTTATTTATTTATCTAGTTTATAATCTTATAATATTAATTTAGGTTTTTTGAATTATGATTGTTTTAGATTTTTACTTTTTTTTTATGGAAGTGCAATGAAAGTGATTTATGCAAAGATTTTTTCTTTTTGTCATAAGAGAGAGAAGAGAATTCACATAATCATATATCATGAGGTTTATTTTCGGTCTTCATCGTAATCTATAGTAAAATTTTTACTATAACTGAATTAATAATAGTTATCAATTCTAAGAATTAAATTCTAATTCATATAGAACTCAAAAGCTCAAATTAAGTTCAATATTTTTTTTTAACAAGAGATTTCAATATAATAAAGTGAAGTAATAGAAACTAAATAAAATTTATCATAAATTATTTTTAATATTGCCATCAATAATTAAAAAGATTCACATGACTTTATTCCTTGTAGTTAAGAAAGAATTTGCAGGCCAATGAGTAATAGCTCAAATGGCATAGTCTCCCCATACTCAATTAAGAGGTTGCCGGTTCGAGTCTTCTATTTTTTGTATAAAAAAAAAAAGAATTTGCAGATTATCACCTCCAAACATATTTTTTTGTTTTGAAATATTCTTCTATTTTTTTTTATCCAAATACGATAAATAATCACAAAAAAACACATCAACTATTTCTTATACTCTTCCTTCTTATTATTATGAACTCTTATCTAACTCTCAAAGTATTCTTTTAACGTGTCTGAAACGGACTATAACCTACCAAAATCAGATAACTATACATATCACACCTGTCAAATAAAATCGCAACTAAAAAATAAATGGTGAATATATTCAATCCTTCTTACATAATACGTAGATTTTCCTAATTTATAATTTCTATATTCTATTCCGTTTTTCTTTTATATTCATTCTACCTATCAATACAATAAACTAAACAAACAATTCCATATATTATTGGTGGAACTAAATTCTCCAAATAGTTTTAGTAAAACTGTAAATTGTAACGTCTTTGAAAAGTATTTTCGCTTGCAATACCTGCACAAATGAATTAGAAAAAATACACATTTTCTATCAAACTTTTACCGGACTGTATCTTCTTTGTCATATGCGAGTTTAATTGGCTTTAACGTATTATGCAACTAATTCACTAGTTTCAACTCCTATTGGTATAACTCTCGCATCCATTGATTGGAAATTTCAAATCACTCTAACCTATCCCAAAACCTACAATTTCTTATGATAGAGTTTCTTTGGCTCGAAACTGAAAAGAATATCAAAAACCGATTTTTAAAAGAACCATTTTATAGCCACACATCCTTCCAAAAATAAGTTATTCTTCTATCACCTATCTTTATAGACAACTAAATAATCATTTTGTTTTTCACATATTGCTTCTTAATCTATAATTGATAGATATTTTTTTATAAATCTCTTTCTAATATGAATTGTCTGATAATATCTCATTGAATTTTAAATTGTTACAAAAACAAATAATTTTTATTCATAGCAAATACTCTTCCTTTAAAAAATTTTACCACCACTTAAACAAAAATATTGTGTTATGAATTATCATATTTTTCACTCTTAAACCACCTAATTTTTTAGAATCTGCACTACTTCCTACCTAACTAAACTTAATAAACTTCTAATTATTTATTTAATTTAGGAAAGAGAAATTGCATAAACTATACATAAATTTATATCTTAGAATCATCACTAAATTTAAACAAAGTTTAGAATCTAAATATTAATCCAGCTTAAAAAAAACAACGTGAACTCAAGTTTATTCCTTCAAAAACATAATCATTCATTCATTTGACCGTTTGTAACAATTGAAAAATCTTCCAAATTGATTTTGCTTAGCTTGGTCCTTTCATATATGACTATTAGGATGGCAAAAGACGCGGAGATTTTTTTGGGGACCGATTCGAATGGAAATTTGACTGTGAAAAAATTTTTTTTTTGGGTGGAGATAAGGATGGGAGATAAAAAAATTTTAAGATAGGAGTGAGGATTCGAGTGGAGATCTCCTTTCTGTTTCTGCTAATTTTTGAAATTCATAAATTTATTAAATTGTCTTTAATAATTTATTTTTTATATTTGTTTTTTAGTCATTTCACACACATACATTATATAACTTTTCTTCAATTCAAAGATCCTTAACGTTGTCTATGCCATCACTTTTACCGCGTCGTGCTCTTTATTTGCAGCGTTTCTTTTCGTAATTCTGCCGTTATGTCTATTCTCCTCTCTGTTGTCGCATTTTTCACCTCGTCCACTGCTCTATCCTCTGGTTCGCCGTTGTATCCCCATTGCGTTATTTCGAAAGAAGTCACCATCTTGTCGCTTATACTTTTTATATAAAATCTTTTTTTTATAGGATGGATACTTGCAGCTCTATTCATATGTAAATTAATAATTAATTAAAACTATCAAATAAAT
>NC_029789.2:9506754-9514957 GCF_000816755.2 Arachis ipaensis | reverse complement strand
ATATAATGATAAAATTGTGAAAGAATAGGAAAAGAAAAGATGAAGAACTTTTATTAATTGTTGATTGATTGAATTGAATTGTAAATTTTGAAGGTAAAACTAAATATATATATATATATATAGAGAGAGCATTGGCTTAAGAAAGATAAAAGCAAATAAAGATAAGATAAGAACAACTAAAGATAAGATAAAGAAAAGATAAGATAAGTTAATAAAGACTAAAATTGTAATTGAATTTATGTATTTTGTTGGGCTGAATTTGTGGACCACGAGACTTCTTTATTATTGTCATGGGCTAAGGTGGAAGAGTAGTTTAATACGCCCCGCAAGCTGGTGGCTGGAAGATGTCAATAATCCACAGCTTGGATAAGTTCCGATGAAATTGTTGAGCGTCTGACGTGGTGACGTGAAGGAAGATGCGTGCGACAGAGCTTGAGTTGCCGGCGGCAAAAATATAAAAGGAGATGCTGTGCTTGAGTAGCGATCTTAAAAAAAATGAAAAAAATAAGCGCATAGAACGTAATAAGATTGATCTTTAGAGGGCGCGTATGGCGCAATAAGAGTGGTCTTTAGAGGGCGCATAGAGCGCAATAAAAGAGGGTGCATAGAGCACAATAAGAGTGCAGATGAAACTGCTAAAACAGATGTAGATTGAACTTGCTGAAATAGAATGCAGACATGACTGTTGAAACAGAATACAGACGAAACTCTCGGAAGAAGGTGTAGATGAAACTGCCAGAAGAAGGCGCAGACAGGCCATAGTGACTATTCCATGAATGATAGTTGTTTCCTGTTAGAATAGGTGTAACCAAGACTGATGTTGGATTTTTACTTGGATGGATGTAATAAAGATTGGTTGCTGAGCTAAATTAAAAGATTGATTATTCATCGTGGGAGGAGGTTGAAAAAGAAGTAGGGTGATTTCTCATCAGAAACATGATAGCTTATGTATCCTCTTCAAGGAGGATACCAAGGCTCTGATACCATGATAAAATTGTGAAATAATAAGAAAAGAAGAGAGAAAGAATATTATACTTTGTATTTTTTGATTGATTGAATTGAATTGTAAATTTTGAAGGTGAAACTAAATATATATAGAGCATTGGTTTAAGAAAGATAAAATCAAATAAAGATAATATAAGAACAACTAAAGATAAGATAAAGAAAAGATAAGCTAAGATAATAAAGACTAAAATTATAATTGAATTTATGTATTCTGTTGGGCTGAATTTGTGGGCCACGAGACTTCTTTATTGTTGTCATGGGCTAAGGTGGAAGAGTAGTTTAATACGCCCCCGCAAGCTGGTGGATGGAAGATGTCAATAATCCACAACTTGCATAAGTTCCAATGAAATTGTTGAGCGTCTGACGTGGTGACGCGGAGGAAGATGCGTGCGGCGGAGCTTGAGCTGCCGGCGGAAAAAATATAAAAGGAGATGCTGTGCTTGAGCAACGATCTTAAAAAAATGAAAAAAATAAGCGCGTAGATCGTAATAAGATTGATCTTTAGAGGGCGCGTAAGGCGCAATAAGAGTGATCTTTAGAGGGCGCATAGAACGCAATAAAAGAGGACGCGTAAAGCGCAATAAGAGTGCATATGGAACTGCTAAAACAGATGTAGATTGAACTTGCTGAAATAGAATGCAGACATGACTGCTGAAACAGAATGCAGACGAAATTCTCAGAAGAAGGTGCAGATGAAACTGCCGGAAGAAGTCGCAGACAAGCCATAGTGACTATTCCATGAATGATAGTTGTTTCCTGTTAGAACAGGTGTAACCAAGACTGATGTTGGATTTTTACTTGGATGGATGTAATAGAGATTGATTGCTGAGCTAAATTAAAAGATTGATTATTCATCGTGGGAGGAGTTTGAAAAAGAAGTAGGGTGATTTCTCATCGGAAAGATGATAGCTTATGTATCCTCTTCAAGGAGGATACTAAGGTTCTGATACCATGATAAAATTGTGAAATAATAAGAAAAAAAGAGAGAAAGAATATTATACTTTGTATTTCTTGATTGATTGAATTGAATTGTAAATTTTGAAGGTAAAACTAAATATATATAGAGCATTAGTTTAAGAAAGATAAAAGTAAATAAAGATAAGATAAGAACAACTAAAGATAAGATAAAGAAAAGATAAGATAAGATAATAAAGACTAAAATTGTAATTGAATTTATGTATTCTGTTGGGTTGAATTTGTGGGCCACGAGACTTCTTTATTGTTGTCATGGGCTAAGGTGGAAGAGTAGTTTAATACGTCCCTCCAAGCTGGTGGATGGAAGATGTAGCATATCACCTTTTTCGGCTTTTCCTCTTTCTTTAGCTTAGGGCAATCAGATTTGAAGTACCTAGTCTCCTTGCAGTTGTAGCATATCACCTTGCTGGAATCTTTCCTTGGTTTTCTTGAACCGCTTCCTTTGTTTCTTTCCTAGAGCTTCACCATTTTTCTGAATTTTTTCGCAAACAAAACAAATTTATTTTCAGAAGAATAATCACTGGATTCATCATCCAGGGGGTTAGCAACAGATGTGAGAGCTATTCCTTTTCTTTTAGTATCTTTTTTCAAATATGTATTTTCAAATGTAAGTAAGTTTCCTCTCAAATCATCATATGTCATGGAATCAAGACCACTACTCTCAGATATCACAATAGGTTTAGTTTTCCACTCTTTAGTGAGACTTCTCAAAATTCTCCTCACAAGCACAGATTCAGAATATGTGATTTTCATAGCATCCAAGCCAGTGATGATGACATTGAATCTTTCGAACAACTCATTTAAAGATTCTCCTTCCTTTATTGAGAACATTTCATATTCTCTATTTAGTATGTCTATTCTGGTCTTCTTTACTAGGGTTGTGCCTTCATGAGTGACTTGTAATTTGTTCCATATTTTCTTTGCTGTTGTGCATCTTGATACCTGTCGGTATTCCTGATTGCACAATTAAGCAAGTTGACAGCTTTGGCATTGAGCTCCATCTTCTTTCTGTCTTCTTCGGTCCAACTAGCCTCACCCTTGAGAGAGACCACACCATCAGCTCTAGTGGTGGTTGGGAATTAAGGACCTTCTAGGATTATTTTCCAGAGTCTATAGTCAACTGATTGGACAAAAATCTTCATTCTTTCCTTCCAATAAGTGTAGTTCTTCCCATTAAAGAGAGGAGGTCTATTGCTTGACTGCCCTTTTGTCAGAGTGTAGGCCACCAGGTTTGAGCCACTGTTTTCTGCCATCAGGATCTTTTCTTTAAGCTGCAAAGCTTGATCTCTTTGAGACCAAGCTCTGATACCAAATGATGGTTTGTCAGGTGCTAAGAGAAGGGGGGTTGAATCTTAGCCCCCTTTTTGCTGAGTAAATCTTGCTGCCCTTTTAAAACGCTTCAGGAGATACTTCTACTTTTTGTCTCGTCACTAGTCAAGAGACATTTTCTTTTTGTCTCGTAACCAATTAGGAGATATTTTTCAATTTTGTCTCCTACGAACAGAATCAAAAATTGAGTAGATGAGAGAGAGAATCACACCCAGAAGTATCTTGGTTCACCTGCTAAGTGTAATGCAACCTACATCCAGTCTCCATCACAACAATGACGAAATTTTACTATAATCAAACAGATTACAGACACCAATTCTCCCTAGGAACTACCCTTCCTATCTGGGACAAGTCCATAATCTATCCCCAATCCTGAACTTGACTTGGTCACCTACCAAGCTTTCAACTGCTAAGTGCTAACCCAACTTGCAAGGAGATTCCCACAGAATTATGATACACAACACAGATGTACAAAGGACCTCTAGGACATCTATGGCTTTTTCTTTTAATTTTGTATACTCTTCCTTTTTTCGCTCTATGTCTTTTTCATACAAACCTCACTGTTTGCCTTTTTCTATAATACTCAAGACAGACAAAACTAAACAGAAAAATACAACATAAAACACATTGAAGGAGAAGAACTTCTGTTAACTTGGGTAACTATGAGAACTCTGTGCTTTCCACTCTTTTCTCCTTGTCTCAAGCCTTGGCTGTTCACCCTTATTATAGAAGGGGAAGCCTCTAAGGTTGAAACGGTTGAACCAAGCTAAAGTTCTTCTTCTTCAACACAAAATCGGTTCGGCCAGAGAGAGAACCGAATGTAAAATCCAACATGCAATTACCTCTGCTTCATCCCTTCTCACCAAGTTTCATCAATCTGGGCCTTCCATCTTGACTTGCTCCCCAAGAAGGATTTCTGGTCCTTGATGAGTCCTTGATGCTTGACAGCTCCTCCTGCTCCACTTTTTCTTCCTCCTTCACGTAACTTTTCTAGCTACCTTCTATGATGGGTGACCGCAAAGTAGAGACGAGCCATGCTTCAGAGATCTTCTTCTCTGACCGAGTTGGATCTCTTCCATTTTCAGGTATGGAGAGCTTGAGACTTCCTCACCACTTCTTACCATTAGTGGCAAAGATCTCAGCCACTCCAAGCCTTGGATCTTCTTCTAGCTAAGGCCATCATCACCTTAGCCCTTTTCTTGCTTCTAGCTTCTCTGTAAATTTTACTGATAGTTTGCTTCATCCATCTTTTCCTGCTTGACATGACCGAAAGAGAGAGGAGAGAGAACAGAGAAAAGCTTGCAATGTAATTAAAGATGAAAATGAAAATGAGTTATGTTTACATTACCCATGCCTAGTAGGGTGTAAAGCATTGATAGCAATCAAATCAATTTGATCTTTCTCTCTCATGTTACCAAGGCATGCATTAAATTCAAGTTGATCAAAATTTGAATTCCATAACCCAAGTGAATGGGTAACCGAACCAAATCAAGCATTTCCCCTTTCTTTCTTGTTTTCAATTCAGACCAAGCTAGTTGGTCTTGCACCAAGATTTTATTTTTGGGCTTGTTTACTAAAATTTTGGCCCAATTAACAAAATAACTCAGCCACACAATTTTAAACAATTTTATACAAGGCTGAATCTATATATGGACTTTGATTTGCTTTTGAGTCCAATAACCAAAATCTGCATAATAACAAAATTATTAATTAACACATGTGAGTTAAATTTAACTTAATAATTTTGTAATTAAATATTTTAATAATATTTGATCATCATCAAATTAATTTGGAGTTTTCAAACTTATCAAATTCTATAATAGAAATAATTAAACAAAATAATAAAAAAATTATGAAGTAGTAAATTTTATTTTTATATATAATCATTGATTGGTATCTTATTTTTAGTGTATATATAATATGATTAATATAAAAATACAATTTTATAGCAACAACTACTTATTGAACAAACAAACAAAATAAGTATGCACTTCTTGAGAGGCATGCTGAGAGAAAACAAAATAGTTGTATTTCTACTTTTTTAAAGGTAGGTTGACACAAAATATCTAAGATCTACATTTTTGACTTTCTGTAATTGCAATTTAAAATTGTCTAATAATTTTAGTTGTAATTGTAGAAATAATATTTCTAAAAAGGTCAATAAATAGATTCTTATAAATGTGAGACAATCTTAATTTTTTAAGAACAAAAATATTATAATTGTTTTATTTATATGTTTTGTGTTGTTTTATAAATCACATAATAATATCTTTTCTTAGCTTTATCATAAAAATAATTTTTTTTGAGACAGGATCATAAAAGCAAATCTATAATACATAATTATAGATATACATCGTGTTAATTATACATAATTGAAATTCGGGCCTGCTACACATACAAGTATCCAAGCATCCAAGTTGGCCCAGCCCAAATCGAAGACACGCGCATAAGGAAGCATAACATGGCGCGTCAAAATCACGCGCTCAACACAAACGGTTACGTATGGCAGACTCTTCCACTTCCTCCACTTCTTCCACTTCTCAAAACGCTTCGAAACCAAGGAAACGCTCCCATTTTCGAGCAAAAATCAAAGTTCAAAATATACAAATCGTTGTTCGAAACCTCCATCAAAACAACATCAAACTCTCCGTGAAGAATCTGAAGAGAAAACGAAGCAAATACACTCAACGTAAGTTCATCAAGAAAACCTCCCAATTTTAGTTTTCTTCTACGTCGTTCTTCTCTAGGGTTTACTGTGCTATTATTCTTGCTTCTTTGTCACACTGTTCTAAGTTCTACGTCATTCTTCTAAGTTCTACGTCGTTCTACATTCTTGTTCTAAGTTCTCTTGCTACTGTTGTTGATTTTTGGGGCTTTATTCCGTAGATTGGGGGTTGTATACTGTTTGAACTTGTAATGTGACTTGATATTGATGCATGTTTGAGTGATATCTCACTGTTATCAATGGGTGTATCTGATTCTTACATATGGGTGTATCTTACTCTTATCAATGGGTGTATCTGACTCATATATGCGTGTATCTTACTGATATCTGAATTAATTTGATATTGAAGCATGTTTGAGTGATAACTGACTGATATATATGGATTTATATGAATAATATCAATGGGTGTATCTCCCTGTTAACAATGAGTGTATCGGATTCTTACATATGGGTGTATCTTACTGTTATTAGACCTTGTAATGTTGCTTGATATTGAAACATGTTTGACTGATATCTGACTGATATATATGAATGTATCTGAATAATTTCAATGGGTGTATCTCACTGTTATCAATGGGTGTATCTGATTCTTACATATGGGTGTATCTTACTGTTACTAATGGGAGTATATTTGTGTGTATTTTTTGTTTCAGACAAAATGGCAGCAAGAAACCAAACGAAAGACCTTAAGTGTGCCACACATCTCCTGAGTGATAAGTTCACAAAATGTCTTCTTTACTTTAATAGATAGGTCTATTTCGTTAGTTGTGATGGGTGTATATTGTCCATTCAGTTGGATGTATCTTGTCCATTCATTCGGGTGTATTACTGATTTGTTTTCGTATTTAAGGGATACGTATTTTCAAGATTGATAACATATGCCGGTGGGAAACCTCTTCAGAAAGGGGAGAGGGAGAAGGAAATTAAATCACCATATGTTAAAATATCAGGCCAAAAAACAAGGTATAAATTTGTGAGTCTGATCATTAAACGTTTGTAAATGAGATTTGTAATTTATTTTCTTCGTTTTCAGCTATGACTGCGCTGTGTACGTTATGAAGTGGATGGAGATAATTGAGCCGGAAAACATCAAAAAGGGGAAGTATCAATGGGATAATTGGCCACAAGTAACTGTCTTTAGAACCATATAACTCTGTATTACTTTACTGAATTAATATTGCTGTTTAAACAAAATATACTTTTTTATTGTAGGAGGAGGTGGACCACTATAGAGTGGAGTACGCATCCCGGATACTATTCAGTGAGATGAATACACAGAGAGATCAGGCAATTAGAGAGAGTAGTGCTATAAGGCTGTCGAAGCCATCCTCTATATTATTAAGTCCGTTTTGTCAGATTAATTCTGCTGATATAAAAACTGGGTAGTTTGTAAATTGAACAAATGATGTAAATATTTGCCATTTATCAACAACTTCTATTCCATGTATATTTTTTCCCATAGTTAAACTATCTGTGCTGGTAAACTGTCTGTGATGTATTCAAAAGCTGTATTACAGGTGGTAAAATATGAAGGAAAAAACACAAATAATAAACTGCTACACCCAACGCAAGTCTAATAATACACCCAAGGTTGTATTAAATATACACCCAAACTGTCTGCGCTGTATTCAAAATGTATGAATTACATGTACTAAAATATGAAGAAAAATATCAAATCAAATATAAACCCATAACCTGAAAATTTTTACAGCTTTTGTTTTATATATATCTATATATGTGTCTATATCTAAATTGTGAATTAACGAAAATACACCCAAAATAACAGTGCTTTTACACCCATATTCTGTAAAATTATACACCCAACGAGTTATCCCCTGCTGCTGGTACCCTGAACTGATAACTCATAACGTGTCCTTGATATTCGCTGCAATTTGAATGCGCCGTTGATGCAGCATCAAACAGGTTTATCTGAAATATAACACACACACATTACCTAAACTATTAACGAGAAAAATAAACTCAATCGCCACAAATTTAAAGAACATTACTTTCACCTCGCTTAAAACTTTCGTCTTCTTCTTCTTTGTGGCATTTGCGATCTGTTTCTCCAGCTTTGAACCTAGCCTGTTTTTTGGACGTCCTCTTGTTCGAATCCTTGGCGGGCTTTGAAGCTCGTTAACGGATTCCAAGTTGGCGTCTTCGTGGGGT
>NC_029789.2:9496199-9497036 GCF_000816755.2 Arachis ipaensis | reverse complement strand
AGTGTAGATACACCCACACTTCTAGCTAAAATACACCCAAACAAGAATTGATCTACACCCGAGCGTCTGCTACAAATTCCAAGTAATTAATCACAACTAATACATTGAATCGATAGATTCAGGTAAACGTGTTACTTTCACAGCCAATGTTCAGCAATTTTTCAACTACACAATGCTATACAAATTACTGAAAGAAATTTCATACTAATCCTATGTAAATCAAACCTCAGGGACTTCGTTAGATTCTGACTCATAATCCACTTCGCCTGCATTCAGATGACAATCTGAGGTTGAATGATCCATTATCTTCAAAACGAGATCAAACTTTGATTTCGAAAAACAACAAATCAAAAATAGAAAACGAAGCTCGAGTTGCAGAGAGAGACAAAGGTAACCTAAACGAAGAAGATGCTAGTGAGAAAAGGAGAAGAAAAGAACAATGGGGAAGAAGGAGGGTAAACGCGGGAGAAGAAGAAGAACGAAATCTCAAAATAACGAAAACGAAAAGGGAAAGAAATATTTTAAATTTGGTAGTTAGATATACGCGCGATGTTATATAGCGCGTGTAATCAACGTACCTGAAGCAGCGCGTATTTTGATCTTATTGTTTAATGAACTTGTAAGGCATACAAGCCTGCAGAGCTTTTCCGATTGAAATTAGGAAGATACATAAATGTATACTAAATAGAATGTAGTTAAAAAAAATCAACATCACTAAATCACATTTTATTAAATTTGGTAATTAAATTTATCGATTTCTTTTAAAAATTGAAGATTAATAAATGAATAGTTTAATTGTACTTTAAATACTAAATTATATATTGAAATAAAGTAGTG
>NC_029789.2:9492507-9495989 GCF_000816755.2 Arachis ipaensis | reverse complement strand
GATATCAAATAATTTTTAAATTTTATACAATAAATTAATTTGCATAGTGAAATATCTCAATTTGATAATTAAATTGGTAAAACTCTTCATTATGTATAAAAATTAATAATATAATTGTATCAAAAGTTTACATATTAAAGAGAGAAAATTAAAATGAGAGTGAAAATGAAGTTTATACATAAATTAAAGATTCTGTATTATCATACATTTACAAATAACAAACAAAACAGACCATTTCATATACAAAAATCTCTTTTTATTTTTTTACCAAAACAAATATTTTTTTTTTAATTTTTAAATCGTCCTTTCTACAAACCTAAGTTAGTGGATGATTTAAAACGTGAAAAGTGAAAAGACAAATCATTTTTAAAGTTTGTTTGAGTGAGCTTTTAAGAAATTTTTTTTTTATTTATTTTTTTTATTAAATCTATTTTTTTCTCTATTTTCTTTTCATTCATTTTTTTCATCTAAACAGCACACAAAAAATATACTTTTCTTTCTATTTTCTTTCCTCTTATTTTTTATCTTATATCCAAATAATAGTTTAGTGTTTATCCATTTATCTTTTATTAATATTGTTATAATAAGGATACATGTAACTTTATAAAAATGATATAACCTAAACTTTGATTATCTGAGAATTTATTGAGTGGCTAGAATAGCTCTACATCACGAACCAATGAATGCTAGCAATAAGGATGATCACAAAAATAGCCAAAACAGGTATTTGCAGGGATTACTCGCATTTTGGAGCTAGATGGGGACTCCTGAAATTCTCACGACCTGCCACGCGAAAATAGATGGGGACTAGGAGTGACAAACGGGTCGAAACCTGTCGAGCCGGTCGCATAACCCGCCAAAAAATGCGGGTTGGGCTGAAAATTTATGACCACCAAATTTAAAAATCATGCCTACCCTACACTGCCTAATTGACGGGATTTGGCGGGCTTCGGCAGGGCGGGGCAGGCTTTCCCGCTGGGCCAACCTTTTATTTTGGTAGAGCCATTTTTTTACAAATTTCTATGATGTTATTGATCTACAAGAGGATGAAGATGATAATTGAAGAAGTTTTAAGTTATATTTTGGATTGTGTTTTATGTATAAACTTGAAGATGTTTAATTATATATTTTGGATAATATTTTCTTTGCTTTGGACAATGGTGGTTTTATTATTTTGTTTCAAAAAAATTGATTTATAATTATATTTATTACATATTTATAATTATAAAGACGTTAATGCGCGTGAATTTAAAAATTATAAATTTTTATATTTTTAGAAATTATAAATTTATTGAAATTGTTGTGAAATTATATATATTGTTTAATATTTAATGGTTTATAAAAAAAAGGAGATCCCGCCAGCCTACCATTAGGCGGGTGGGGAGAAAATTCAGGACCATCTTACTAGGCGGGGTGGGCTTTTGGCAAGACAGGGCGGACTTTCCTGTTTGCCACTCCTAATAGGGGCACGGACATAAGTACTCACCCTATGAAATTTATTAAATATATGCGAATATAAAATTATTAATTTATCCTAATTTATATATACGTAAATCCATTTCTTGAATTTAGTAACCCTAATTTCGGCCTCCAATTCGAATTTTTCCTTTTTCTTTCAGGCTCATTCTTAGCCTTGATCCTCTCTCTCTCTAACTTACTTTCTCTACCTCTCATCAAGTCCGTCACTATGTCACTCAATATCGTCCTAAAAAATTATGTTATGTTATTATGTTGGATTTTTTTTATGTTTTCTCCTTTTAAAATGTTATTTTTCATAACAAATATGTTATAAATTGTGTTGAATTATATTAAATTGATTATTTTATGATTTATTATATTATGTCTTTTTGTGTTAATTTTTTAAAAAATTTTCAAAGAATATTCGTAGATACCCGAAGAGATCTACGTTCTCTGAGAGATAATTAAATAAGAACTTGCAATGACGGAGAAAGAACGCGGACATTTTTTTAAATAGGAATGAGGGATGGAAAGTGGGTTTCTCACGCTTCACTGAATCCTCATTATCATATCTAACTAGCAACAGAGATCCAATCTGAGCTGATTTAAGAGGGGACGCGTGGACTTCATCTGCATTGGGCCTTTAAGGTAATGAACCTAAGTCAGATTTGGGACTCTAACAATAGATTTTAGTTGAGGGTCTTACTAGGCCCAAATATATCTTAAATTAATATTTTGAATTATTGTTATAGCAAATACTATACTATTTAATATTATAACACTTAGTATATGTAAAAGTTAGATATATTTGCAAGACATTTTTTAATTCAAATTTAAAAAATTAATTATCTTTTTTTAGTTTTAAATATTATTTTCTAATGTAACGAAAAAGTGAAAATACTAATAATCACTCACATAATTAAAATAGAGAATCTTAATGTATACATGACACTATATATATCAAGAATTATTATATATGATATATAATTTTTTTTTTGTAATGACTATTTATATAATATATTGAACAATTTTAATTTTTCATCTTAACATACATTTAATAAATTTAATATACAAAATAAATAACTTAAGTTATCATCTAGGACAATAAGTATAATAGTACAAATATTTATTTATTTATTAGTAGTGAAAAAATATGTAAATAGTATACATCGATATTTTTTAGTATAAAAGCAATAATAAAGATTATTAATTAAGTTAATTACATAATTAAAAAATTATGAAGAATTTCTTAAATAATAATAAAAAATAAGATTACTATTTTCACATATTACAAAGTTTATAAAAAAATTTGGATAATAAATCAATCCTCAATAGATTATACATTAATTCTGTCAAAAAAAATAAATAATCAATACATTGAGATATTATTATTTACGTACTAATATATATATTATCGATTATTAAGTTTATAATTAATTTTTAATCCAATTTTTGGTAATTAAAATTTAAATGATGGAAATTATTAAATGATGAATATTTCGTATCTAACTAATTTATTTTTTATTGAAATTAAAAAAATGATGAATTGTTAACCAATTCTAAATTTAAATTTAAATTTGAGTAAGAAAATAAGAAAAATATTTTAAATTTTAACTCACTAACCAAAATTAATTTTAAGATAAGAAATTACTTTGTACATCATATATATTGTAAGATAGTATCGTTATTTGCTATTTTTTAATGGTAAATATTGTCAAATAAAATGGTGTAAAAAATTAGAAGAAAATGTATTTACAAGTTTAGAAAATATTAATTTATTTTTTAATAGAATAAATTATATATTGAATAACAAAAGTTGTTATCGGTTTCTTTTCACACTAACTAATACTCAACGATGGTGTTTCGATACACCATATTACCAAAAAATATTAATCGATCTAATAACTTTTGTAATGACATAAGTTTATGAATTTTGAAAATTTAGAAATCACTTCATAAAATGTGAAATTTTAACAAGTAACAATGTTGATCATATTGTTTTGATTTCAAGAATGAATACGATA
>NC_029789.2:9487063-9488721 GCF_000816755.2 Arachis ipaensis | reverse complement strand
TACTAGAATAAGATTTAATCTTTCTTATTAATGTTAGTATGTTTTGGATATTATTATTACTATTTTTTACAGAATATGATATATTTTTATTGTAGTTATTTTTTATTAAAGGAAACAATAATTTATTTAATTAGACAACCTCTCAAAGTTTCAAAGTTTTAATGTTTCTTGACAGCAATTTGTTTTCTTAGGTATACCACCTTGGACACTCATGACTCATATAACCATTAGGGATAGGGCAACTTCGTAATTTGGCCAGTCCAAAAAATTCAGCCTACATAAAAGAAATAACAGTACCTTCCCAAACTCGTTGGCCAAAATCATTAAAAAAAAAACTCATAATCTAACCATTGGATGTCATGAGTTTGAGGGGACTATTGAGAATAGTAAAGATATATAGTTTTCAAGAAAAGTCTCAAGAAAACAAAGTTCAATCCAATTAGTTAGTTAGATGTTGAGTCTTCTGTATGTTTCTGGTCTTGATTTCTTTTCTTGGCTGTTCTGGTTTTTTGGGTAACAAGTGTTGAGGCTTTTCTGTTATTAATAGATCCCCTCTCTGGTGTAAAGGAGAACACTTGAATGCAATAATATCACACATTTGAATTTATAAATTCTTGTTCAATCCTTCTTAGTGCAGTTTACATTTTCTCTGCATAATTTCTGTTGAAGAGTATTGTTCATACAAGACTCTTCACAGATACATATTAGCTGAGTTCTTATTATTATAATTACATATTTAACTAGAATACCATGGTATTAAATTATGAATGTGGGTAACTGGAACAAAAAACAAGATGAGAATATGACGATGAAGAAGTTATGGTTGATAAGGAGTGGCAATGACGCACAAGGGATGTTTTCTTGCAATTGCCAAGCCAGGGACTTCAGTCATGTCGAGATCCTCAGGCTTCATTCCATCGGGGAGTTGCCAATTGAAATGGTAAAGTAAGAGAGCCAAAGGAAGTGTAATGCTGGCCACACCGAAATTCATACCAGGACAGATTCTCCTTCCTCCCCCAAATGGTAAATACTCAAAGTTATTCCCTTTGTAATCCAACGAACTATCTTCAAACCTCTCAGGTATGAAACTCTCAGCATCATGCCAGTATTGGGGATCTCTTCCAATTGCCCACACGTTCACCATCACCCTCGTCTTCACTGGTATATCATACCCATGGATGTTGGTTGCTTCGGTGCATTCTCTAGGGATCAACAATGGAGTTGGACAGTGTAACCTTAGTGTCTCCTTCACCACTAGCTTCAAGTAACTTAGTTCTTCAATATCACTTTCTTGAATTGTTTTCTTTCCTTTAAGTGCTTCCCTTAATTCGGCTTGTAACTTTGCCATCACTCTTGGGTTCTTCATCATTTCTGACATGCCCCATTCTAATGTTGCTGCCGAGGTATCCATTCCAGCAGCGAATATGTCCTATAAACAGTTGATTTTCTTTTCTTTAGTTTTTTATTTTGGAAAATGAAAACACGATGAAATACTAAAAATCAATGAAAGAGAGAAGCAATTACTAAAACAAATATGTATTTGTACACTAAAATCAGTGATTAAAATCAACAATCAATGTATTTATATATAAATATATATGTGATTTAATTTATTTTCAATATATATTTATATTCTAATTTTTTAACATATATTTTAT
>NC_029789.2:9484702-9485225 GCF_000816755.2 Arachis ipaensis | reverse complement strand
CATAACGATAATTAAAAAACATGCTGTCTTAACAATAGTTTTTTGATAATTGAATATATAGGGATATTAAAAGGAGACTCCAAAGTGGAACCCCTATTTTTTTTTGGGTGAAGACTGATGAATCTCTAATGTTATAGAAAATATTAGAGAACCGATCTTTTATATTTATTTTATATTTAAATTAATAATAATTAACTTTTTATTTTCTAACACTAAAAAAATTGACTCTTGAAAATTTTCATTGTTAGAACATAGTAACGTACACACACGAAACAAAACAAGTCAACAATAGAGACGGATTCTATCTAGCTAGGACTCAGCCAGGCAGGTGGGGGCATGCATTAGAGACGCTTGGCCCCAGCCCCCAACTTATCCAAAATTTATTATATGTGGGACTTTGAGTTCAAAGCTTCAGCTAGAATGAGTAGTGCAATCACATTTTCAATCATTTTCCGTTGAAAACTCCAAAATTATTATTATAGATTAGATGTATCTATCTTGTTGTGCTCTAAGATTACATGTT
>NC_029789.2:9482273-9484313 GCF_000816755.2 Arachis ipaensis | reverse complement strand
ATGAATATATATGTGTATACATGCGCCGCCAAACAAATAATCACTCAAAGAAAACTTTTAAGAGGAATGCTAGGGGTAATAATTTTTGTGATTTGTAGTCATCAAATAGTTATTAATGATGGTTTTAATAGTGTAAGATTAGTGTAAAATTTTATCCAATAATTAACTTTTCTTTACTAATTATATGCTAGCCAGATTTAACAAAGTTGCTGGCCCCTAAACTTTTCCAACTTTTAATAAACAAATTTTGAATAGTCTTTTTTTATGGATAAATTCTTACTAGAGATCATCATATTCATCATCAGTGATAGTATGTACGAAGGAAAAGTATAAGTAATTAACAATATTTTTAAACAATGTGAATTATTAAAAAAATAAATTAATTTTAAATTTAATTAATAACATTAAATTAAAATGTAATGTATTTTTATTTGATTGGTAGTTGTTCATATTGTTCAAAATGATCATTGTTTATCTAGCACTTCCCATATATTAATTGTGTGTGTATATTGGAAAAGTATGAGTTTTCCTTAAATTACTTTGGTTATGTGGGTGGCAACAATAAAAACCTGAGAAAGAGGAATTTTGATAGACAAAACAATGAAAATAAAAAGAGCAGATCACAGAAAAAAAGGTTAAGAGATGAGTGCATTAAAATGTACTAACCCCAATGACCGCTTTGACGTTTGTGATTGTTAGGTTGGTCTGGAGACTCCCACTTTGCTGAACTCTCAACAGAACATCAACAAGGTCTTCCTCTTCAACGTCGGTCCTACCTTCTGTTTGCTTCTTTTGATGCTCCTTTATGATGTCCTCCATGAACTTATCAAGTCTCTCGTGCAGATTCTCCACCTTTGACTTCAATCCACTCAAATAAAACAGAGGTTTGATTGAAGGAAACAAATCCCCCCAATGAAACCCTCCCAAGATTTGCATTGCTTCTTTGATGAGAAGGATAAACTCACTATGGTCCATGTTGGAGTTACCAAAGGCAGCCCTGTAGACAGTTACACTTATCAAGTGGAAAATCATGTCAGACAGATTGATCCGTGAACCCGCAGATTCACGGATCTTCTGGATGGTTCTTTCCATCTCGGCTTCTCTTATAAAAGCCAGAGACTGAACCTTTTTCTTACTCAAAAGTTCCAGAGTACATATCTTGCGCATGTCTCTCCAGTAATCGCTGGACGGAGAGAATACAATATCTGCAGGGCCATATACTAGAGTTGGAACAGCAGCAAGAAGAGGCCTCCTTTGAAAAGATCCATCGTAGGTTTTGAGTACCTCCTTGGCTAGCTTAGCGGAAGATATAACTACTGTGGAGTTTTCACCCAGTTTGAGGTGCATGAAGGGTCCATACTTTTTTGCTAGTTCTCTGAGAGAACGGTGTGGCAGTGGTCCTGCTTGTGCAACTTGATGGAAGTTACCAATGAGGGGTAATTTCCATGGACCAGGTGGTAGTTTATGAGTGGGCTTGGTTTTTGACTTGTAATATTTCACAAGAAAAGAGAACAGTATCAACAGAAAAAACGTAGGAACAAGCAAGGAGGAGGATTCAGCTTCCATGTTACCAAGAACAAATTATTGTTAGTTTAATCTCAAGAATTTTCTTGGATCTGAGGTTGTTTGTTATAATGATTGTATGGATATTTGATCTTATTTATAGAATCTTGAAACTCGGAGACATGTTAATTATACATATGTTGAGTTGATCAACTCCTCGTATGTAGCATAGGAAAAATTCTTAAATTATTGGGACTACTCTTTAGTCAACAATTTTTATTACAAAAACAATTAGAGTGAATACCCAATTCGGCATATATCGAAGACACAACGAGATCTTTAATAAAAGTCTTTGAACTTTATTTTTTTTATAAAATTGATTAGTCTTTATATCAAAAAAAAAATTAACATAAGAGTTAATCAGTCTTATAAAAGTAAAACTCAGTGATTGAATTAGATATTTTTTTTGTTAAAGATCTCGTTGTCTTTTGAAATAATTGTTAAAGGTCGTTTAGGATTTTTCTCAAATAATTATTA
>NC_029789.2:9481536-9481784 GCF_000816755.2 Arachis ipaensis | reverse complement strand
AAAAAATTAGGGTTCTCCAACGAACCACGCTATACGATTAATAATTTTTGTGAGAACCTATAGTTGACAAAAAAAAAAATTAAAATCAACTATCCAAGCATATCACATGTCGCTTTTTTTCTAAGGAGGAAGAATGAAAATGATATAATTTATTGATACTACAAAAAATTATTCACAAAAAGGTGTGCATGAAATCATTTACTTTATCAGGTTTAGAATTTAACATTTATATTTCTATTTTTTTATTA
>NC_029789.2:9480083-9481468 GCF_000816755.2 Arachis ipaensis | reverse complement strand
ATCTATACATTTCTTTTTTATTAATCTTCTTATTTTTTCTTAAAAAATTAAATAAAAATAAAAAAAGAAAACACATAAGACAGAAGAGGAGAAGACAATCCAGTCCAAAAAAAAGAAAAGGCGCA
Organism: Arachis ipaensis; assembly: GCF_000816755.2. Taxonomy (NCBI): domain Eukaryota; kingdom Viridiplantae; phylum Streptophyta; class Magnoliopsida; order Fabales; family Fabaceae; genus Arachis; species Arachis ipaensis. The sequence continues at coordinate 9,481,343 of NC_029789.2, read as the reverse complement.
GAAGAACCGTAGAATAAGAAATTGGACATGGAGAAGATGTACGATTTACTAGAAGTTGAACGCGTAAGAAAAGTAAAAAGGAAAACACGTTTAGAAATATATTTTGTTAGATTTGATTACAAAATTAATTTGGTCATTCAATATTTTTTTTATAAGTAATTACTTTTTGAGAAAAATTTTAAACGTTTCTGACAATTATTTTAAAAGACATGACAATTATTTCAAAAGACAACGAGATCTTTAAAAAAAATATTTAATCTAACTCTTGAATTTTATTTTTATAAGACTGATTAACTCGTGTGTTAATGTTTTTTTTTATAGAGAGACTAATCAATCTTATAAAAATAAAGATCAAAAATTGAATTGGGTATTCACTCTCATTTATCTTTATAAAATACTCCTAGATCAACCTCTCAGCGTATCAACTTGCATTGTTTGATATATTGACAGATAACCATAAATAAATATCTAACAATCTTTTAGTCAACATGTAATTAATTCAGAAATATCGTATTTCTCAAGCCAGGACAAATTAAACTGATTATCGCATAATTAAAACACAAATTATTGTATCTTATTTAATACAATCTAATTGACCCGGTGCATCTACCACTTGCCTGAACATTATCTGATCCTTTGTTTAATAAACATTCAAATTCAAATGGGGTAATAATTTGCTATTAATTGTTTCCATTCTCTACTATCAACGCAATAACGAATAAATAAATATAAAGTCAAGGCTATGGTGTAATGGTGGAAAACTTCAAGTTTTGAACATGCATTTATATATATATATACAACTTGATTTTGAGCTGTTGATTAAGTTACCCAAATGCACTTGCTAGTTCTGCATGCTCTAAGTTCCGAGATGGAATAATCTTATATTCTAGAGAGAGACTTGTATCCTGCAGGGGGAATATAATCATTAAAAAAACAAACAGAGCATTCACTCTAATTAAATTATATAGTCAAAAGTTGACATATGCTTATAAAATTGTTAATATGCGTGCTTCCATCAGCTGGGTTTGAACTTTGAACTTTGAATCGATCGGATAAACGCCGTAAGAAAAACCACGTACGTACACAGTTACGTAGAATTCTGGAAAACCCAACTTTTCGAAAACCGGCAGCCATGGAGCAGAAGAGAGGTAGGAAAGGAGATTGGCAGGTGAAGATTCCGGCACAGCGTTTGGAAATAAGCTGACCGTCCAATGCAATGCGTCATCCATTTGAACATTTTATTGTATTTTTCTGATATAA
>NC_029789.2:9474434-9479165 GCF_000816755.2 Arachis ipaensis | reverse complement strand
CATATGAAGATGACATTATAAAAAGTTAGACTTTGATTAGTAAATAATTTATATGTTACTAATTTATCTGTTAAAATTTGATTAGTATTAAATTAATTTTGTAGTTAATTAATGTGTTAGACTTTTATCTGTAAAGTATTTAATTTATAAATAGTTTAAATTTTAGTGATTTATTTATTAAAATTTGATTAGTACTAGCTTAATTTTTTTATTAATTTAGGTATTAGTAATTTAGTTGTTAAAATTTGATTAGTATTAAATTAATCTTTTAGTTAATTAATGTGGGTTAGACTTTTATCTGTAAAGTATGTAATTTATAAATAATTTAAGTCTTAGTGATTTATCTGTTAAAATTTGATTATTACTGAATTAATTTTTTAGTTAATTGATATGTTAGACTTTTATCTGTGAAGTATTTAATTTATAACTAGTTTAGGTCTTAGTAATCTATCTGTTAAAATTTGATTAGCACGAATTTAATTTTTTCGTAATTCATGTGGTACTCTTTTATTTGTGAATTATTTAATTTACAAATAATTTACGTGTTAGTCTTTTTTCTATTAAAATTTGATAAGTGCCAAATTAATTTTTTTTGCATGATGCAGCCGACTAGGTGTATTTATAGTGTTAGGACTTATGATGTAATAGAATATGCCTCTACATGACCGGATCATACCTTATTTGGAAACTGCAAGTTTGTATCACTTGGCGAGACTGAATAGTCATTGATTCTGAGTGGATATGAGTTTGGTGAGGACATTCATTAAGAGGTGGTGTCCTAAGACGCACACGTTCCACATGCCATTCAGAGAGTGCAGTATCACACTGCAAGACATGGCTTATCAGTTGAGATTGCTCATTGATGGGGAGACTGTTAGTGGGTGCCTCACTAACTTTTGAACCGCACATTTCTGACGGGAAACCAACGTGGGAGTGGTTTCAAGAGTTATTCGACGAGCTACCACCACTGAATAGGGTCAAGAGATGACGATCCACTTCACATGGTTTTACAAGAGATTTGGATGCTCCATGCCGATACGAGTGAGGAGACAGTGCGTAGGTACGCTCGTGCTTACGTCATGATGTTACTATCGACTCAGCTATTCGATGACAAGAATGGAAAGCGGGTTCACCTTCATGGCTGCTGTTTATGGCGAGACTTGACGAGTTGGGCAAGTATAGCTGGGCCTCAGCTACACTGACCTGGTTGTATAGATGCATGTGTTGGGTCGCAAACAGAAATGTGGTTAACTAGGCCGGACCACTTCAGCTATTACAGTCCTAGATTTTCTGGCAGTTCCCGACACTGAAGCTGAGTGGTTTTGACACATTTAGATTTTCGCTAGCATCCAAGCATCATTTAATATTTTGTGCATTAGACATGCTTATTTTAATTTATTATCCTTTTTTATGCACTACTAACAACAAACATTGTAGGTGGGCAACATATCTACTAACCTCCAATGTCAGGGAGCAAAGAGTGGTTCAGATGCATCTTGCTTTGGACAAATTGCGTGATCGACACATAAGTTGTTTAGATTTGGCTAATGTAGCATACACAATTGACATTATATATCTTTTTATTGTGTTTTCTAAGTCCTAGCCTGTCCTTTACAGTTTTTGTAGGAGCCTTATTCTGCTGCTGGGGTGGTAGCTGTTGTTCATCTAGAGATACTGGCCGAGGAGCATTGTAGGTTATGACGACAGGTAGTCACGAGATTGATATATTTTGTTATGATAGAGTGGCACCAAGTTGAAAGAGTTGTGTCGTAGCTCGACGGTATACAGCATCTCCTTCAACCAGCTCTTAATATAGACTGGCTCCATGCGAAAGATGGTAGAGGTGGAGATTGATGGTTCCCCACTTATTATCAGACGTGGCATCTGCATTAGAATAACAGAGTTTATTTTGTCCTGATGATGGAGAGAGTTGCTGATCCAAGTCCATCTGCAGAGTACCTTGACTGGTGGCATCAGGTGGCCCACAAAATTCTCTTCCCGGATGCCGCATTTGATGACCCTAGGCCGATAGATATATCAGAGGAAGCTTGTCGTAGAGGGGCATCTCAGGCACCTGCCAGGGTGCAAGTACCGGATGTGCCTGATAACGGGCGTGTTGAAGGTTGACAACGTGTTAGTACACATGCCTCCGATCTGGAGTGGTGTTGGCTAGACGATATGATGGATGAGGATGATGGCGATGATCACAGGAGAGGAAATGGCGATCATCGTGTTTGTCGAGGTAAACCGAGCAGTCGAGGTGGCAGAGGTGGAGATGGATTAGTTGCCCAGGTGAGAGTTCCGCTGGTGCGGACGAGGGAGGTCATGATGAAGGTGCGGCTGTTGGAGATGTTGAGACTAGGCTCGGCGGCGGCAATTTCACCGTTTGTTCCAACTCTCAGGTATTCGAGGATGTCGGCACCCAAATGTTCACTGATTTTGCTACCACTACCATGGGTATAGACATTGAGGATCAAATATCTAAGTGAAACTCGGTAGTTGCCAAGTGAAAAGTTACTAGAAGGAATCGTCTCAGGCTCTCAGCCACAGTATACTCAAAATGATGCTTATCAAACAAAGTGATGGTGAAGCACCTCGAGTCTCTCAGGTTGCGCTCTATTACTTTCACCAAAGCCTGCAAAATTGATGTCCAGTCCCCAATTGTGCTTTGGCCGTTTGTCCTCCTATAACAAACATTTCGACAAGCCCTCTATAAGTGGACTTCACCAGCGATGTGACTGGGAGATTCCTTGTACCCTTAAGTACATAATTAACACATTCAGAGATGGTGGTGGTCATGTGGCCAAACTGTCCCGTTATCCTGATGTTTGGTCCACTTATCATAGTCCATTCAGTTGGCCCAATCGCACATAGCCAGATTCTTAGTCTGCATAATCTCGAACCAAAACCAATAATCAAACTTTGCCTCGATCTTCGCATATACAGCATTCACAAGTAGCCTTTTTGTGTCCTGACCTTTGAAACTTAGGAAAAAGTTCGTCGTCACATGACAAATGTAAAATGCCCGATAAACACGCGGGGGTAGCCAACCACTATCAACTGCTGCTACGGCAGCCTTGATACTGTTGTGCCTGTCAGCCTTGATGAACAAATGACATGGTAATCAAGTTGTCAGTGTTCGCTTGAAATAAATGTAGCTGAGCAAGTGTGCGGACCATTATACCTTCTAACCTCCTAGGTACCTTTTTGTTGGTGTAGTGTGATGCGAATCAACCAAGTGCAACCTTTGTCGAATTCCTTACATTACTCATGATACTTAAGATGATCTAATTCTAACATCCTGTACTCAACTCCTCTACAGATGCTATAATCATTCACATTCAACACAACTTCCTCTTTATTTTGGAATGATTGCCCAATCTGAAATTTTGTGGGAGCGGTTCCATGATGCAATCTTTGACCACCAAAGGCAACATCTATGTTCGGTTGTTGCCCCATAGCATCCAAGTTCATGGTTGAAAAGTGTGGAGGATATTGTTGTGTTTTGAAATTTGATGGGCCTTGCTGTGTACGTGCATTGCTCCTTGTATCCTCACCACTGTCCCAACTATATCGAGAGGCTCTTCGTCTGAATCATCCTTTCTTATTGTATTTTCAACTCGATTAGGTTCACTGTCACCTACACAATCAAGAATCATGACAGGAGAACTAGCCATCTCAATTGCCAGCTGCCAAAATGAACAGTTCTCCAATGCTACACAACCATCTTCATCCGCACGGTTCAAATCAACCGCAACGGATGGAGATGCAACGATTGAACAAGTCGGTGCAACCACAGGCATCAAATTGGAAGCACCCCAAGCCAGTCGACTGAGAATTTGGAGCTGATGCCCCAGAACTGTTGACACCATCCTCCAACTTCGCATACAACTTGTGTATTCTGACCTCCGAAAAACTTCTCTGATAATGAAACAGAACCTGCAAATCTTCATCAGACCGTATCACAAATGTATCATACTTCACACCGGTTAATACAACTGCAATAGATATTTTATAAAATAACTTCTTCACCCACTTGGTCCCAAACACCCCAAACTTTTGCAATATGCTGGTTTTTAGATCTGACAAGATTTTCGATGAACGAATAAATATACTCAAAGGTTCTTTGTCGGTAAACTTCACACCCTCTCTTTTACTTTTATAATTTTTTTTCAGAGCAATACACTAGTGCTAAAAAATTATCCTCTCATTAGACATTATAAAAATGACTCTCTCCTTGATAATTACCTTCAATTTGTATATATAAAGCTTATAGACTTCATAAATGTGATAAGAGTTTTGTAATTTATGTATAAATACTTTTTTTCATAAACTGCAATAGAAGTCTCGTAATTTTATGTCCAAACGCTGCTTTTCATAAATTACAATAGAAGTCTCACGGTTTATTTATAATCAAATGATAAATTATGGTTAATAGCTGCGATTTATATAGAAATAAAATAGGACTGATATATAATGAGTTATATAGATTGTTGTATGTGCATAAATATAAATTTCAATTGATTTATTTAGATAAATTTTTTCATGTTAATATTAGATTAAAAAAATGATATATAACAATCAACATCTCTGACTTAAATATACTCTTAAAAAATTTAAAGAGTCGTGTATAAAGTCTTTTTATATATAGTAATAATGTACAACAATTAATATATAACAATCAACATCTGACTTTAGTATACTCTTTAAAAATTTAAAGAGTCGTGTAAA
>NC_029789.2:9469778-9474095 GCF_000816755.2 Arachis ipaensis | reverse complement strand
ATTTTTAATTTGATCTTTAATTTTTCAAACATCCTATTTCAATCAAAAAATTTTTTTAAACGAATTTAATATTATTCTACCATTAAATTTGACACGAACATTAACATATTAAAGAATAATAATATTTGATTTCAGTATTTAAGTAAAATCGACTCACTTAACAATCCTTAATATAAAATCAATTTCTTTGACTTTGGAACGTTGACGGTTGATTTTATGATTTGAAATTTTATAAAAGAAGAAGAAGAACGAAAAGGAAAAGTGTTTCAAGTGGAGTGACAAACGGGTTAACCCGCCCCGTCAAGTAAGGCGGTCCCAAATTTCTCTTTCGCTCCACCTAACGGCGGGTTGGCGGGCTAAACCCTCCAATTCTCTTTTTTTTATTATTAATTTTTAAAATTTTTTATTAATAAACTCTTAAATATTAAACAATATATATAATTTCACAACTATTTCAGTAAATTTATAATGTCTAAAGACATAAAAAAATTATAATTTTTAAATTTACAAATATTAAAGTCTTTATAATTCTAAATATATAATAAACATAATTATCAACCAAGTTTTTTAAAACAAAATAATAAAATTAACATGGTAAAAAATAAACAAATATTGTCCAAAACATATAATTAAACATCTTCAAATCTCTAATTAATCAAACATAAAACATAATCCAAATTATAACTTAGAACATTTTCAATTACAAAAAAAACGACGGGCCCGCCAAGAAAGCCCACCCTACCCCGCCAAAACCCGCAGATTAGGTGGCCTTTTTAATTATAGAAATTTTTTAAATTTTTAACCTAATCCTCTTTTTTAGCGAGTTACGCAGGTTGATCTGGCGAGTTTCGATCCATTTGCCACCCCTAATTTCAAGCATGTTTTTTGTTTTTGTAACGCTAAAAATGTTAATTAACCTCTATGTCACTCACTTCATTAATTATTCGTGTCAAATTTAATGATGGGATAATATTAAATTCATTTAAAATTTTTTAAAACAAAAATAAAATCTCTAAAATATTAAAAATTAAATTAAAATTTCTCAAATATTAGAACCAAAATTAAAGGTTAATTACCCTAAAAAATTCATTACTTTCATATATACACAAAGTTGGAGAAGTTGTGTAAATATACCATTTCGTAATACTATTACATAAATAAAGAAAAGGTAAGGATCAGCATTTTTTTAATTAATTTTAGCCAAGATTTGATCAATATAATTTTTTTTATACCAATACGATAGATAGCATATTTAAACTTTATTTTACATATATATAAAAATGTTATTACTGGCTATGATAATTCTAATTTTTTAAATTATTATTAATTAATAATTATTCAAATTTTATTTTTTTTAAAATATGTATTAGGAGTTATTTACCTATACGTTTCCTTTATATAAATGTTGGTAACTTGAACAGAAAACTTGATTAGAACATTATGATAAAGTTATGGATCATAAACAGTGGGAATCAAACACAAGGCATGTTTTCTTCCAATTGCCAAGCCAGCGAGTTCAGTCATGTCTACATCTTCAGACTTCATCCCACTGGGGAGTTCCCAATTGAAATGGTAAAGTAAGAGAGCCAAAGGAAGTGTAACGCTGGCAACACCAAAAGTCATGCCAGGGCATATTCTTCTTCCTGCCCCAAATGGTAAATACTCAAAATTATTCCCTTTGAAGTCCAAAGAACCATCTTCAAACCTCTCAGGTATAAAACTCTCAGAATCATGCCAGTATTGGGGATCTCTTGCAATTGCCCACACATTAACCATCACTCTTGTTTTGATTGGTATAGCATAGCCATGAATGTTGGTTGCTTCGGTGCATTCTCTGGGTATTAACAATGGAGATGGTGAGTGTAACCTTAGTGTCTCTTTGACCACTAACTTTAAGTAACTTAGATCTTCAATATCAGTTTCATGAATTGTTTTCTTTCCTCTAAGTGCTTCTCTTAATTCAGTTTGTGCCTTTGCCATCACTCTTGGGTTCTTTATCATTTCTGCCATGGCCCATTCTATTGTTGATGCTGTGGTTTCCGTTCCAGCAACAAACACGTCCTGTAAATAGTTGAAGTTTTCTTTATCTTTTTATTTTCCTATTTAATTAATTTGTATTTTAAAAATATATTCTAAAAGTATAATAATAAAAAATTTTTATTTTTTAATAAATTAATAATTAAAATATGTCTTCAAAATACATTTTAATACAAAATTTTAATGAAAAATAAAACATGATAAAATACTAAAACATGTATGAAAGAAAGAATCAATTAATAAAACACGACAGGTCATATATTGAAATGAGAAAAACTATATATACTTTTTAAATACTAAAATGACAATTTCCTCCCTTCTATTTGTAAAATGTACACTTTAATCTATTTGGTTAAAAATGTTAACAGAATATTTCATTTAAAAAAAATTAAATATTTTATTCAATAAAATTAATATTCTAATTTACCATATTATCCCTTTATATTTATTTACTAACTAAACTCAATTTTTGAATTAGGATTCCAATTCCCTCACGGAAAAGTATAGATAACCAACAATATTTTTGAACAATATGTGAACAATGTGAATTAATAGGAATAAAAAAGTAAATTAATTTTAAATTTAATTAGTAGCATTAAATTAGAATGTAGTGTATTTTTATTTTCAACATGGTCATTGTTTACCTAGCACTCCCCTTCCCTCATAGTCGCTCAAATATCTATTTATCTATATTATCGTTCCTACGCTATTTCTCTTTCAATCTCTCCAATTTCCTTTGTTTGTCTCTGCCATGCATCGCTACCTAGGTGCTTTCATTGCTGCATAGCTTTGTGTAATCATCACTGTTATTATCAATTCAAGTAATAAGGTTTGGCATCTTTTTCTCAAACTCAATTAATTTACAAAAAAAATTCATATCATTGGCAATCTTGGATATATCCCTAAACCCTTCATTTTGAATTTCTTGTTTTTGCATAGCTTTTTTTTGTCGTTTCTTTGCTTCTGTTATAGTTATTCATTATTAATTATGCCAATTTTTTTTCATTTTAGCAAAATGTCTACCAATATTGAAGCTATATCTAATGTCAATGAGTATAATAGAACTGAATCTTCTATTGAACAATTATTTACCGATAGTGATGAAGAATATGATATTAATAAGGATTAATGCGTAGAGAGTTATTTGGATGATGAGGAGTGGAACGAGGATGACTACATTTTAGAAGAAAAAAGTGAAGTAGAAATTAATATAGAGAATGAAGGTGAGATAATGGAAAGATTTTGTAAAAGTAAAAAAACTAAAATGCACTATTTATTTGATGTTGCAGGATATATATTAAAAAAGATAAACTTTCTAAAAATCATTCTTTAAATTTGACAATTCAATGACAGATTTAGAAGTTTCAAGAGTTGAGTATCGAAAATTGCAGCTTGCAGAAGGGACAATACATCAACATAAAAACATATTTTATTATGCACAATGCTCTTTATTTAGGTTAAAGAACTTACTTGGTAGGGATGTGAAGGAATGAGATATTGATTTTTTAAATTTGGAATTTATTCATCTCGACTTGTTTTTAAATTTTGATAAAGTTGTTAATAAATTTCAATAGTTTTATGAAACAAATTATTTATCAATATTAATTATACATATTAACAGTGGTAAGATTTTTTTATTTAATGTTAAAATAATATATATTGATATCGAAAAATTAATAGTAAAATATAAAAATAATTTTTAACAAAAATTTTGGTAAAATCATAATTTAATAATTAAAAAATTATTGAAGAGTATCTTAGAAAAAATAATTTAATTATTAAATTTTTTTAAAAATTTCTATTTTATAAATAAAGAGAAATAGAGTATCATTTTAGTATCTCTCAGTGACATTTTCTCAAAAGAAATAATACAATCATATGAAATATGTAAAGACCGTGTTGTGTTTATAATAGTTGTTTGATAATTAAATTGGGATATTGTAAAAGGAGACCCTAGTATGAGAGAATCTGAGCCGCTTTTTTTTATTTGGTCAAGACTGATGAACTTCTGTCCTAGTACACAGTAAAAAGTCAACAAATTGTTCGCTAGGCGACAGGTGGAGGGCATGCACGAGAGAGGCTTGGTCCCAACTCCCAACTTATCTAAAAGTTATGGTATGTTTGACTTTCAATTTAAAACTTCAGAATCAGTCAATCACATTTTCAATAATTTTCCCTTTGAAAACTTCCAAATCATTATTATTCTCTCGAGTTTTTTTTTTTTTTTAAATAATTCTTGGTCTAAAACAATATAGATTTTATCTTTTACAAAGTTAGTTA
>NC_029789.2:9468759-9469706 GCF_000816755.2 Arachis ipaensis | reverse complement strand
TATAAATTAATAAATTTATTTTAAAAAAAATACATTTATTCAAGAACGATAATGAGAAACAAGCAAGAGAGGTGAGGAAAGAGGTTATAGTTTGATTTTTATTTTTAGGAGAAGAGAAAAAACGATTTTGCTAAAATAAGGAGTATAAACTTCAAATTAAAAAGTATTATGTGACAAAATGTTAAATTTTAATCACTGTGACAATGTTTCGTGCTAAATACAAGACATGCTTATTTATTTTTATCATGATTCAGCATTCGTAGTTAAAATTTAATAGCTAAATTCTATTTTTGTGGTAGTGCTAAATAATGACAAAAAATACTAAAAATTATTCACCTTAAAATTTTTTATTTTATTTAATGAACTTTAATAAAGTATACAAGTGGCATCATTTTATTGATCTATTTTTAAAATAATGTAGTCTCTTTTTACTTATGTCATCAATATCATTTTAAAAATAATATATCATACAAATTTTAATTTTATATCATTTCAATTATTATAAAAATAAAAAATAATACCCAAAATAGATTTCATTGAAATTGCTCTAAAAATTATACATCACTAAGTCAATTAGACAACTCTAACAAATAGTTTGTACGTGGTAGCTGGAGCTGGAAAATTCATTAATCCAGAATCAGCTCATTCACCACTAGGACTATTCAATTCAAACTTAAATCTTTTATAAAAAGAAATACAGTTTTGATATATTTTAGAAAGATATTAGGTCTTATCATTTTTTATTTGAATTAATATTAGCCAATTCTCTTTTTTTTTATACGAAAAATATTAGTTTCCCTAATATTTCCGATCAAATAAGAATATCGATTAGTATATTTGATTTAAAAACGACTTTTTTTTATATCATCCATTTCTTTCCTTTAAAATTATTTAATCGGGTTAGAATATTTATATAAACATTATTTTTTATATTTTTTTATAAAATA
>NC_029789.2:9458993-9468613 GCF_000816755.2 Arachis ipaensis | reverse complement strand
TCACACACTTCTTTTTATATCCGTAAAAAATAGCACCGAAATTTTTTAACCGTGACACAAAAATTTTTTAATTTTGACACAAAATTTTTTAATTTTGACATCGAAATTTTTTAAAATTTTGAATTTCATGTTGCAATTTTTTTACTTCTTATTTTTTTTTCTTCTTTTTTCATGCAGAATTTTTGTATTTTTTTTATAAATTTATGTGTTTCTTCAAAAAATTTTGTGTTTATTATTGTTAGAAAGAATAAACAAAAAATGAAACAAAAATTTGCATAATTGTTTCTATTCTTTTTTTGGTTTTTTTTTTTTAATTTCTTTTTAGAGGATGAAACAATAAGAATTATGAGAGTGTGAAACAAGAAAAACTATGAAAACAAGAAGAAGAAGGAGGAGGAGGAAGAGTTGTTGTTACATGTGACACATAAAATAAAGTGCTGCAGTTCTTTTATTATTTTTGAAAGAAGAAGACGACAATAACGACAATAACGTTGAAGAAGAATTGCGCAGAAAAAATAAGACAAAACAAAATACTATAGATTTTTTGTAATTCTTTTTTAGAAGAAGAAAACGACGTTAAAGAATAATTGTACAAAAGGAGAAGAAAATAATGAAGAGAAAAAGGAAAAAGAAAAGAAGAAGAAGAAGGTGGAAAGAGATAATAATAATGAGGGTGATGATAAGGAAGAACATACAAAAAAATACACTTAAGTAAATTTGACTTGTTGATTTGGTTAAAAAATTATTTAGTTAGTTAGTATTTCTTGTAATAAAATAGTTAAATTTTTTATAATAGAATAATTTAACATTTTTAAAACAGGATAATCAAACTGTTACAGCCGATTAATTATTAATTCAAAAATGACACAAAACAAAGGCCGGTGTAACGAAAGATTCAAAATGTTTAGTTTTCAATTTAGTATATATATATTCTGCCATGTAGAGGAACAAGGTATATATGTGCAAACAAATAGTTTCTTTTTGAATACTTAGGCACGTGAGATCTTATATTCATCACCCTAAGACAATATATTAAATGGACAAAGTGTACAATAAATATTGGTAAATATTAAACTCACAATATGATATTTATAATTTTTTAGTGTATATTTTTATCTATTTAAAACTTTTTTATGTATATTTTTGTTTATTTATTTTAATATATATTTTTTATTTACTTTTATACTGATAAAATAAACATAACGAAAATAAAATAAACACACACAAAAAAGTTACAATGAATGCATTAATTAATGTACTAATTAAGTTACTAACCCCAACGACAGCTTTGATGTTTGAGATTGTTAGCTTGGTGTGGAGACTGTTACTTTGCTGCACTCTCAATAGAACATCAACAAGGTCTTCCTCCTCTACATTAATCCTACCTTCTCTTTGCTTCTTTTGATGTTCCATTACGATATCCTCCAAGATCCTATCAAATTTCTTGTACAGCTTCTCCACCTTGGACTTCAACCCACTCAAATAATACAGAGGTTTGATGGATGGAAACAAATCCGCCCAATGAAACCCTCCAAAAATTTCCATCACTTCTTTGATCAGAAGCACAAACTCGTCAAGATCCTTGTTGTAGTTACCAAATGCCGCCCTGTAAACAGAAGCAATTGTCAAGGAGAAAATCATGTCAGTGAGATTGATCCGTGAACCCGCGGATTCACGGATCTTCTGAACGAGATTTTCAGTCTCGGCTTCTCTTACAGAAGCCAGAGACTGAACCTTTTTCACACTCAAAAGCTCCAGAGTACATATCTTGCGCATGTCTCTCCAGTACTGGCCGATGGGAGAGAATGCAATATCTGCAGGGCCATATACAAGGGTTGGAACAGCAGCAATAAAAGGCCTCTTTTGAAAACAGGCATCATGGTTTTTGAGTACCTCCTGGGCTAGCTTAGCGGATGATACAACCACTGTGGAGTTCTCACCGAGTTTTAGGTGCATGATAGGTCCATATTTCTTTGCAAGTTCTCTGAAAGAACGGTGTGGTAGTGGTCCTGCTAGTGCAACTTGATGGATGTTACCAATGATGGGTAATTTCCATGGACCAGGGGGAAGGTTAATGGATCTTGGTTTGAAATATTTTGCAAGAAAATGCAAGACTGTGAAGACCAAAATTGCAATACCCAGTAAGTAGTTTTGAGGTTCCATGTTATTAATTAATTAATCGACCTCTGAAGGTATGTGCTTGTAATGATTTTTGCTTAGATTTAGCTCCTATTTATACAACTTTATGTAAATGAAAAATCTTAATTATTTAGGATTTAGGAAGATAAACTACAAAATATCGTATATATGCTTTCAAGTTTCAACATCAAAGGTAAAATTTGTCAACCAGGTGATCTTGAAGTTTCATAAAATTCGTGAATGGAAGTATCGTATGCTTATCTTTTTCTAATTGCTCAATTATTGGACTTGATTTTCCACTTAGACACTTTCATCATCAATCAACAGCGGATGGAAATTTGAAATTTGACGTGGTTTGTTTTTTTTTTTTTACTTAAATAACTTAAATAAAAGAAGAAAGAAAAAACAAAAGAACTAATTAAATAAAAGGATAATTCTTGCAATTGCAACCATGAAACTCCGGAACATTAAACAATTATGAATTATAAATAATTAACAGAGAGAGAGAGAGAGAGAGAGAGTTGTGTGAAGAAACTTTTTCATACCAAGCTTCATCAAGAAGAGCAATGATTCCACCTGGTTTCTGCATCAAAAGGATTGCTTTAGATAATGAGGGCATAACATTTTGAAGGCAAATTCAGAGGAGACATCTTGGAAATTCTTTGTAATAATTGCAAAGATGTCTACATACTGTAAACAAATTAGTATCTAAGTTGCATTTTTGAATATTACAAAGTAAATCAAATACAAACTACATAAGCAGTTTGCAAACATATATATATATATATATAACATTAGATGTTGCTCTATCAGATTGAAATCTAGCTATAAATATTTCAAACTGAAGCATAGCCATAAAGTATGTATAAACCTTTTCAATTAGATCAAGTACATCTTGATTATCCACAAATTCTAAGTAGTTCCAGTCAATCCCTTCTTTTGTATATCTCTCTTGTTCCATCTTAAACACATGCTGCAGGACATTATCCATGTTGGAATGCATGTTATGAGAAAAAGTGATAGTTGAAGTTGTCAAATATCTAAAAACTAACCTCATACCTGGTTGAAATGTTGCTGCAGCTTTTCATTTGTGAAATTAATACAAAACTGCTCAAAACTGTAAAGAGGGAATTAGATATCAACTCAGATTTATGCTACTCTCAAGAGGAACAATGATATGTGTGTGCGCGCGCGCGCACACGCATGTGTTTGAGTGAATAATATGATTATGTTCACCTGTTATTCTTAAAGCTTTCAAAGCCATATATGTCAAGAACACCAATGAGACATTTTGACTCTGGGTCTTGCCCAATTGAGACATTGATTTTTTGGACTAACCTGCACATAACAATAGAACAGATAAAAAATTATTCAGATTCAAATAACATAAGTGCAATAAACATAGGATAGGACACATTTTTCATATTTTAAATTCATAATTTTACACTTGACATTAACATAGTACCAGTCAAATAAACAAGAATATAGTGTTTTGGCTAAACCATCCCTGCTAACCGTTGCACCAAGAGGATCAAGACTTCTTTTAATAACTTCCTCTGGGGTAATCATCACACGCTTACAAAGTACATCTTCCAAAGCACTAGGATCGCACCTGAAATAAGAAATAATTTAAAAGATATGTAACATTAACAAAAAGAAAGCTATTGCAAATGATAACAATAGAAATTTGGTCACACATGAGAAGTTCTGCGGTTATTTGGAGATGCAACTTGGACTCTTCATTTTCTAGAACTGATGAATCAGTTTCTTCCTCTGATTTTGCAAAGTTAATGTTTCCAAGATGAAGAATAGCAGCTATAACTCTGAAGATTGCTTCCTAAGAGGAAGGAGAAAAGTATTCATTACCATTTTACTTGAAAGATTTGCTACCATGGGCAGATAACAAAAATATTAGCATAACTAAAAAAGTGCAATACCATTTCAACAACCCAGTTGATATAGGAGAATATAAAACAGCAGGTATGTGCACAATAAACAAGCCAATAAACAGCAGTATGATATTACAAGCATAATAATTAGCAAGCTTATGTAGTGCTCACATCATTATTGTCAACCAAAACCATAACAATTCCTCTTCAAATCTCTCATGTTTACTAGAATTCCAAGGTCAAACAAATTGTCATATAATTGCCATATATAGATAGAGGTGAGCAGAAACAACTCTTTAATTTGAAACAATATTAATAACAACCAATAATATATAAAGTTTCTTTTAAAGAGATGGGATTCAAGGCTTCCAGAGGCTTGAACTCATAAAAAAATAGTCTCTTATCACCTGGATACCCTGAGCCAAATCTGAATCAAAATAACCTGAAAGCATAATCTGAACCAAGAAGATATATAATGCATAATGCTGTTAATCTAGCAGCAAGAAAAACTTTTCCAAAAAAATTTCCTTTCCCTTTTGGGTCAGCATAATCCAAGCCTAAAAGACAGAAAAACATAAACAGGAGAAATTAAATTGAAGAGGCCACATCTATGATAAGCTAAGCAAATCCAATGGCATGAAATAAACTACAGAAAGTTTTAGGACTAATGAATCTTCAAACACCTTATGATTGGGAGGTCCAAGAAATTGGGAAGTCCAAGGGCAAGTATGGAAGAACATGCTGGTGACAACTCTGAAGGCTTTAAGACCACTGTGTTTCCAGCTGCTACTGCTCCTATTAGTGGCTCCAAGGATAAACCTGTCATTAATTAAATTGTAACTCCCTCTATTAATTTGCTATACAAATACTTGATCAACATAAGGAAAATGGTTCAAAAAGCATGACTCACCAAAGGGGAAATTCCAAGATGAAATAATGAGGACTAGGCCCAGAGGTTCAGGAACAATTTCTGCACTACTAAGCAGTGCTATTTGTGGCAATTTAGCCTATCAAAAAACAAATTTGAATCCATTAGGCTTGAATGCTTATCTTTGAAATTTAAAAAAAAATGGAATTAGGAAAATTGGCACTGATCTCACCTTTTTGCCTGATATCCAATATTTTAAGTTACTCAATGCAAAATTCAAGGACTTCATCAAAGTTCCTATCTACTTAAAAGGGCCAATTCGTTAATTAGCAATTAGAACTGAAAAATAGTTTTCTTTTTTTTTTTAATGTTACTATTATTACTACTCAATGCATGCATAATGCATGAATTTAAAAGAAAGCTTAAATTAGGAAGGAACTATATTGATTAAAGATTAAACTAATAGAAAGGCAATAATAATAATGTCAAATATTTTCATTAAACTTAGAAGTGGTAAATAGTATATATGATGACACACTTTTTTGAACAGAAACAAACCATTTTCAAGTGTAATTATAAGCAAATTAAATAAAGGCATAACCTCATCTTTAAAAGCTTCAACTTGATGCTTTCCTAAGTCGAGCATTAAGGCCTTCAAAATATCTTCTTCTTTTTCAATGAGGAAACGACGCAACCCTTTGAGTTGTGATTCTCTCCATGACACTTTCTTTGTCTCTCCACTCCCATAATACTCCTTCATATCATTCATAAAATATTGCATTAAGCATAATAATGAATAAACCAAGCATAATCAATCTTTTGATAAACTCATAACCACACCATCAATGGTACCCTTCAACATATACTAATTTCAAATAAAATAGAACAATCAAACTAAAACTTCGAAAGAGAAAGAATCACGCAACTGCTTATTAAATCCATGAAAATAAAAGGTTGAGCTCCTCCGCTTTTCACTGAGGAAAACTATCAAACAGTTTGTGTGCATATTCCATAAAAACAACAAAATGCACAAGATAACAAGTTTATGCTATATCTAAGATTCTGGGAACAGAAAACAGAGTCAAGGATATGGTACCGTGAGCAGGTGGGAACTGCGCGGAGGATGATGGCAGCTACAAACTGCGTAGACGGCGATTGCGACTGTGACTGCGGGGAAGACCATGACTACGCGAAGTGAGATCTGCAACACACAAGACAACAATGGATCAATGTCGTCAAGAAAGGGCAAGAGAGAGGAAAGGAGGGCAGAGGGTACAGGGGGATGAAGAGCTCACCTGGGTGCAGAGCAGGACGGTGCGAGAACAGACCTCCTCCTTCTCCCCTGGGTTCATCGTCTTCTGCTTCTCCTTCCCTTTTCGTCGTTCTTCTCCTTCGTGAGCGCGCGCTCTCCCTCTCTTCGCGAACACACTCTCTCTCTCTTCGGCTTCAATGGCGACGACGGCAAGCTTAGTGGTGGCGGCGGTGGCAAGACGCGACGGTGTAGACCCGCGATGAGGACGACGACGGCGCTGGCTTCGTGGTGAGCTGATGCGGTCTCCCTCTCTCTTCGCAGTTCTTTCTCTTGCAGTTCTGGCTTTCCGACGGCACGGCAACGCGACGGCGGCGGCGAACTCAGCAGCGCCGGCCCGGCTCCTTCCTCCCTTTCCTCTCCTTCTCCGTTTCTCCCTCTCTTCTCTTAACATTTCTTTCTTTCTTTTTTTATTTGTTGAAGCTGCTGAGTGCTGAGTGTTGTGTTTTTAGGAAAGGGGAATTAAAATATCACCCAAAAAAATTAGGTTAGCAGCGTTTTTTTTAAATTTGTGGCAAAATCAAATCAAATAGCTGCTCTTCCCACTATCACCACTAAAACTGCTGGAAAACTATCAGACAGCGACAATTGTCAAAACAGTTGCTAATTATGTGCCGCTATCTTGCGTTTTTGTAGTAGTGATAGTTATTGAATTAATTTTTAATCACATTAATTTTATTCTAAATAAATTTATTTTTTTATAATTTTACTCTTAAAAATTTTTACTCATCATAAAATATTTGTAGAATAATTAGATAGTATATATGATGACACACTTTTTTGAACAGAAACAAACCATTTTCAAGTGTAATTATAAGCAAATTAAATAAAGGCATAACCTCATCTTTAAAAGCTTCAACTTGATGCTTTCCTAAGTCGAGCATTAAGGCCTTCAAAATATCTTCTTCTTTTTCAATGAGGAAACGACGCAACCCTTTGAGTTGTGATTCTCTCCATGACACTTTCTTTGTCTCTCCACTCCCATAATACTCCTTCATATCATTCATAAAATATTGCATTAAGCATAATAATGAATAAACCAAGCATAATCAATCTTTTGATAAACTCATAACCACACCATCAATGGTACCCTTCAACATATACTAATTTCAAATAAAATAGAACAATCAAACTAAAACTTCGAAAGAGAAAGAATCACGCAACTGCTTATTAAATCCATGAAAATAAAAGGTTGAGCTCCTCCGCTTTTCACTGAGGAAAACTATCAAACAGTTTGTGTGCATATTCCATAAAAACAACAAAATGCACAAGATAACAAGTTTATGCTATATCTAAGATTCTGGGAACAGAAAACAGAGTCAAGGATATGGTACCGTGAGCAGGTGGGAACTGCGCGGAGGATGATGGCAGCTACAAACTGCGTAGACGGCGATTGCGACTGTGACTGCGGGGAAGACCATGACTACGCGAAGTGAGATCTGCAACACACAAGACAACAATGGATCAATGTCGTCAAGAAAGGGCAAGAGAGAGGAAAGGAGGGCAGAGGGTACAGGGGGATGAAGAGCTCACCTGGGTGCAGAGCAGGACGGTGCGAGAACAGACCTCCTCCTTCTCCCCTGGGTTCATCGTCTTCTGCTTCTCCTTCCCTTTTCGTCGTTCTTCTCCTTCGTGAGCGCGCGCTCTCCCTCTCTTCTCGAACGCACTCTCTCTCTTCGGCTTCAATGGCGACGACGGCAAGCTTAGTGGTGGCGGCGGTGGCAAGACGCGACGGTGTAGACCCGCGATGAGGACGACGACGGCGCTGGCTTCGTGGTGAGCTGATGCGGTCTCCCTCTCTCTTCGCAGTTCTTTCTCTTGCAGTTCTGGCTTTCCGACGGCACGGCAACGCGACGGCGGCGGCGAACTCAGCAGCGCCGGCCCGGCTCCTTCCTCCCTTTCCTCTCCTTCTCCGTTTCTCCCTCTCTTCTCTTAACATTTCTTTCTTTCTTTTTTTATTTGTTGAAGCTGCTGAGTGCTGAGTGTTGTGTTTTTAGGAAAGGGGAATTAAAATATCACCCAAAAAAATTAGGTTAGCAGCGTTTTTTTTTTAAATTTGTGGCAAAATCAAATCAAATAGCTGCTCTTCCCGTGTTTACTATTAAAACTGCTGGAAATCCATCAGATAGCGACTATTATCAAAACAGCTGCTAATTGTGTGCCGCTATCTTCCGCTTTTGTGGTAGTGTAAAACACGGTTGGACACGACAGATACGCGTATCAGACGATTGTCAAAATATTCTAAAAATTATATCATTGGTAAAGGTACGATTTGTTATAAAATATCTGACATGTGTGTCATATAGTTTTATTACTGGTTTGAAACATTTTAACCTATAAATAATTGCTCAAAATTTCATAAAACTTAAAATATAATAATTTTAAAATACAAATACATGTCTATTATTGCTAAGTTATCTACTTATTAACGTTCAAACTTTTTGAAATTTGATATGCTGCTGCACATTGATCACTTGCGTATCACACTAGTAATGGTGTAGTTTCTTCGGGAAAGTTATGCATTATCTATAAGTTGTAACACTAATTTTGTTGGTTTTGTCTTAAAAATATGCCTAAATTTCAATTGTATTGGAAATTTGGAATAAACAAATAATTAAAGCCATAGTATACTAATAAATTTGTACCTAATAAATATTATCATCAGTTTTGCTAGAAGAACAAAAATAAATAATTAATCAGACAATGAAAATTTTATGCATTTAAACGGTTGCAAAAATAAATAATTGTGGATCAAAGCTAGTACCGGAATTTTCGAACTCGCTCGTGGCAAATTCAAACAGTTGCAAACTTGCAATAGCCTTACTCATCAAATTGTTGAAAATACATAATTACTAGTATTTTTACCTGTAATAATATTACGAAAATATAAATCTTGTAAAAATACGTTAGTTTTATTCTGACATTATATATTATAATACAAAAGATTTATAAAATTAAACTACTTTTATAAAAAAGGGTTATAAAGACTAAAAAAACTAAGGTTTTCGTAGATAAAAAAATCAAATAATAAAATTTTATTTTTTTCATGTAAAAGAGTTTAATCTTTTTGCTAATAATTAATTTTGACATTTGTTATCTAAAATTTGAAGAATTTAACGTGTATATTTTTACATTTGATTAGATGTTAAATTTGTTGCATAAATAAAAATAATTAATTTTTATGCTTACTATTTAAAAAATTATTTTTTTTCTCTATGTATATAAAAATATAATTAGATATTAGCATAAAAAATTTATGTTGATAGTTATAAAATTAAATTAAAATTATTTTTTTAAAACAATTGAATCTTAATCTAATTATTATATTAATATTTTTTTAAATAAATTCTTCTATGCATGATATAATAAATATAAATTATTTAATAAATTATTCAAATTTAAAATATGAACATAT
>NC_029789.2:9457933-9458338 GCF_000816755.2 Arachis ipaensis | reverse complement strand
TTTTAAAACTAAATAAAAAGATATGCATATAATAATAATAATATCTTTTATTTGAATTATATTATGTTGTTAATTTTATTTTTTGTAGAACAGAAAGGTAGAGAAAAATAGAGAATAAGAAAAAGAGAGAAAAACATAAAGAAGAAGAATGAGAGAGGGAGTTTGTTAATTTTGGAAGAAAAAAATATTTTAATTGTAATACAAAATATCTAGTAACACATACATTTTGATTTGTCAAATTACTAATATACAGAAATAGAAAAGGGAGAAAGGTAGATAAGAAAATGCACGAAGAGAATTTATTAATTTTAGAAGGAAATGTTTCCTCTCAATTTTAATAAGAGAATGTCATGTGACACATTTTGGCTATTAAATTAGTTAGTAATATATATATTATATAATATA
>NC_029789.2:9433362-9457562 GCF_000816755.2 Arachis ipaensis | reverse complement strand
CTTTAATATTTTAATTTAATTTTAATACAATTAGAGAATATCATATTGCACATTTAATTGTCAAATTTGTAATTAGTCATTGATAATGATATATAGAAGAGATAAAGTGGTGAAGAAATCAAAGAGATAAAGAAAGGTAGAGGAAGGAGGGAATAACTCTTTAATTTTGGTAGAAAAGATTTAATTTTAATTGCAATGAGAGAGTGACATGTGACACATTTTGATTATAAAATTAATAATATATGAAGGTTTCAGAAGGCTTAGAGAAGGGAGTTGAATCTATGTCTTTCTTTAACTTTTAAGTATTAAGCCTTAAAGATAGAACTTTAAAACTGATTTCTGATGATCTACGCAACGGATAAATCATGAGACAATTTCGTTTTGTCTCATAAAAACCAGAAAATAGAACTAAAATAGACAACATTGGTGGAATTTTCATTATGATCCAAGTATTACATACACCAATTTTCTAGGACTCAATTCAATCCTATTTAGGCACACAAGTTTCAACATAAACTTGACTTGGCTATGCTAATACTTAGACTCACCACACTTAGGTAGCGTTTGGTAGAAAGATAGAGACGGAAAGATTGAGACTGAGAGACATACAGAGACTAAGAGACAGAGATTGAAATAAATATCAGTATTCTGTTTGGTATAAAGTGGAAAACAGAAATTGAAACAAGAATGAAATTCTAATTTAATTTGTACAAAGGGTAAAATTGGAATTAATTAATTGAAATAAAGGTATTTTAGGTATAAAATGTTATCAAAGTTTCAGTCTCCATCTCTAAAAATTTTAGTCTCCTGTGTCCCTATTTTTTGGAGGTACTGAAATATTGAAATTTTAATACCAGTCTCTAAACCAACAAACATGATACTGAGTCTCAGTCTTCTAGTCTCTATCTCAGTGCCTCAAAACAAATGCTACCTAAGTGCTTATCCAACTTAGCAAGGGATACTTCTCAGGTACATGATACAAGACAGAAAATACAATTAAAAGAAATTTGAAATTACTCTTGACTTTTCACTCAAACTCAGTCTTTTTCACTTTTGACTTTTTCTCAATGTCTCTCTTTCTTACTTTTTACCTCTCAAAGAAAATATAAAAAAATATACATTGAAACTGAAATATAATATAGTAAAACATGAAAGAGATTGATGATTCACAGCTTTAACTCTATGCACTGAACCCAACATCTGAATTTATAACGTTGTTCTTCATCTTGGCGGAGTGCTCCCTTTAGTGTATGTGCAATACTTCTAATACTTCAAACTCAGTAGTAAGGATTCACTATTTTCTCTCTCACTCTTGGATTCTCTCTCCTTGCTTTTCCAACAAGTTCTATTTTCTTTTTTGTACCTTGATTTGAGCCATGGTTGGGGTTTCTCTTTGAATCAACTTCTTGGATTTTGAACTTTGATCAATCACCCCTTCCTTTTTCTTCAATCAACTCCTAAATTAGGGATTTCACATCTAATTCATTTACTTGACCGAGGAGCAACAAAGCAGCAGAGATGATACTCATCAGAAATAATCCCAAATCCGAGCCTTTGAAAATGTGCTTTGTTTCCAAGTAATAACTTGAGCCTTTGATTTACAGCAGAGATTCTTAACCACTATTTTCTTCAACTTTTTCAAAAACGGTGTTGCAGAGAGTAGGAAAAGAAGTAAAGAAATCAACTTGCATACAAATGGAAATTATTTACCTTTAACCTCTGACTTAATGTAACATGCTTTTGATTTGTTTGATTAGGCTCTTACTTTCTTGATTAACATTTCTCTTTCTTTCTTCTCTTGTGTATGAACTTGAGGATGAAGCTCTCTTTCTCTCTCTCGTGTTTGACCAAAAGAAAACAATGCGGAAACTCAGCTTTGGGGTTTACCTCTCATCTTGGGATTCATCTGGGCTTGGTTAGTGAATCACATTCCATTCAATCCACTTAATTTCTTTGTTTTCTTCCTATGGACTTTGTTTGCAGATCCACTAATCTTCAACAGCCTTTATTTCTTTGTTTCAATTTATTTTGGGATGCTATACCATCATATGGGCCTGCATCACTTAAATAAAACATTTAAACCCAATTGGGTGTTTAACCCAATAAAACAATATTTATTATCATTATTAAATTAATTGAATTCTCAACTCAACAATATATAATAGATTTGACGAGTTAATACCAATACAAATTAAAAGACCAATTTTCCTGCTAAATACAAAAGAGAAAGTATAGTTTAAATCCTTATTTATATCTGTTATACGATGGGATAAATTTTGGTAATCGATAAGTTGAAGTCAATTTTTTTATTACAAGAGACTGAAAGAAGGTTTGATGAAATAAGAAGTTGAAAAGAATTTAAGTTTAACATAGTTGCTTATAAATTGGCAATTTATAAAAAAATTGAGGTAGTACCAACATTCGACAGCGTAGTGTTTCAAAGAGATTTGATTCTTAATTTTTTTGACGAAGCAGATAGGTCAATTTTTAAAGTTGGTGAATGTGGAATAAGAGACGGTTATTAAGTGTGTATTTAGTGGGAATAATTATTTTTTAGTTCATTCGTAAGATTGACATATAACAGCACAGGATTGGTGGAAGATTCTTATAAATAAAGTGGCGAGCGATGAACAAAAAATTAGAAATACTCTTCAAAAATACACTTTCACAAACTCTCACACCCCAATAACTTTCTGAGATATTGTCTTGAGTTACTTTTCTTTAAGTTTCTTTCCATCTTCTTTGTATTTTCTATACAAATTCCATATTTTACAATTATACAATTTACCTTCATTTTAAAGTTAATTTCTTTTTTTTTTTGTATTTATTAATTTTATCATTCTCGTTTGAAACTTTGAGACTCTATGAAGTTCTTTTATTTTATGTTTATAGCACTTTAATTTTCTGTAACACAACTTTAAGTAAAGTCAATTTATTTTTGTGTCATTTATCAATTATCAATTCTGCAAATTTCTTCCTTTGGCATTGCAAAAGTAAAAGACTTTGATGCACACAAAATTAGTATCCACAAAGAAGAGTATGTTTCATTTTCAGATATTAAATTTCGAACAACTTGGATTGAATGCAATTGATCATTATTTCTAATTGCTAAAAATTTACATAACAAATTGGCATGCCTAATGGGACAGTTTTTTGTTGACTGTGTTAAGATTACTTGTTGTTTTCATAGTGCCATGCAAGAAATTTTTTATCATTAGTGCATGATGTTGTGCAATGATAAAATTATTAACATGGTTGAAGAGATTTCTGGTAGTAACTGATGAGCGGATATTTTATACGCTTTTTGGCATCATTTTTATATAGTTTTTAGCATGTTTTGTTTAATTTTTATGAAATTTTCATATGTTTTAGTGTAAAATTCATATTTTTGGATTCTACTATGAGTTTTTGTATTTTTGTGCAATTTCAGATAATTTTTGGCTGAAATTTAGGAGCTGGAGCAAAAGTCTGATTCAGAGACAGAGAAAGCACTGCAGATGCTATCCGGATTTGAACTCCTTACACTCGAAAAAAATTTTCTAGAGCTACAGAAGTCCAAATGAAGCGTTCTCAACGTATATGGAAAGCTGACTTCCAGAGCTTTCCAACAATGATAATAGTCCATACTTTACTTCAGAATGGAAGGCCCAAAACTGACGTCCAACGCCAGCCTCCTGCCCCATTGCAGGCGTCCAGCGCCCAAAGAAGGAGACCAGCGTCCAAACGCCCAAAGAGGACCCCCTAGCTAGTGTTCAATGCCCTAAAGGCCTCCTAGCACGTGGATCTCATCAAAGCTCAGCCCAAACACTCACCAAGTGGGCACCGGAAGTAGATTTTAGCACTAAAAGACTATTTTACCCTTTCTTATGTAACCCTTAGTTATTAGTTTAGTATTTAAAGAACTTTTACACCTCTCATTAATGGGGGGAGGGGGACGCATACTTTTATGCCATATTTTCGTGTATCATTGTGTTTCATATCAGTATGAGTTTCTAAACCTCCTAGGTTGAGGGAAGGAGCCTTGCTGAGTTTTATGGATTAATAAAAGTATTACTGTTTCTCTTCAATCCGTGTTTGATTTAATTCTAAGATGTATTTTCGTTATTCAACATGATGAACGGGATGACCCATGACAATCATCTTCGTTCTTCATACTAAGACCGCGTGCCTGACAACCACCCGTGTTCTTCTTGGGTTCGTGTGAATACTTAAGTGGAAAGCATTGAACCGCCAGCTTGACTATACATCTCTTAGACGGCTAGTCCACAACTTCATTGGGAACTTCTCGAGACACTAGTTCAGTCGAGGTATGGGGAGATTAGGGTCTCTATGGTAGAGGCTAGAACCAAGGCGCAGCATCCTCTGATCCGGAAGATTCGACCTTGTTTGTGACGTTTTGAGTAGGATCACCAAAGAGAATAAACTGCAGGAACCTCACCCTCAATCAAAATGGATCCGCACTAACCTTGGGGTTCAGATTTGGAGGAGCATTGGCGGTTGCTCAAATCAGCGTTAATCCCATACAGCCTGCCATAGAAGAAATCATTCACAATTGAAGAAGACAGTAAAACCAGAGTTAATCCAGAAGGATAAAGCAACTCCAAGCCTTAAGCATCTTCTTATTCTTATAATCAAACCTTGTAATTCTATCTTCCAAATCCAACAAATTCTTACTCACCTGACTAAGATTTGCAAGATAACCATAGCTTGCTTCAAGCCACAATCCTCGTGGGATCGACCCTGACTCGCTCAGGTATTACTTGGACAAACCAGTACACTTGCTGGTTTAGTTGTACGAAGCGTGGGGATTCGTGCACCAGTAACATAGAGTCAAATGCATTAATGGTTGTTGCACATATTCTATAAATTTAGTTTCACACGCAGAGGTAAGTACCCATAATTCAAAGAATAATTATGGGGGAAAATATCCTATTTTAATGCAAATTTTGGGTATAATAGGCACAATTCACGCCTAAAAATTATGCCAGTACAAAATCAACCACAAATAATTACTGGATGACCCCAATTTGGCCTTCTTTCTGGTTATGCACCACCTGTGGCTACAATGCCATTAGTGGGAGGAAATGATGTGCCTCCAAGTCAATTTGGAAGTGTGCTAGTTACAATAAATAATCAACCATCATTTTCTTTTCCTTATATAAGTCGGGATTATCATGTTGGTTCGTCATCGAATAGTGCAAGATTGATGGCTAATTTTTTACAACACATGGATGAGAGCCATCATAATTTAGTAAATTTACTAACTCAGCAAATGACTACTATTTTAAATTCTATTATGGCCGATAACAATACTAAATATGATCAATTGGCTAGGCAGGTCAAGTGGATTGCTAGGATTATAAATTATGATGAGGGGTATGATAATCCCCAAAATGTAGTAGGATTTGAAAATGAGGATATCCTACATGATAATCCTAGTAAGGAAGTCCCTTTTCACATTGTTTGATAGGGTCAACATGCTGATGATGTATTGATAGAATTCGAGCTAATCAATGTGGCGATCAATATCAAATGACAAGGATTGTGGAGGATGTCCTCAATCGAATAGAAATAAATGTGGACTTTATGAATCGAACTTATTTTATTTTGACCTTTTCGAATATAATTCAAATGACTGAAGTGTCAAGGGATGTAAAGAATCTCAAAATTGTGACAAAAATTTTATGAGAAAGCAGGTGAGTCTATTATCGAGCACATTATTTAATATTTAGTCGAATTGGAGAACTTAGCGAATAACGAAGATTTGAAAATAAAATTTTTCCCTTTTTTTTGACAAAAAATGCTTTTACCTGATTTTTAAATCTAAGATCCAATTTGGTTTTAACATGGACACAATTAAAAAATATTTTTCATAGTCAATTTTATAGAGAAAAACTAAAGATAACTTTAACTGATTTGTTTGCCTTAAAGCAAAATGATGATGAGTCAATTGATAACTATATGATTCGATTTTAAAATGCTCGTGGTCAATTTAAAAGTCCTATTTATACAACATGATGTAAATGTTAAAACTTAATATAGAAACTCAAAACATATTGCTTGAGAGAAGTAAGAAAGAAGAACGGAGAACAAAGAACGAAAAGTTGTAACGTGTACAAAGAGGAAGAACTCTTCTTGACTAGAAAAACTAACTAACTATTACTTTTGAGTGCACTCAATACTTTGATAATAAAGTCAATTACAAATCTCAACTAACCCACCAAGATAGGAGGTAAGGCTACTATTTATACCAAACAGGTTTAATAGAATTTAACAAGAATTTGTTATTCACAACAGTAAATCCTAACTATCTTTATATTGCAGACTTTGTGTTTTTACTGCTTAGGAAGACTGATTCTCAATACCCTCCTCAAGCTCAAGGTGTGCTTTGGTACAACTCTGAGCTTGTTTCTGAGCCATTTGAAACTAGTAGCAGATAACGGCTTTGTCAAAATGTCAGCAACTTATTCTACTCTTGGTATGTGAACCACTTGAAGAGCCTTATTGTTCACTTTCTCTCTAACAACTTGAATGTCAAGCTGAAAGTGCTTAGTCTTGTCATGTAGTATAGGATTTGTTGTGAGCATAACAATGCTCATATTGTCACAAAAAATCATTGAAACAGTTGCCAAAGGAATCTTCAACTCATCAAGTAAATTTCTGACCCAAGTCACTTCAGCTTCACACGATGCTAGGCTTTGAAATTCTGCCTCAGTAGACAACCTGCTTATAGTTGGTTGCTTCCTACAAGACCAATTAACTAGATTAGTTCCCAAGTAAATGCAATAACCTAAAACAGACTTCCTGTCTTCTAAATCTGTTGCCCAATCTGAATCAGAAAAATCATACAACTTGTAATCCCTACACTTATGTAAAAGTAAACCATGATTTTTTGTCCCTTTTTGGTACCTAAGTATCCTCTTCACAACCTTCCAGTGGGCCAAAAGAGGATTGTGCATGAACTGAGAGACCTTTTGAATAGCAAAGCTCAGATCTGGTCAGGTTATAGTAACATATTGTAGAGTTCCTACAGCTGACCTAAAGAGCTTGGGATCCTCAAAACGTTCTGATCTAGTAGACAGTAGTAAGGATGAGATAATAGGAGTTGGCATGGAAGAAGTCTCAATACAAAGGTGTAGCTACCCAGTTTTACTTCGCTGAATCTCAATACAAAGGAAGTATGACAATTCACCAAGGTCTTTTAAAGTAAAGACTTTGTTTAGGTTCTGAATCATAGCATTTATTTCAATGGAATCATTACCCGTTATTATAATATCATCAACATAACAACGAATATACCTAACATAATGAGAACCATGTTTAATGAACAATGATGTATCTTATTTTGTACTATAAAAACCAAACAAATTTAGAGTTTTTCTAAACTTTAAGAACCACTCACGAGGGCCTGTTGTAGACTATACAAGGACTTGTCTAACTTGCGTACAATATTTTCTGAATAATGAGAAAATCCTACTTATTGATGCATGTAAATAGTTTTTTTAGATCTCCATTAAGAAAAGTATTATTAAAATCAAATTTTCTAATAATCCAGTCTTTTGATAAAGCAATACTCAACACTAATCTGATTGTAATTGGTCTAATAACAGGGCTGAAAACTTGTTCAAAATTAAAGCTTTCAGATTGGTGGAAATCTTGTGCCATCAATCTAGCTTTATACTTTTGAATGGAACCATCAAGGAGTCTTTTGATGGTGTAGATCTATTTGCAGCCGATGATCTTAGCATTATCAAGTTTGGGGACAAGGGACCATATTTTATTTTTAATCAACGCATTATATTCTTCTTGCATAGTATTCTTCCAATGTGAAATGGCTAATGCAGTAGAGGGATTCTTAGGTGGGTGTTCTACAAAGGTATCAGAAGGTGTCATAGTGATATATACTTTTGGTTTAGAATTTTCAATTTTAGACCTTGTAAGCATGGGATGACGATTATCAGTTAGAGGTGGAGAGGTATTGGCATGATGAGATTTATAAAGTTGATTTGGATTACCATTAGAATCAATTGGGGGAGGCTTATCTGGTGTCCTGAGATAAAAGTAGTATTTGGTATATTAGATTGAAAATTACTAGGATTTAGTATTAGAGACAGCACTAGTGGAAGAATTGGATAAAGAATTATTGGTGTGAGGTTGATTACTGCTGCTAACATGTATCGTATTGAACTTGTTAAGGTTAAGATCAGTAGAGGGGAAAGTAGCATTGGTATTGTGAGTATAATAGTGACTAGAAATAGTGGAGGGTATAACAGAACCTATACTAGGTATAGAAGTATCCGGTGTTGAAGAAGAATGAAATGAATGTGTAAAAAATAAGTCTTTGTAAATGAAGAATGTTTCATCAAATTGAACATATCTTGTGATGTAAATTTTGTCACAAGAAGAAAGGCACTTATAGCCTTTTGAATTTAGAGCATATCCAATGAAAATACATCTATGAGATCAAAAATCAAGTTTTGTTTTGCTATAAGGTCTAAGAAGAGGATAGCAAGTACTACCAAATACTCTAAATTGATCATAGTCATGTGTAGATTTAGATAGTGTTTCATATGGAGATTTATTATCCAAAATCAGGGTGGAAATGCGATTAATGATATGGGTGGCTATTAGCACAGCTTCATCCCAATATGTTAATGGCATAGAGGCTGTAGATAACATAGCAATGCTCATCTCAATGAGATGCTTATATTTTCTTTCATTCCTGCCATTTTATTCAAGGGTGTATGGATAGCTAAATCTTTGAATAATACCTTCTTCAGCCAGAAATTGAGTGAACTGGTTTGAGGTGTACTCACCTCCATTACCAGACTGAAAAATCTTGATTTTATGTCCTGTGAGATTTTTTATTTGTTGTTTAACGAGTTTAAAAGCCTGAAATACTTGAGATTTAGTGACAAGAAGAAACAAATATGTAATATCTAGAGAAAGCATCAATAAACGTCACATAGTATCTAAAATCCAAGTGAAAAATCGCGGGTATTGGGCCCCAAACATCATAATAAACAACTTGTATATCTGTAGTATAAACAGCAAGGGATAAATTAAATGACAATATATGCATCTTGGCATTCATGCAATTCTCACACACTTCTAAATTCAACTTTTCTTTATTCTAAACCAAGTCAGGACAATTTGAAACAACAAAAATTACAGTTTTCATGGCCATGTGGCCCATTTTTTTATGCCACAAGTATAAAGAAATCCTAGAAGTAGAAAGACACATGATTTTGGTAAAATAGAAGATGTGTTAGGGGCAGCAACATTATAGAATTTGTAGATTGTTCCTTTTCTATACCCTTGTAATAGCACTTTATCAATCCACTGACATTTAACAAAACACACATGAGCATAAAATTAAAAATACACATTATTATCTTCAATGAATTTAGAAATGCTAATTCGATTTTTAGTGATTTCAGGTGAGTATATTAATGTTTGCAATTGAAAAAATCTATTTGAGTAATAAGCATATAGATAAGAACTTCCAACTTTAGATATATGTAAACCTGCACCATTACCAATTTGTATTTTGTCAGGGCCAGTTTAATCTGAAGAAGAAATAAAATTTGATGAGTCTTGTGTAATATGATGAGAAGTCCCTGAGTTTGGATACCAAAAAGGATTTGCAATAGTTCCTAGGACTGCTACGTATGCTGTAGGATTATGGAATGATGGGGGAGGTGGTGGTGTGGTGGCTGAATGCTAATTAGTTGTAGAAGAATTAGTATTTATAGCATTTGAAAATTGTCCAGGTTGATTTGTTTGGAAGGTTTGTGATGGTGGAGGAATATTTTGATCAAAACTATTAAAACAATGCCAAGCAATGTGGCTAAAGCGACCACAAATTTGGCATTGTAGCCTTAGTGAGGAATAAAAGGATCGGCCACCTCTTTGTGATCTACCACCACGACCTCTTCGACCTCTAAAATCTCTGCCAGTATTAAGAATTGATGGAAAATAGGATTGGGTGAAGTTAACTTGTACCATAGAGTTTGTATATCTGTGAAACTTGTCCAGCATATCATCATAAGATATGACGACGGTTTCAACTTCACATAAACTGTATAACTCTGGTTTTGTATGGATTGTAGTGATAATCATTTGATATTCTTCACTCAATCCTTTAAGAAGAGCTTCTTTGTATTCTTCTGTGGTTAAAAAAGATCCTGGCCAGTGCTTAATGAATCAGCAATATTTTTTATTTTGAAAACATAATCAGTGGGGCTTTTACCTTGTTTCTTGATGGCCTTAAGTTGAGTCTTTAGTTGCTTCTCTCAAAATCTTGTTGATTCAGTAAAGTACTGATGCTTCGAGGACTATGTCGATATAGAATTTCTCAATAAAATCCCGTTGTAAGTATAACTCTACCCAACAACAATCCTCGAGTCAAATTTAGAAGGAATTTGGTTGTCACAAGTTCAACCCCAATAAAAATAACCGAAGTATTCAAACCTCGGGTCGTCTCACAAGGAATGGGCAAACATGTGCTTCAACATTGGTTAAAATTCCGGGGTTGCAAGTAATGAGTAAGAAATTAAACTAGGAATCTTAACAAGTAAGTAATCTTGAAGTGCAAGAAACTAATCCAAATAACTAAAGCAATAAGTGAGCAATTCCAAACTAGTAAGATAACATTCAATATAATTCTATTCTAAAACTAAACAATCAACTATAACTAAGACAAGCAATTAGGAATTTTGGGTTTTCAAATATGAATAATAAAAGCAACTCTTGGCTAGACATGGGAATTGGGGTCACTATCCTTGTCTAATAACCATATCTTGATAATTATGAGGAACTAAACTCATTAAGTCTACTTCTATACTTGAAGTATGTTAAATGGCTTAGTCAACATCAACCCATAAGGTCCAACCTAACTACTAATTGACTTAGTAGTAGGCTAGTGTCAATGGCTATCAAATTGACCACTAAAGGTTCCCAAATCATCAAATCCATTAGACCCAATGACTCAAGTTTACCCAATTCCCTTAGCCTAGGCCAAGAGTAAAGAGAACTACTCCATAATCAAAGGAAACAATTCATCAAACACATGGTAAGCATTAATAAAAGACATATTCAAATTGCAATTAAATTAAAATTAACAAGTACCCACTAACAATTATCAACATACAATCACTCAAACAACACAATCAATCATAAAAATCATCAATGTAACATTAGCAATTCAAGATTCACAACATTCATGAAATGGGTATAAAATGACAATTGACAAGAAATCATAAAACTAATACAAGATCTAAGCAAAATTATACTAAGGAATTCAAATTAAACAATAAAAACTAGTAATTAACAAGATCCAATTCAGAATTCAACAAGGGAAGATCAAATCAAAGCTAGATCTAGAGAGGAATAAGGGTTTCTCTCTCTAGAAGAACAAGAACCCCAAAAACTAGCTAAAAATTGTGTCTAAGTGTAAAATGAATGATCCCCCCTTTCTCCCTAGCATCCTTAGGTCTTTTCCATGCAGAACCAGCTTGAATTTGGGCCTCTTGAGCTTCAGAAATCGCCAGGCACGATCTCCTTTAATGAGGTCATGTGCAGCTTTCCGCGCGTGCGCGCCATGCGTGCGTGCGCGCCGATTGCTTTTGTGATCCACGCGTACGCGTGCGCATCGGTGTGGATTTTCCTAATCCGCGCGGATGCATCCATCCTTGCGCGCCGCTTCTAGCTGTCCACATCCGCGCGTGCGCGCAAGGTACGCGTGTGCGTCCATGTTGGAGTTCCAAAAATCCAAATCTTCATGTTCCTTCCTCTTGTGCATGCATTCTTTCTCTCTTCTAGGCCATCCTTGCCCTATGAATTCTGAAATCACTCAACAAACACGTCACGGCATGGTAATAGAAGAGAATCAAAATATAGAAATTTTAAGGCAAAAGAAGCATGTTTTTCATCATGAAGCAATATTAGGAAGAGAACACAAAACCATGCAATTCTTGTGAATAAGTGCGAGAAATATTGACAAAACCCCCCAAATTCTACACAATATAAACCACAAAATTAGAGTTTATCAAGTACTCCTCAATCATTGTCTAAATTTGATGACTAAGTGTGCAGTCAACCATTTTGTTCTTGAACACAGGATCAATAGAAGCAAGCAACCAGGATTGAAGATTATAATCATATTGGGGCTATTGTTGATAGGTAACAGATTCAAGAAAATTTTGCTGATCTTCAGTGGAAGCATATTGAGGTGGAACACAATCTGAAAATAGGTGATCTTCTAATTTCTGACCTCTAGTAGCTGCTAATGCCTACTGCTCCCAAGTCTTGTGATTCTTTTCTCCAAATTTGTCACTAATGGGATTGAAAGGTCTCGAATTTAGTAGATGTGATGAGAAATTAAAGAAAAATTGTTTGCAAGAATATTGTTGATAGGGTTTGAGTTTGCAGATTTTGAGGGATTTAAATTTTTAGAGTTAGAGTTAACAGATGTATCTGTCATGATTGAAAAAATCTAAAAACTCTTGATACCATATAAAAACTCAAAACAAATTGTTTGAGAGAAATAAAAAAGAAGAATAAAGAACAAAAAACATAAAATTATAATGTGTACAGAAAAAAAGAACTCTTTTTTATTAGAAAAACTAACCAATTTTTATTTTTAAGTGTATTCAATACTATGAGAAAGTTAATTATAAATTTTAACTAATCCACTAAAATAAAAAGTAAGACTACTATTTATACCAAACAGACTTAATAGAATTTAATAAAAATTTATTATTCATAACAGTAAACTCTAATTATTTTTATATTGCAGCTCTATTTTTAATGTTTAGAAAAACTGATCCCCAATACTTAATTATTTAGGAAGATAAATTAATATCGTATATATGCTTTCAAGCTTCAACATAAAAGGTAAAATTTGTCTCCGACGTGATGATGCAGTTCATAAAATTCGTGAATGGGTATCATATGCTTATCTTTTTCTAATTGCTCATTAATTATTGGACTTGATTTTCCACTTAGACACTTTCAATCATCAATCAACTGCTTCTGGAAATTTGACGTGGTTTAATTACATTTAGACTTTTATAAATTTTAATATTATATTTAAATTAAATAAGTCTAACTTATAGATAACATACTTAGAAAATGAGAGTTATATTATTTGACTAATAAATATTCTAAAAATTATATCATTATTAAAGGTAAGACTTGTTATAAAATATCTGACATATCATCATCATATAGTCTTATTACTTACTTGAAACATTTCAACGTATAAATAATTGCTCAAAATTTCATAAAATTTAAAATATAATAATTTTAAAATATAAATACATGTCTATTCCTAAATTTTTTTTATAGTATCTTCCAACTCAATAAGTCATAATTAATTTGCTGTAGTACTTTTAAGGGTTTGCTAATAATCAATAAATTGTTACATATATACATAATGTAGAATTTAAACTTCCAATACTTATTTAAACAGACTAATAAATTAACCACTGCATTAATCCAATTTAATTTGCTAAATTATCTACTTATTAACGTTCAAACCTTTTGAAATTTGATATGCTTCTGCACATTAATCACTTACGTATCACACTAGTAATAATGGTGTAGTTATTACTTTGGAAATAAGTGATGCATTATTTATAAGTTATAACACCACTTTTGTTGGTTTTGTCTTAAAAATATGCCTAAATTTCAATTGTATTGGGAATTTGGAATAAACAAATTAAAGCCATAGTATGCTAATGAATTTGTATCTAAAATATTATCATCAGTTTTGCTAGAAGAACAAAAGTAAATACTTAATCAGACAATGAAATTTTGATGCATTTAAACAGTTGCAAAGATAAATAATTGTGGATCAGTGGGGCTTTGACCTTGTTTCTTGATGGCCTTAAGTTGAGTCTTTAGTTGCTTTTCTCAAAATCTTGTTGATTCAGTAAAATACTCCTCAATCGTTGTCTAAATTTGATGACTAAGTGTGCAATCAACCATTTTGTTCTTGAACACAGGATCAATAGAAGCAAGCAACTAGGATTGAAGATTATAATCATTTTGGGGCTATTGTTGATAGGGAACAGATTCAAGAAAATTTTGCTGATCTTCAGTGGAAGCATATTGAGGTGGAACACAATCTGAAAATAGGTGATCTTCTAATTTCTGACCTCTAGTAACTGCTAATGCCTGCTGCTCCCAAGTTTTGTGATTCTTTTCTCCAAATTTGTCACTAATGGGGTTGAAAGGTCTCGAATTTAGTAGATGTGGTGGGAAATTAAAGAAAAATTGTTTGCAAGAATATTGTTGATATGGTTTGAGTTTGCATAATTGGAGGGATTTAAATTTTTAGAGTTGGAGTTAACAGATACATCTGTCATGATTGAAGAATCCAAAAACTCTTGATACCATATAAAAACTCAAAACAAATTGCTTGAGAGAAGTAAACAAGAGAAACAAAGTACAAAAAACGTAAAATTATAATGTGTACAGAAGAAAAGAACTCTTTTTTATCAGAAAAACTAACCAACTATTACTTTTAAGTGTATTCAATAGGTTTAATTACTCTGTTGGTCCCTATAGTTTCACGAAATTTTCAATTAAGTCCCTATACTTTTTTTCTTTTCAATTGAGTCCCCATATGTTAATTTTTTTTCAACGTGACAAAAACGTCTAAAATAACAGAATATTCTCTTAAAAAACGAATATTCTCTCTTTTAGGATAGCAGAACACTCTTATATTTTTAAAATTCCAAAAAAAACTTCTCACTTCCACACTCACATATCCTTAGCCCTAATCTCTTCATCGAGCTCTCTCCGAATCTGCCGCACGGTGCCCTCTCAGCGTCCCTGTCGTGCCTCGTCTCTTGTATTCTACTCATCCCTTGTATTTCGCCACGCCTCTGTCCCTCTCTCCCTCGCCGCGTCTCGCCTACGTACCTCCATGCCTCCGTGCTTCCATGCTTCCCTCGCCTCGCCACCCTGTGCCTCCGTCCCTCCCTCACCGCGCCGCCGCTCCGTCCCTCACGCCTGGCTTCACTGCCTTGCACCTGCTCCCGTGGCTTCCATTTCAGACAGAGCATAGGACTAGGTTGGATGCAAGGACTTAGGGGGTTGGCCTTGGTTATTGCATTTCGGCTGCAGTGGCTTATCCAGGTCGACTTGTTGTTGCAATTAAAGGGTTATTGCATTTCGGCTGCAGTGGCTTCTCTCACTGCCGTAGACCGTTCCCCTCTACCCTATAGTGCGTAAAATTCCTAATCCCTCATTCACAGTGTGCGTAACCCACTCTGATCTCTGCTCCCCATGCTGGTTACTTCACAATAGGTATGATATTAGTTTTCACTTTTCAACATCATGATTGTAAAGAAATTTGAGTCTGTCTTCAATTGCATATGTTTTACTTCATGATTACTTGAATACTTGTTTATTGTTTGTTTCTATCTAGGGTTTGATGATCAGTATTCAATAACATAATTCATAACATGATTGTACTAGTGATTTATTTTCAATGCTTGATTCTCTTTCAGGAGGAGTATGGTTAGTTATTTCCATAAACTTTCCTATTTTGTTTGATTGATAATTAAATTGTGCCGGCATGTTAACAACTCTTTATTTCTTGTAGGAATTGAGCCCTAGACTTTCATTCAGAGGTTAGGAGAAGCTGTTTTCATTCTAGCAGGTTGTCCTCACCAAATCAGAAATCTGAAGGTAAGAACATACATGATGCATTAGTCACATCTTTAGTGTACTGAGTTGTTTCTTTATATATCTGCAATAGTTTAATTCAATAAAAATGTAAAAAATTTTCTTTTGTGAAGTGAGTCGGATGACAGAGGAATTCTGCACACTCCCAATAAATCACAGGTCTTCTGAGGACAAGTTGGAGGTATAGCAAACAATATTTTGGTTTAACTTTACTAGTTGTTTCTTTTGTTTCTTTATTGAATGTAGCAGGTCTATTCAAGTTGATTCTTGAATTGAATATAACATGATATAGCAGTTCTAATCAAATTGATCCTTGAATATCATCTTTGACTTCAAAATGGGTCTTTAAAGACCATTTTGAAGTATATTTGCTATCAGATAACATTACTGAGTATCACATTGTATGTCTAATCTTGGCATGTGTAGTTTCTGCTTATTAAGAATTTGTTTTTGTATATCAGAAGTTTATTGTCACTAACTAATTTGTTTAAATTTGATAGTTCCAGCATGAACTTTATGTGTCTTTCATATTGCGAGCTTAATAGTTTTTTGCTGGTGTATAATGTAAATACTTTACACTTTCTGAATTGCTGTGTTATTTACACCAGGTGAAGAAAATTATAGTACACATAATGAAAGATGTGGTTGAAAATTTGGAGAAAGCACGGTTAGTGTTTGTGATCTTTACTCCTATCTAGTTTGCATTGTGATGTATGCATGATTTGATTACAATGTTCACTTTGATAAGGCATTGTTAGATTATTGTTTCTAGGTTCATGAATCATGACTATGAATTTAAGTTTATTATTTGATTTACTAAATTGGTGATTTTTATACAGGTATGGGAAAAGTGAGGTTCAGGATGGTTGCATGTATTTACTGATGAACTGAAGTCTGCTCTCTCTGCTCTCTTAGAATTCTTCTCAGCTCAAAACCGTCCGTTATCAATGTTATTATTGATCTCTATGCTAGTTCAGGGAGTGGGAGGCTGTAATACAAGAACTGATTTTCAGATTTTAAATTTCAATAACACAAATTACATAGCCTTGTGGTTTTTTATTATGTACCATGATATGATAAAGACACAAATTATATTCTATGAATCCACACAAATGTAAAATGTTACATTATCATAATGAATACTTGAAGGATGAAAACTGAATTTTATATATGCGTATTACTATTATTTCTATTTCATTTTATCCATTCTTTTTTTTTTTAGGTTCTTAAGATAAGGTATTTTGAAAGTCAAAAAAAAAAAAAGAAGGTATTTTTGGTACAATTTGTATATAAATAAGCAAAAGAATGATAGTAACAAAATAAAATGGATTATAAAAATATTTTTCATGTCTTAGAATCATTGAATAGGAATTATAGGAATATCTTTCATTGAATTTATAGTTTCACCGAATTTTTAATTAAGTCCCTATATCTTTTTACTTTTCAATTAGGTCCCTAAGGGTATAAAAGTAATTTCACAATTTACTAACATTTTTTTTACGTTTAACGTTAATAGGGACTAAATTGAAAAAAAAAATTAATGTATAGGGACCCAATTAAAAGAAAAAAAAGTATAGAGACCTAATTAAAAATTTTACAAAATTATAAGAACCAACAAAATAATTAAACCTATTCAATACTATGAGAAAGTTAATTATAAATTTCAACTAATCCACTAAAATAGAAAGTAAGACTACTATTTAATTATTTATACCAAAAAGACTTAATAGAATTTAATAAAAATTTATTATTCATAACAGTAAACTCTAATTATTTTTATATTGCAGCTCTATTTTTAATGTTTAGAAAAACTGATCCCCAATACTTAATTATTTAGGAAGATAAATTAATATCGTATATATGCTTTCAAGCTTAGCTTCAACATAAAAGGTAAAATTTGTCTCCGACGTGATGATGCAGTTCATAAAATTCGTGAATGGGTATCATATGCTTATCTTTTTCTAATTGCTCATTAATTATTGGACTTGATTTTCCACTTAGACACTTTCAATCATCAATCAACTGCTTCTGGAAATTTGACGTGGTTTAATTACATTTAGACTTTTATAAATTTTAATATTATATTTAAATTAAATAAGTCTAACTTATAGATAACATACTTAGAAAATGAGAGTTATATTATTTGACTAATAAATATTCTAAAAATTATATCATTATTAAAGGTAAGACTTGTTATAAAATATCTGACATATCATCATCATATAGTCTTATTACTTACTTGAAACATTTCAACGTATAAATAATTGCTCAAAATTTCATAAAATTTAAAATATAATAATTTTAAAATATAAATACATGTCTATTCCTAAATTTTTTTTATAGTATCTTCCAACTCAATAAGTCATAATTAATTTGCTGTAGTACTTTTAAGGGTTTGCTAATAATCAATAAATTGTTACATATATACATAATGTAGAATTTAAACTTCCAATACTTATTTAAACAGACTAATAAATTAACCACTGCATTAATCCAATTTAATTTGCTAAATTATCTACTTATTAACGTTCAAACCTTTTGAAATTTGATATGCTTCTGCACATTAATCACTTACGTATCACACTAGTAATAATGGTGTAGTTATTACTTTGGAAATAAGTGATGCATTATTTATAAGTTATAACACCACTTTTGTTGGTTTTGTCTTAAAAATATGCCTAAATTTCAATTGTATTGGGAATTTGGAATAAACAAATTAAAGCCATAGTATGCTAATGAATTTGTATCTAAAATATTATCATCAGTTTTGCTAGAAGAACAAAAATAAATACTTAATCAGACAATGAAATTTTGATGCATTTAAACAGTTGCAAAGATAAATAATTGTGGATCAAATCTAGTACCGGATTTTTCGAACTCGTGGCAAATTCAAACAGTTGCAAACTTGCAATAACCTTACTCATCAAATTGTTGAAAATACATAATTATTTGACGAGTTAATACCAATTTTCCTGCTAAATACAAAAGAGAAAGTATAGTTTAAATCCTTGTTTATATTATATATGGAATGGGCTTAAATCAAACATATTATTAGTCGATTTTGAAATGTTGAATATCTCAACATACACATAAAAATGGTTCCACTCTGCCGGCTTAATCTAACTCACGGCGGACTCTAGCTAGGTGACTTTTCAATAAAATGAAGAAATTTTTACAATACTCTATTTTTCTTGTCTATTATTCTTCACCGAGTCTGATTGCCAAAAAAAAAATAAATGCACGTGTCTAAGTCTAACAATGAATATGATGACTCAAGGTTATTACTATGGTTAATACATGGTCTAATAAAACAAAAGTTTCCTTTATAGTATTCTATCATGATACATTTTTTCGTTTGTATATATTTTTACATAATTTTTTTTATATTTTATTTGTTTTATACTATTTTTTTTTGTCATCAAACAAACTTTTAAGATGTTTTTATCTGACATATCATCATCATATAGTCTTATTACTTACTTGAAACATTTCAACGTATAAATAATTGCTCAAAATTTCATAAAATTTAAAATATAATAATTTTAAAATATAAATACATGTCTATTCCTAAATTTTTTTTATAGTATCTTCCAACTCAATAAGTCATAATTAATTTGCTGTAGTACTTTTAAGGGTTTGCTAATAATCAATAAATTGTTACATATATACATAATGTAGAATTTAAACTTCCAATACTTATTTAAACAGACTAATAAATTAACCACTGCATTAATCCAATTTAATTTGCTAAATTATCTACTTATTAACGTTCAAACCTTTTGAAATTTGATATGCTTCTGCACATTAATCACTTACGTATCACACTAGTAATAATGGTGTAGTTATTACTTTGGAAATAAGTGATGCATTATTTATAAGTTATAACACCACTTTTGTTGGTTTTGTCTTAAAAATATGCCTAAATTTCAATTGTATTGGGAATTTGGAATAAACAAATTAAAGCCATAGTATGCTAATGAATTTGTATCTAAAATATTATCATCAGTTTTGCTAGAAGAACAAAAATAAATACTTAATCAGACAATGAAATTTTGATGCATTTAAACAGTTGCAAAGATAAATAATTGTGGATCAAATCTAGTACCGGATTTTTCGAACTCGTGGCAAATTCAAACAGTTGCAAACTTGCAATAACCTTACTCATCAAATTGTTGAAAATACATAATTATTTGACGAGTTAATACCAATTTTCCTGCTAAATACAAAAGAGAAAGTATAGTTTAAATCCTTGTTTATATTATATATGGAATGGGCTTAAATCAAACATATTATTAGTCGATTTTGAAATGTTGAATATCTCAACATACACATAAAAATGGTTCCACTCTGCCGGCTTAATCTAACTCACGGCGGACTCTAGCTAGGTGACTTTTCAATAAAATGAAGAAATTTTTACAATACTCTATTTTTCTTGTCTATTATTCTTCACCGAGTCTGATTGCCAAAAAAAAAATAAATGCACGTGTCTAAGTCTAACAATGAATATGATGACTCAAGGTTATTACTATGGTTAATACATGGTCTAATAAAACAAAAGTTTCCTTTATAGTATTCTATCATGATACATTTTTTCGTTTGTATATATTTTTACATAATTTTTTTTATATTTTATTTGTTTTATACTATTTTTTTTTGTCATCAAACAAACTTTTAAGATGTTTTGATGATATATTATCAAATTATTTCTTCTAAATATTTAAATTAATAAAAAAATACATAAATAACTATATATTTAATATATTCACTAATGCTAATTTCATAACTCAAAATAAATTACAACTACAAAAAATTACTCATTTTTTAAAATTTATTTTTTCAACAATATTCTCTCTCTTCATACATATATATATGAAGGAGTGCATTTAGTGGCTGTATATTTTAGTTGTTTATTTAGAGTTGTTTAAACAACATAAATAAATGTCGAGTAGTTTAATTTTAATACATGCATTGTCAATATAAAGAATTTTGTTCAGTCATTATATAATTAATTTCGTACATTTAACTGAGTCTTTAAATAGTAAATTTAAAAATTAATTATTTTTAATAATGTAAGTATACAATATTAAATCCTTATTAAAAAATCAGTGTATAAAAATTAAATTTTTATTCTATTATTATATTTCATTTCTCGTATAATACATCTAAACTTTACATATATGGTTTTAGTAGCATTGGGTGCAAGTTTTGAAGCCATTCTCATCTAACAAATAGGACTTTTAAGTTTTAACTAATTAACTACTGGATTTAGTCATGTTTTAATTTGCTGTTATATTTGAAAGTATTAATTTAAATAGATCTTAAATTATAAATTATAAATTTTTAAATTTAAATCTTAAATTCTATATTTTAAATTCTTCAAAAGTAAAAATAAAAAAATAATTTTATAATAAAAAAATTAACTAATGTTAATTATTTAAAAGATATTTATATATATGAAAAGAACAAAAATTACGTATACTCAGCCGCTATTTATCTTTTCCCACCGTGTGTGTTTTCACATACATTATATTTGTTAATAATAATTGGACGGTTTGAACTTTGAAATGTAAAGTCTACAATAAAAAGTCATATTCTTTTTTCTAATTTTAGGTCCACTATAAACATTAATCAATAATCCAAGCGAGGTTTGAAGTGCAAAGTCAAAAAACATTAATACGAGTATACGACGGATATAAGCATATATATATATATATATGCCCTCTGTCCTCCCTCGCACGTCTACGCCGATCCGGCACGCTCCGGAAAATATCGAGAACATTCTTAGATTGACTGGCAGTAGGCTGTACGTTGGGGGCATTTTCACGAGTCTCGAGTTCTCCAAATTTCTTGATCCGACAAATACTTAATACGGCAAGCCTCATGCCACCAATCATAATACTCTCGGGTCGGCATGGTATCAAACATATGTTGTACGAAGAATCTACGACCAAGATCAAACCTCCTGCACTAACTCTCGTACCAATTTTGAAGTTGTTCAGGCCACCAAACATTCTCACCACGACCAATGGACGTTAAGAACCTATCAAAAAAATATAAGTGTATAAACTACTGTCACATGGTCACACACATGTCACTATTAGAATAACTGACATCTAAACTCAGATAAGCAACGATAAAGAAGACATCATTTATATCTGTCAAGGTTTACCGGAGTGCCTGGCACCTACTGCTCTCCATTGAACTGCCGCTTCACCCAATCAACCTGGTGAAACCGGACAATGTTGAAAAATACCAGGGGGACGGCTGACAACCATGTCCCCCACTCCTCCTCCTCACGGAACCAGGAGGCAGAGAGCCTGCAGAGTAGGGTCATTGTACACTCTCCAGACAAACTGAAAAAATCGTAACAGACATAATAGTCAGCCACCCAAAAAGAAGACAACATTTGGAAAAAAATGAATACACTTGTAGTAAACATGGAACTAACCTCATCGAATCGTAACCGGTCGATTGAAACCCTCAAATGCAGGACCCTGGCCTCATGCTGATCCTTGCTCTGCTGCTGCAATCCAACCAACCTGATACCACCCATCAAAATATATTGAGTGAATACCCCATCCGACCCCTGATAATTATCTCGAAAGGACAACGAGGCCCCCAAGAAAAAAAACACCCAATCCGGCTCCTGATAATTTTTTTGGGACTGATTAGCCCCTATGCCAAAAAAAATAACATTAATTTTTTTTTGGCACAG
Organism: Arachis ipaensis; assembly: GCF_000816755.2. NCBI lineage: Eukaryota > Viridiplantae > Streptophyta > Magnoliopsida > Fabales > Fabaceae > Arachis > Arachis ipaensis. The sequence goes on along the minus strand of NC_029789.2, from coordinate 9,435,148 downwards.
GGGCCTCGTTGTCCTTTCGAAGTAATTGTCAGGGGCCGGATTGAGTTTTTTTTTTGTCAGGGGCCGGGTTGGGATTTTTTTTTTTGTCAGGGGCCTCGTTGTCTTTCGAGGTAATTGTCAGGGGCTGATTTGGGTTTTTCTCAAATATATTCAGTTCGTTAAGTAACATTCCATAATAAGTTACAAAAATATTTAAACCAAATACAGTAGAAATAAACATTTGTTATCTCGCAACTAGAGGATACTGGTAGATCCCTCTATCTGGTGGACATCACTGAAAAATCTCTAATAGATCCAGGACATCAACAGCGGAGTGCAGTCAGCGATGTCCGTGACGCCCCGCTGTGCTGCCGAACAAAGGGACTGGTACGTCCAGGCCAGCACAGCCGAATCCCAAAAAAACGCACTACACTCCCCGAAGTCCCGGAGAAGAGGGAGCCAACGCAAGTGCATCAGGTTGTTGAACTTGTCAGTCATCAGATATCCTCTGATCAGTAACATAATATAGCACCTGACATACTGTCAGAGGGTCTCCGGGTCGTCCGTGGGGGGCATCTAGCGGACACGATCTTGCAGCCACACAAGCTTGAGCGTGAACGACTCCTTCCTCTGTGCAGCTTGCTGTGGTGCCACCGGGGGCCTGGCACCAAGCAACTGCTCCACCAACGCCTACATTTTAGTGTGGTACCACCTACCAAAGTTACGGAGGCACCCCTGACGGGCTTCCCGTGTGCACGTAGGCCTAGGTGGTATGCCACGTCCTGCAGGATGATAGTGACCTCACCCCACGGGAGATGAAACGTGTGCGTCTCCGGACGCCATCGCTCCACGAGTGCCGAAATCAGGGAATTGTCAAAAGTAAAATTTCTGAGGGGCACTGTATCACCGAATCCAGCCTCAGCCAGATACGGAACAATGGTGTCGGGTGGAGGAAGGGTATAGCTTACTCACCAGGGTAGTAGAAGGTGAGGCCTCTGAAGAATATAAAAAAAATTCAGCCTTATAAAGAAATAATGTTAAATATTTGGTCTATTTATTTCTTACAATTTCATTTTAGTTTTGCAATTAGAACACATTAAAGTAAAAAAAATATTTTCTTGTTACTTACATCTACTTCTACTTAGGAACGTATATCTATGTTTCTAACTTACATATATTTCTAAATTACATAGTGCATACTAAACAAACCCTAATTAGAATACATACTAACAACCTAGTACAAGAAAAACAGAGTTTCAAACTAATAATTATGTCGTAACAACCTTGTACAAACAAATAGAGTTCTAAATTCCTCCTAGAGACCTACTGATAACCTTGCCAACTACGTTCTGGTTCTTCGGGACTACCCCAACTATTGCCACATACTTAGATTAAACAAACATAACAAAACTAACCTCAAAGTCTGCCGCCCCAATGTAATGCGACGTCTCGTTCAGCCTGTTGATGTCTCCGTCGTTCTCCGCCTGACGCGCCATCGCAATATCAATCGAAAATAGGGTGAGAAAAGGATAATAGAGAGGAGAAAGTGGTTGCCAAGGTCAAACTGGGGCCAGAATGACACTGTGCACGACATATACTTATAAGCGTCGACAGGACGTGTCAGCTGATGAACCTTATCTCGTTTATACTGTAAACGAGATACATAAAAAGTCATCTCATTTACAATGTCAACGAGATAAGAATGAAAAATTTAAATCAGTAAATAATTTTTAAATTATTTATTTTAATAATTGTTATATTTATTTTATTTATTAAAATAAAAAATCTCTCTTTAATAATTTAATAA
>NC_029789.2:9415352-9433112 GCF_000816755.2 Arachis ipaensis | reverse complement strand
AGAATTGTGTAATACGCTGCTATAATGTTAAAATTTACCTCAATCAGGAAACGCAATTAACGATTACTGAAGTTTAAACCACTTAAAAAAAATCGTTACTAATGATTCCTATAAAATTAAATATGTAACTAACAATTTACCTTTTAGAGATTCTTCCCTATAGAAATTGTTAGTAACGATTTTTTTAAGGAAGAATCCTCTAAGATTTGTCATCCATGATTCCTATTTCATTTTCTATCCTTTTTGAAATTGATACTTTCGATTTCTATCCATACAGCCATACTAACTATTTCTCATATTCACGTATTACACAAAAATCTGATAATATTAAGATAAATCACACCTCATTTTTCACTATAAAAAAAATTAGCCAAAGTCACCCTCAACCAAAATCGCATACATTAAAGAATCAATACCAGAGTTCAGTAACCCTATCCACATTCACCCTGTCGCTCTGAAATGGTTATAATAAACCTTTCTTAAGAGTAAAGTACCAATCCGGTCCTTGTCCATTTCCCAAAATGACAAGACGATCCTTAACAAAAAACACGTTTCATTACGGTTCCTAACCATGTATTCCATCTGCCAACCCGGTCCTTTTGTCAGTTTTTCGGCGAAAACTCGACGGAAATTGCTGACGTGTCAGGTTAAAAAATGGATAGGGATCTAGTTGTCTCTAAATTTAAATTGGTTAGGGGTTTATTTGTCTTTATTATTCTTTAAACAATATTTTTAATTATATTTTTATTCATTATATTAATATTCTTTTTTTAATAAAAAAGTACAAACTAATTAATAAATTATTCAAATTTAAAAATATTATTTATTATGAAACCAAATAAATAATTTTTAAATATAATTTTTAAATATATAAATAATAAACATTAAAATTCAGTTAAGAAATTAATAATAATAACTAGTGACGGATCCAAAATATATTTTATTATTATAAAATATGATTAGGTTTCAAGATATCTAATTACAAATTAAAATATAAAAATAGTAATTTAAATAATAACACATAATTTAAAATTTAATTTTTTATATTTTATATTTTGAAATCTTGACAATATAATCAAAATGTCCCTTTTTTTAGTCACAAAAAAATGTCTTTTTTTGTATATGTCGTTAAACAATCATTTAAAACTCAACTTTCATACAATTAGCTCTTGATGATATTCATAGTTGAAAAAATTCATTCAATTAGTATAGTTATTATGAAAAAAAACTAAAGCTAATTTCAAAAGAAGAAACACAAATTGATAAATAATATTCTTTTGAGCCGATTTCGAAAAAAGAACACCAATCTTATTTAAATTTAAAAATTGATTATTATAATGGAAATCTAATATGAAGTTCTCAAATTGATTATCAAGTGTCGAAAGTTGAATAACAAATTATTATGGGGTCAAATTTAATAATTTAATGGAGGCAAATAAATATTATTATTATTATATACTACTCAATAAAATTTCAAACTGTAGTCACCTATAGGAGTGGATCCATTGGTGATAATAACCCTATGATATACTATTAGTATTATAAATAATGAACACATTATTTGATATACAGTAAACTTTTTTTTACTAGTAACAAATTTAATTTTTTATCTCTTTAAACTAAATTAATAATTCTATTATGTTTTATTTCATTTAGTATTAGTAGTCTACTCATAGTGTATTTTAGTGTAAAGATATCAAATAAAATTATTAATTTAGTTTAAAGAGATAAAAAAATTAAATTTGTTATTAATCAAAAAAAGTTTACTATATATTAAATAATGTGTTCATTAGTTTTCACTTTATTGTAAAAATTAGCTAGATCATAATACTAATAGTATATCATAGGGTTATTAATATTAATGTATTAACTGAATTTTAGTGTTTATTATTTATATATTTAAAAATTATTTATTTGGTTTCATAATAAATAATATTTTTAAATTTGAATAATTTATTAATTAGTTTGTATTTATTTATTAAAAAAAGAATATTAATATAATGAATAAAAAATATTATTTAAAGAATAATACGGACAAATAAACCCCTAACCAATTTAAATTTAGAGACAACTAGGTCCCTATCCATTTTTTAACCTGACACATCAGCAATTTCCGTCAAGTTTTCGCCGGAAAACTGACAGAAAGACCGGGTTGGCAGACGAAGTACAGGGTCAAGAACCGTAATGGAACGTATTTTTGGTTAAAGATCGTCTTGTCATTTTGGGAAATAGACAGGGACCGGATTGGTACTTTACCCCCTTTCTTAATACTCAATTGATATACAACGATTAAAATTATTGCTTCTTAATTCTGTTGAAACCAATATTCTGAAAACCGGACTGGATCGACCGGTTGAAGTTCAACCGGAAACTGGCAAAAAAACGGTCCGGTCCAGTGTGTAAAACTGCAAAATTAAAAACCGTTCAAAAATTGTTGAACCGGCCAGTTACCGGTGGGTCGGACCGGACCGGAATCCGGCCGGTTTACAGAAAACGACGTCGTTTCCTTCCTTGAAAGGCAGAAAGCACGCGTTATCCCCATTCCCCCTTCTCCAACTCCTTCCTTCAGCAAAGAGCAAATTGCCCTAGCCTCCACCAAAGAAAGCAAACCCTAGCCTCCACCAATAGTTGTCGCCGTCTGTCGGAGTGAGAGACTGCTGCCGCCGTCCATCGCATTCAAGAACTTCTGTCTTCGTGCTCTCGGGCCTCTCGCCGGATCCTCCACGTTGGGTGCTCGCATCTCGCCGTTCTCCTCTGTGCTCGGCTGCTCGCGCCTCCCTCCGCCAGTGAGTGCTCGAGCTGTGCGTGTTGGTTGCTGCTTGTCGTCCGTCGTGGTCTCTGCTCGATTCTGCCTCCCAGTCTCACTCGAGTCTTGTCTCAGTCACTGGCATCTCGTGGTTCGACTGTCTCGTTGCCGGCGGCAGAAGCAACTCGTGGGGTTGTCTCTTGCTTCGTCGCCTTCCGTGGGGTGGTCGCCGACTCGCTGTCGACCGTTGGTGAGTCCCTGCACCATCCTTCCCTGTTCTCTCTTTCAGATTTTCCTTCTCCCTGTATTTTTGCATGTTGCTGAATTGCTAATCAAATTTTCCTTGTTACTAATCTAAATGTTACTGTAAATTGGGACTTTACTTGGATTTGTTAAATTTGTTGCTGTAACTTGAATTTGTGGCTGAATTTGTTGCTTCCTAGTCACAGAATCAGAACAGAATACTTAGTTAGTGCTTTGTTGATTGGCTTTGCTCACTGATTGTTGCTGAATTGCTAATCAAATTTGCCTTGTTGCTAATCTAAATGTTACTGTAAATTGGGACTTTACTTGGATTTGTTAAATTTGTTGCTGTAACTTGAATTTGTGGCTGAATTTGTTGCTTCCTAGTCACAGAATCAGAACAGAATACTTAGTTAGTGCTTGGTTGATTGGCTTTGCTCACTGATTGTATTTGATGATAAATTTTAAATTGATAACTTTTAAATTTTAAATTTGCAATTCACTGTTCCTTCAGTATTTTTTGTTGTTGTTAATCATTGTGATGAGCTTTATTAAAATTGGGCTGAAAACTGTTGAATCTTTTTTCATTTTTCATTGTTCTTAACTTCTGTTCTTATTAAAAAACTTGCTATTGGTGATCTTTTGATTTATTATATGCTTCATGTTTTTAATTTCACTCTGCTTCTAGGCTTTGAAATCAGTTTATGATAACTGTGATGCAATTATTTAGTTGGATATCGGATGTAATTATTGAGTTCAAGAGATTGAGTTTTTGATTTGCAAGGTGATTTTTGGTTGATTTTTTATTTAATTTGGTAATGGTGTTTATGATTGTGGTTATTTCAATGCATATTTGTCTCTGTGTTATTAGTCAAAGTCATGTCAAGGCCATGCAAATTTATTCAATGTAGTTAAGCATTACTTGCCTAGTCCAGTATGTATGCTCTCTGGTTCCCTAGAGTAAACATTTTGTGAATTCATAAATATTATAATGTTTCTTGGAGACAAATTCACAGGGGGAGCATTGTATAATCTCATGTTAACAACAGAGACAAAAATTCACCTCACTACACTACATAATCATGCATCTAAGCTCATATCTATTTCCAGTTAGTTTGTAGTTTTGTACTATACACGATTTGTACATATCATCGTAAAAGAATAAATAACATTGGTTACAATTGTTTGCTGAAAATGTGAACTTAAGTCATGAAAGTTGTTTGTATAATGTGAGATTTCAATGAATAAGTAGCTTTGCATTGTATTCAATGATTATGTTGTCTGAATGATAGTGTTGTCATGAGACAAAAAATGGGATGAGTTATATTTTAGGATGTTTATTTATAATTTTATTTTAAAACAGTTTTTTCGGTTGAACCACGGTTAGACCGGTTGGACTAATAAACCAGTAAACCAGTAACTAGAGCGGTTTGATGACCGGTTCGGTTCTCAGAACCTTGGTTGAAACTTGTAATTTACTGAGATTAATTTTTTTGTTTGTATTCCTTCTTTTTTTGAAGCACAACAAATGTGCATTTTAAGATGTTCAATTCAGTTTTAGTTGTTTAATTCTATACTCCATTTTCTTTAAGTTCTTTTGTTACTGGAATAATGAAGAGTTTTTTAAAATACATACATGTATTTGTATCATTATATATAACTATCGAAATTTTTGAGTTAATTTTTTAGTTGTGACTTCTTGTTGATTAAAAAAAATTTATTTTAAAGATGGAACATTACGTGTATTCTAAAATTATATATTAAATTTTTAATAATTTTATTTTATATTTATTTAAACTGATTTGGTTCTTGCAACTTTGTTTAATATTTAATTTTGACTGTTTATACTTAAGAAAAGATGTCAAACTCGAGAGAGAGTACTATTCCCAGTATTTAGTTTAAAAACAGTGTTTTAATTTTTTTTTATAAAAAAAAAAGACAAAAATTAGAAATGATCATAAAAACTATTTTTTACCAATCCAATACTCCAATAGGCCAAATTTGAACTTTTTTGGCATTGAACCCGCTATTGAAGATAAAAAAAATATTAGATGGCTTCTTATTGGGCCTCCATTACTTTAGTCTTCAAGTTTCAGGTATTCAGGTATTCTTAATTCTTGTATGAACTATGAACTCTTCACCTAGTTTGGCGCCTGCGCTTCACAGTCACAGCTGGTCTTCACTTCACTTCTCCAGATGTCATGGCTGATATTGATCCCCACACCTTGACCTGCCACGCCTGCGGAAATGTCGGCCTCGTCGACGGCGATGACGGATTTTTCTACTGCAACCGCTGCGGTTCCCGCTCCGAGGATGTTGTCGACACCGCCGTCGACGACAACGATCTCTACAAAAGCGGCGGCGCCTCCGCCGGCATATACCTCGCCAGCCAGCAGCGCCATCGAACTTCAACCGTCGGAATCAAAGCGGAGCCAATCTCCCAGTACGACTCACAATCGGTTCTCCTCCGCAACCTCGGGTTGGACGACGACGACAACCAAACCCCTGGCCGGAGCAACGCCGTCGAGGTGAAGAGAGAGGAGGAGAATTACGCTCCGCTTTTCGGCGATATTCACTCTGTTCCCGAAGATTTTGCTGACGTGGCTGGCGCCAATGTTCTGAGCTTTGAGGATTACCAGAATGAAGTTAGGATGAGGTACGTGTTAGGGTTGCAGATTATGGTTCAGCTTCAGTGTGAGGCGTTGGTTAAGGAGTTCAAGGTTACGCCTTTGATTTGCGGATTGATGCCGCCCATTTGGTTGAGGTTCGTGTTCGGAACTGGTGTCTTCAATGATGATTGGGCTGATCAAGTTATCCATGACTCTGAGATGCAGCATGAAGAAGGTCCTAACACTATCAATCTTCGCGTCTATTTTGCATCTTTACGCCTCTTTTGTTGCATTGCATTGCATCGCATCAATCTTTATTTATTTATTTTAATTTCTGCACATGCACTTTTGAATATTACAATTTGATAAAATGATTTAGTCACAAATTTAAGAAGTTTAAGGTAGCAGTACTTGTGCACCGTAGGTGTTTGGCTATTTGCCAATTTAATGGCTTGTGATTTTTCATATATGTTCATGAAGTCACAAACATTGCAGGGTCTAGTTCTGAACGTGCTAATCCATTTCTATATATAGGGAGGGTCAAGATTGAACATGATTTCCGATATTTGGTTTATTTTTGTTTTCTTCCACGGGTGCGTCATTGTGTGTTGGTCTTGAAAGGCTCTAGGCTAAATGCTTTTTGTTAATTACTGGTGAAGTTCAGTGAAACTTGATATTAAGTTAGCTAAAAATTTAATCACCCTAGCATCTTGTGTTTGATTAGTCACAACTCAATTTGGCATTCATTAAGCTTAAAGTTGATTTTTAATTATTGCTATCTTAACAACAGGACGAAAGGATTGGTTATGAAGTTATACACTTAATGTTTAGGATAGTTTCTCCTTTCCATTGCATAGAATGAACTTTTCTTTCTTTTCTTTTGTTTGAGTCATCTGTTCTTGTAATTCACTGAGTTTATTTCTCCCTTGGTAACTTGGTTTCAGAAGAACCCGAAGATCGTAAGACACGGGCTAAATACAGAGATGAACCCTACAATTTATATGGTCAGCGTGCCGTGATGATATGGTTCAGGGCCTTAAAGAAAAGGATTCCACCATCCTGTACTCTTGCTGTTTCTTTTCTGGCATGTCATGTTGCAAGGGAACCTGTCCTTCCATCTGATTTAATCAAGGGGACACTGGAAGGGAAGATTCCGTATATTTCTGCATTTGTTGAAATTGAAAAGCGTCTTGGACGGCCATCAAGTGCATGCCCTATTAGTTCAAGTGTGATGTTCAAGCCTCAGCGAGTTCTTACGGTGCTGAAACTAGAAACATTTGCTGCATCAATTGCTCAGTTCATAGGCTTGGAGCTACCTCCTGTGAATTTCTTTGGAATAGCACGTAGATATCTTCAGAGATTATCTCTTCCTTCTGAAAAGATTCTTCCTCATGTAAGCCGCATATATGAATGGGCCATGCCTCCAGATTTGTGGTTATCCTTATCCGAAAGACATTTTAAGCTACCTATTCATGTTTGTGTGATGTCAATTCTGGTTGTAGCAATAAGAATGTTGTTTAACATAAATGGTTCGGGAGAATGGGAGAAAAGTTTGTCCAACAAAGGTAATACCAAAGACAATGGTGAGAAGGGTACATCTTTTTCCTCCCGTGATAGACCTAATTCTAGTGAAGAAGATTCGGATAAAGACAAAATGAAACAACAGGAAAATGAATTAGACACTTCAGGACTTCTCCAACACCTTCAAGCAATATATAATGATCTTGCAGATATCCAAGGTGCTCTTTATTTACCAAGATCAATCTGTTTTTAGCCAATCTTTATGAGTATATATTCTAGTTTCCTCTTATTTCAGCAAAAGTTAAAAGATTAGCTAACACCCAATATTTTATTGACAGAGTATTCAAAAGACCTGTCAACATATCTCAAACACTGTAGGGATGTTGTCTTTGCTGGGTCAGAGGCGTCATATGGGAATTACGAAGAAGAAAAGATGATAGAGTACCTATGGAACTTTTATATGAATGAAAAGGTAATTCAAGGCTTGATTGAGTTGTACTTTTGGCACACACAATCTTTAGAATTAAAATATGCCGTAACCACTTTCAACTTCTTTCTTCTTTCCCTTGGTGCATCAAGAGGGAAGTTTCCCCTGTGGTCATGATCTCTTGTCTTCGGGACATGAGCAATGCCTGTGGACTTCGATTTTTATTCTCACTTATTTTTCATCAAATGCGAATACATTTGTCAACTCATGTCTATCTACCATCTAATGTAAAGTGTTTTGACTTGTTTGTCCTTGCTTGCTAGCTACATTGTGAATAATTCTTTCTAAAATCAATTCTTATTCAATGATATTTTGTATATCAGGATACTAAGCCTTCAGTACATGGAGAACAATCTAACAGTTCTCTTAATCAAACAAGGTCGAGGGATAATGCATCGGTTGGTAGGACATCTGAGAGGGAGAGGACAAGTAAAGAACATTCTAATCAGCCATCTCTTAATGATGCCACCAGCCTTGGAAATCATTTGCCTGAAAATGTGGATAAAGATGATGGGGACAATGACAAGGACGATGATTCCTCAAAGAGTTTTAGAGGCAGTGATGAATCAGATTCCAATGCGCACAGTTCAGAAAAACCTCATGTCAAGGAAGCCATTGCACGGATGAAGTTAGACATGGAGGAGAATAGGTTCTACTATATACCACCTATTGTCAAGAAGAAAAGACGACACGATTATCTTCACTATGTGAGGAAGATAGATGAAGGTGCCTTGGAGTATGTTGCTCATGCTGATTACTACATCCTGCTTCGGGCTTGCGCTAGGGTCGCACAAGTTGACGTTCGGATTATGCATATTGGTGTGTTGAAGCTCGAAAGAAGACTTGCTTGGTTAGAGGAACAGATCAACGAATGCTTGCAGTTGAAACCAGAGAAAATTTCTTGCAAGTTCTGCAGTGATGCGTCCCCTGAAAATGAATCTGATGATGTACCTGGGCTGTCAGATTTGGATATTTGAGAATTATTTTTCCTTGTTATAGTTTAAAAATCAATGCTTCGTACACATTTTTATGGTTTCAAACATAACAGGTTAAGATGGAAGTTTATTATGAGGAAAATTCTAACGTGCTGAACGAAAGATTCTTCAGCACTTGCTGATGCAACGTGTCATACCCGTGTTCGAAGTAGTGTTTTGTATATTGGATGAGTGTTATCTGATCGTGTTCAGTTGTGGGTCCCCTGTTTCAGAAAATGTGCATTCTAACTTATAAGTAACACTATTGACTTTAGTTAGTCAAAATAATTATAATATTTATTTATTTTATATCTGGTGGTTTTGAAATTTGGACATAGATAAACTTATCTGATCACCAAAAAACAGGTTAAGGAAGATTTTGGAATCATTTTTGCATGAAGAAAAGATAAAAATAAAACTGTTAAAAAAATTTAAAGGACAGTGGGCCTACAGATAGAAAAAAAACTTAGGTTGAACCAAAATTGTTAAATTTGTATTATCTCGGATGATGTAATTTTAGATGTAATGTAATTAATATATTTTTTTTGTATACCAAAAAAGTATATTTTTCTTAATATAGTCTAATGAATACAAGAAAAATCACAAAATAAATTATAGTTAATAACGAGAGTTATAATTACAAGTACATCAGCGATATGAGATGATAAAATATGGTTTCAAAATTTTAGATATTGAAAAAATTGGATATAAATGATTAGGCTTTTTATTTATTATTTTTTTAATGGTTATTAAAAATAATTATAAAAAATTGTAAAATATTATATACAAGTGTAATAAAATTTTGAAATTGTTATAAAATATAAAATGTCATTATAATAATGTTAATAAAATATTATGTGAAATTTGAGATGGAAATATTTTTCAATATATAAATTAAATGTAATTGTCAATTATGAAATATCATTAGAAGGAACACGTAATAAGTATATACTATACGAGACTGTTATTTGTTATCATTTGAATTTTCAAATATTAGTACATATTTTAAAAAATTAAATTTCTTAACTCATTTGTTTTTCTTAAATATTGGAATGGATTCATTTCTTTTTTTTATTATTTAGAAATTCATTTTTATGTTTCTTAAGGCAACAATGATCCAATAATATTTTTTAACTTGCACAACATACTCTCTGGCCAGACAATGTCTTGACATACGTCCATTCTGAATAAACAGAACAAAAAAAAAATATCATTATCATATTAAATTTATTTTCTTAAATTAAAGTTATTATCATATTTTAATCTATTTCTTAACCACAACTTATGACACACTATGGTCGAACGTAAGATCTCATACTGAACCATCTGCCATCGACTGCAGTTGTTCCAAAAATAATTAATGAAACACTTTAACGGAATACGTGTTCGCCCCACCAAATGACATGTAGCGTCAACAGCTGCTGAAGGATTTTTCTTTCAGCATCATAGAAGCTCCCTATGAGTATAAACTTTATGACCAACCACACCCGTATAATTAAAAAATGACATAAAAGAAATATTTATGAACTACTATAAATTAACTTGGCTGCGAATCCTAATTTGTTTTTCTACGAGTGCAATACTAGAGCTAACATACAATACTATGATGGCATCACATAGATGTTGGTAACTAGAACAAAAAACTAAATGAGAACATTATGATAAAGTTATGGATTATAAACAGTGGGAATCAAACACAAGGCATGTTTAGTCACCAAAAAAAATTAAAAAGTCACCAAAAAAACACAAGGCATGTTTTCTTCCAATTGCCAAGCCAGCGAGTTCAGTCATGTCTACATCTTCAGGCTTCATCCCACTGGGGAGTTCCCAATTGAAATGGTAAAGTAAGAGAGCCAAAGGAAGTGTAACGCTGGCAACACCAAAAGTCATGCCAGGGCATATTCTTCTTCCTGCCCCAAATGGTAAATACTCAAAATTATTCCCTTTGAAGTCTAAGGCTGTATTGACTGATTTGATTCTTACATAGGTGCTATTGATTTGGTATAATTAGTTGAATTTAGTTTTTAATTAGGCTGTAAATCATCAATTCACTGATTTATTGTTACTGGTTCAAATTTTCGGAATTTCGATTCATCGATGGGGTAGAATCAGAGGTCGCTGATCTACGCTTTCGTTTCTCGCGGGACCGTGATTCTCGCCGAGTACACTGAATTTTCAGGGAACTTCAACTCCATCGCTTTCCAGTGCCTTCAGAAGCTACCCGCTACCAACAACAAGTTCACCTACAACTGCGATAATCACGCCTTCAATTACCTTGTTGACAATGGATACAGTATGTTTTCGCACTTTCTTTGCTTTGTGTTTGTGTTGCTATGCGTCATATAGAGATTATTATTTCAGATTCTTGTTATTGATTTTGGATTTGATGATGATTATAAGATATGAGATGTGTGATCTTGTTGCTATCGATTGTTGTCACTGTGAATGAAATGAATATTTTGTTGTTAGATTAACGATAGGGTTTAAAGAGATTCTTCCTTTAATTATTTGGGTTGACAAAGTGGCCCAACGGCCCAAGGGTCCAAGAGAACAAAAAGAGGAATACAAAAAAACATCACCCCTTCCTTAGGCTGGAGCAAGGAACAGCAAATGGCGTACTGGAACGCCCGGCGCATCCTAGCATCTACGCTCTCACGAGCTCTCTCTTCGTCTTCCTCTGCACCTGCAACCGTTTCTCGATCTCGTTCTCGCTTGCCTTTTGCTCTGTGTGCCGCCAAACAAACACTACCGGTTCCTGATTGTGCGAGGCTCCACCGGGTTCGGACCAAGTCGTCGGGTTCGGGTTACTCGCCGCTGAACGATCCCTCTCCCAATTGGAGCAACCGTCCGCCCAAGGAGACTATTCTTCTCGATGGCTGCGACTACGAGCACTGGCTCATCGTCATGGAGTTCCCCGAGAATCCCAAACCCTCCGAACAACAAATGGTTGATGCCTATGTCAAAACACTAGCTCAAGTTCTTGGAAGGTCCTTCTTTCTCAACCTCAATGCCTAATTTGCTTCTTTTTTCTTTCCTCCTGTTTTGATTTTTGAGTTTTCTGCTAACTATGTAGTGAGGAAGAGGCTAAGAAGAAGATATACTCTGTTTCCACTACTACATATACTGGTTTTGGCGCCCTCATTTCCGAAGAGCTTTCTTACAAAGTTAAAGGTAGGTTTTTACCGCTACTTTCTTTCTGATTCCTCTTCCCATCAGCTCTTGTCTTTCATTAATGTCGAAGCTTATTAGATTTGTTTTCATTGCTTGCATGTGTTAAATTCTGATTTGCAAAGCATTTTTGATATCATAATTGCTTTGTATTTAAAAGACTCCTCAAATTATTTCTGTGATGTTTAAATTTAAATACCTTTTGGAGTTAGGGCACAAGTATCATACTATATCTGTATCTGTCACCAAAAAAATACTATATCTGTATCTGTTCTCTCTCTATATATTTTTTTGGATAATCAGAATTGGTGTTTCACATTTATTTGCCTGTCATTCATTCTGTATAATTGTGTGTTGTTTCATATGCTTAACTATTGCTATTTTTCCTGCCTTAATAGAGTTACCTGGAGTTCTTTGGGTGCTGCCGGATTCATATCTTGATGTTCCCAACAAGGACTATGGGGGTGAGTTTTGGACCCTGACATAATCAACATGTAATTTGATTGTTTGATCATTCTTTCTTTTTTTTTTTTTTAAAATTATTGGTTGTTTTGATCATGTAACATGAATTTTCAGGTGACTTATTTGTTGATGGGAAAGTGATTCCAAGGCCGCAGTATAGATATTCTGAGAGGCAACCAACTAGGAGTAGACCTCGGCCACGGCATGACAGGCGTCGTGAAACAATGCAGGTTGAAAGGAGAGACCCTGTTCAAAGACAGGACTGGAACCAAAGTCAGGGAGTACCTATGCAGCAATCGACTCCAATGAACAGTCAAAACTCTCCTTCTGGTGGACCAAAATGTTAAACATGATCTCTGCTTGACAAATTTCCCCCATATAAGTAAGAGAACTTAGTAGTTGTAGTGGAGAATTCTGATTTAAGTTCTGAATCTGAAGGCATGTTGTATGTCCGTGGTTTTTTATTTGGAAATGACTCTGCCTGAACTTGGACATCATATGATTAGAATCTTTAGTATCATTATGATGATGTGATATCCAATTCAGATCGTTTACTATTAAATTGATAAACTTTTGGTTGATTGTACTTATCTTAGTATTCAAATTCTCGCAGCATGGATCCTTAGTAATCTGGTTATTTTTTTGCCAGAGCCAAAGCAGTTCGCCTTTTGGGATACTGATTATTTTACATATTTGTGTCTGTAGCCTTTTTATCTGGTCAAGTGTGAAATCCAAGTGTATATGTATCTTGGTGATTTTGATTATGACTAAGAGTTCTTTGTTTATTTTGTTTCAAGTTTTGTTACTAGCAGCTGGCCAAGTCTATAACCAACAATTAAGCACCATTAGATAATACCGGAGCCAAGGGATTGCTCAGATATTTGCTTCAATAATTTCCTCCGACCTTGGGCTTGGAATGACGTAATTGAAGATTGTTTATTTCGAATGTCTATGGTAAAATGACTAGCAAAACAAGTTGAAGAAGAGTCAGTTCAAATTGGGATTTATTTTGAGACTGGATAGACGCAAGTGTCAGAAGAATTACAAAATTTGCACAAGTTGACGTTCGGATTATGCATATTGGTGTGTTGAAGCTCGAAAGAAGACATGCTTGGTTAGAGGAACAGATCGACGAATGCTTGCAGTTGAAACCAGAGAAAATTTCTTGCAAGTTCTGCAGTGATGCGGCCCCTGAAAATGAATCTGATGATGTACCTGGGCTGTCAGATTTGGATATTTGAGAATTATTTTTCCTTGTTATAGTTTAAAAATCAATGCTTCGTACACATTTTTATGGTTTCAACATAACAGGTTAAGATGGAAGTTTATTATGAATATCAAGGATCAATGTAGTCATGTAGATAAACTTTATGACCAACCACACCCGTATAATTAAAAAATGACATAAAAGAAATATTTATGAACTATTATATATTAACTTGGCGGCGAATCCTAATTTGTTTTTCCACGAGTGCAATACTAGAGCTAACATACAATACTATGATGGCATCACATAGATGTTGGTAACTAGAACAAAAAACTAAATGAGAATATTATGATAAAGTTATGGATCATAAACAGTGGGAATCAAACACAAGGCATGTTTTCTTCCAATTGCCAAGCCAGCGAGTTCAGTCATGTCCACATCCTCAGTCTTCATTCCACTGGGGAGTTCCCAATTGAAATGGTAAAGTAACAGAGCCAAAGGAAGTGTAACGCTGGCAACACCAAAAGTCATGCCAGGGCATATTCTTCTTCCTGCCCCAAATGGTAAATACTCAAAATTATTCCCTTTGAAGTCCAAAGAACTTTCTTCAAATCTCTCAGGTATAAAACTCTCAGAGTCGTGCCAGTATTGGGGATCTCTTGCAATTGCCCACACATTAACCATCACTCTTGTTTTGATTGGTATAGTATAGCCATGAATGTTGGTTGCTTCGGTGCATTCTCTAGGGATCAACAATGGAGTTGGTGAGTGTAACCTTAGTGTCTCTTTGACCACTAGCTTTAAGTAACTTAGATCTTCAATATCGGTTTCATGAATTGTTTTCTTTCCTCTAAGTGCTTCTCTTAATTCAGCTTGTGCCTTTGCCATCACTCTTGGGTTCTTTATCATTTCTGCCATGGCCCATTCTATTGTTGATGCTGTAGTATCCGTTCCAGCAGCAAACATGTCCTGTAAACAGTTGAAATTTATTATTATTATTATTAGCCAGTTTTAATCTCAAGGACACATTTTAAGAGTTTAATAATAAAAATATTATAATTTTTTTATGAATTCAATGTATTGAAGATGTAAAAAAATTATATTTGACTTTCACTTGAGAACTTCAGAATCAGTCAATAATTTTCATTTGAAAACTCCAAAATCATTATTATTCTTTGCATTATTTTTAAATAATTCTTGGTCAGATTTTATCATCATTTATTTCAAAAAATTGCTGGTTCCTACACTCTTTTTTTGCATTAATACTAACCTCAATGACGGCTTTGACGTTTGCGATTGTTAGCTTGGTCTGGAGACTGCTATTTTGTTGGACTCTCAATAGAACATCAACAAGGTCTTCCTCCTCCGCATCGATCCTACCTTCTCTTTGTTTCTTTTGATGTTCCATTACGATGTCCTCCAAGATCCTATCAAGTTTCTTGTGCAGCTTCTCCACCTTGGACTTCAACCCACTCAAATAATACAGAGGTTTCATCGACGGAAATAAATCCGCCCAATGAAATCCTCCAAGGATTTCCATTGCTTCTTTGATTAGAACCACAAACTCATCATGCTCCTTGTTGTAGCTACCAAAAGTCGCCCTGTAAACAGAAGCGTTTATCAAGGAGAAAATCATGTCACTCAGATTGATCCGTGAACCCGCAGATTCACGGACCGTCTGAATGAGCTTTTCAGCCTCGGCTTCTCTTATAGAAGCCAGAGACTGAACCTTTTTCACACTCAAAAGCTCTAGAGTACATATCTTGCGCATATCTCTCCAGTAATCGCCGGACGGAGAGAATGCAATATCTGCAGGGCCATATACAAGGGTTGGAACAGCGGCAATAAAAGGCCTCTTTTGAAAACAGGCATCATGGGTTTTGAGAACTTCCTTGGCTAGCTTAGCGGAAGATACAACCACTGTGGAGTTCTCACCGAGTTTGAGGTGCATGATGGGTCCATATTTCTTTGCAAGTTCTCTGAAAGCACGGTGTGGTAATGGTCCTGCTAGAGCAAGGTTATGGATGTTACCAATGATGGGTAATTTCCATGGACCAGGGGGGAGTTTATAGGATCTTGGTTTGGAATATTTTGCAAGAAAATGCAAGACTGTGAAGACCAAAATTGCAATAACCAAAAAGTAGGGTTGAGGTTCCATGTTATTATTAATTAAACGAGCTCTATATCTATATGACGGTTTGTGCTTGTAATGATTTTTGCTTTGATTCTGTCCTATTTATACAATCTTTAATCTATGTATGTAAACGTAAATGATAAAGCTAAGCGTAGAAGCTAGCTGCTCTATATATACAAAAAACTTATTTTGGAAGATAAACTATAAAATATTGTATATATATGTTTCAACATAAAAGGTAAAATTTCTTTCTAAACGCATTTTATAAAATTCCTATTCAATCCATCATTTATGAATAATACTACGTGATTTAGCTGATGTTTTTTTTTTATCTATTTATTTATTAAATTTTCCAATTACAATACTATTAGGAGTAGGACTCAGTACATAATTGTCATTTCAACTTTTTACTTAATTGATGTTTTCTCTTTAGAAAAGTATAGGTAAAGAATTTTTAACCAACTAATTTTAAGTAAATGTAATTAATAATTATTAATTTTGTATTTTTTAAAAAATAAAATTTAAATAATCACTAATTAATAATAATTAATTAATATAGAATACAATTCAAAAATATTTATTGATTTATTGTTGGCTAAATTCTTGTTGGTTATCTAAAGAAATTATTTTTTTTTCTTCTTCTGTGTTTTAACGCAAAAAAAAAGGGCTAAATTAAACATGCATGTTGTTAAGCCACTACTAGTATTATTTTACTAAATAAAAGCGATATAATTTTGGTGTGAACATAACTATAACTATCCATACTAAGGTGCAAACTGAATAGTGTGGTAGGTGGCATCGTGTTAGACTGTTAGATGAAATTTGCGATTTTCGGCAACCTCAATTTGCCAAATTGAGGTAACTTAGTTCGATTTCGCTAACTAAAGTTGTAGTATTTTTCAACTAAATTTTTTGTGTTATTTTTTAATGTCATTCAACTAAAAATTTTTCACAATTCAAAAAAAGATTATGCGTTGTATAGCTAAAATTTATGTATCTTGTTATTTAATTAAAAAATCTGTACAATTGAAAATAGTTTTTATGTTATAAAATTAAAATTTTTATATTTTTCAGCTAAAATTATATAACTATTCAAGATTTTATTTGTTCCTTGACTTCTATATATCTCATGTTGAGGTCATGAGGTTCTAGCAAATAGGAAGCTAATTAAGTATTGAATGGCACATACAACTAACCAAGTTCTTGCAAGTTGTGGTGGATGGAAGAGGATTTTTTATTTTAATAAATAAAATAAATGTAATATTTATCGAAATAAATATTTTTACGATAAATTATCGATTTAAATTTTCTTATCATATTTCGTTCATTATAAACGAGATAATTTTTTACGTAGTAGACGAGATTTGACAAGTCATTGACACGTGTATATTTTGTTTACTGTGTAAACGAGATATATGTATTTTTTTTAAAAAATTTAAAAATAATAAAAAATATTAATATTATCAATAATCCAAACTTTTAGCATGTAATTAATACATAAAAAAATTGGTAGAAGAGATTAAAATGGATATGTTTGATCAATTAATACTCAAAAAGAGAAGTTATTTAATGAGAAGCAATAATAATATTGATCATTATGATATTCGTCATCATGATAACTAACTGAGAATTGAAACGGTTATCTGTGAGAGATAACTGTTTCAATTTTCTCCCTACTATTCCATCAATTTCTCTTAATAATTGGCAGTTGGTTATTTTTATTTTTTAAATTTAAATCAATCCAATTGGATCATAATTTAAACTAAAATTTTTTATGTACTCTTTTTTATTACTAATTGATCAAACATATCCATTTTAAAAAATTTTAAATTAAATTATGATCCAATTAGATTGATTTAAATTTAAAAAATAAAAATAATTGTTTATTGGTTAAGAGAAATTGATGGGATAGTGGGAAGAAAATTGAAACGATTATCTCTCACCTAGATAGTGGAGATAACGTGAGAAATAACCATTTTCATTCTCACGTAGTTATCATAATAACCACTATCATATTGGGCATTAAATAATTACTTATTAGAAAGGAATGGCCATAAAAAATTATATTTCAAATTTTGATGTACTCACATGCAACAAATAAAATTTATATATATTTCAATATAATAAACAAAAAAAAGTGAATATGGAAAAAGCAAATGTATAATTAAAGATATATTTGTAACTACTCATTATTAATAGTGTGCTGGAA
>NC_029789.2:9407541-9415337 GCF_000816755.2 Arachis ipaensis | reverse complement strand
ATAATATAATTATTTTTTTTGGTGACTATATAATATAATTATTTGACGAGTCAGTATCGATACAAAAGAGAAATTATAGTTTAAATGCTTGCTTATGTCATATATATGGATCGGAATGGACTGAACTAACATAATATTAATCGATTTTGAACCGGTATACACATGAAAACATTTCCACTCTGCAGGCTTAATCTAACTCGCGACGGACTCTAATATCTAGGTGACTTTTCAATAGAATGAAGAAATTTTTATAATACTTTTTTTTTCTTATATATTTTTCTTGACCGTGTCTCATTACCCAATAAAAAAATGTGTCTAAGGAATAACGATAGAGTCTATATCATTATCAGTCATACATGAAGATGAAGTAGAACAAAATAATTTCCTTCATATATAGTATTCACTAATGCTAATTTCATATAACTCTAAATAAATAACTACCAAAAAGAAAAAAAAAAAACTATTTTTTCACTTTTTCTTTCAAAGAATATTCTCTCTACTAGGGGTGTTCATGGTTTGGTTAATTCAAAAACCAAACCAGTTTTTTGGTTAACCAAAAATATAGTATTAGTTAATTAACCAAAATGGTTTTAAATGATGAAACCGGTTATTAACCGGTTAATTTTTTTTTTTTGAAAGAAAGAGCTCAACACTCAAGTGGAGCAAAGTAATGAGTCTAGAAACAAGAAAATTAACTCATATGTCATTTCTGGCATAGCCATCAACAACATTGAGTTATTAACCACACCACTCTGTAACACATGAAAATGACTGATTCACACAGTCTACAACTCCTGTTGTCTTACTATGGAAGATGACATCATTCCATCGTAGCCAAATAATCCATAGCACAGAAAAAAACCCAGCTAGCCAACGCTTCCGTCGCTCCTTCCTCACTGGCATGGATCTCCAACTCTCAAAATGCTCTTTCAAGTTTCCTGGTGCAGTCCACCTCTGACCAAAAGCTGAGATCCACGCACACCACACCTGCCAAGAGAACTCACAAGCAACAAACAAATGGTGTACATTCTCAACATCTTTCTTACACAATACATATAAGTTATCATTCTGTTGTAGGATTCCCAGTCTGCATAGCCGGTCCTTTGTGTTGACCCTCCCTACTAACACGAACCAAGTGAACAGCTCAACCCTAGGTGGGACTATTCCTTTCCAAATATCTTTTGTGAACCTATAGTTGTGAAGCTCCTCATCCAAGGTTTGTTCCTGCAATACCTACACAAATGAGTTAGTAGAATAAACTCCTTCCTTGTCAAATTTCCACACCACTCTATCTTGCATATCTGCTATGAGTCTGACAGATTGCAAGATCTGCAGCAGCTGCTCCAATGTATCGGTCTCCCATTGGCGTAGTTTCCTCCTCCACTGGAAGTGCCAAACCCACTCTATCCCATCCCAAAACCCACAGTCCCTAATTACTGATCCTTTTTGGGTTGAAATCAAGAAGAGTCTCGGGAATAAGTCTTTCAACTTTCCCACTTGGAGCCATGTCTCCTCCCAGAACCTGGTGGATCTACCATCTCCTACTTCCAAAGCAAGGCCATCAATCATCTTCTGCCTGACATGTTGCTCTTTTATTTGTACTTGACATATATCTCTCCACGGTCCCCCTCTCTTTGGTAGCGTCTGAGTTGACAACAAGTGATTCGGGTTCAGGCTATTGCAGGAGCACACAATCTTCTTCCATAAAGGGTAGTCCTCCTTTGAGAATCTCCACCACCATTTAAATAGTAAAGCAGTATTACGGATAACGGCATCACCCACCCCCAACCCGCCTAACTTCTTTGGTGCTTGGACCAATTCCCACTTCACGAGAGCCATTCCAGGTTGTCCATCATCCTTCCCCCAAAGGAACCTCCTCTGCAAGGTAATAATTCTTCTAGCAACCGCACTTGGCATCTTATACAAACTCAGGTAATAAATAGGTAGGCTGTTGATCACCAACTTAATGAGCACCAGCTTTCCAGCCTTACTAAGGACTTTTGCTTTCCACAGGCTCAATTTTTCCTCGATCTTATCTAAAATCAGCTTCCACGTTTTTACCAACCGTGGATTTGCTCCTAGGCTAATGCCAAGATACTTTACCGATAGGGTTGCCTCCTGACACCCTAAAAGCTGACACATTCTGCTAACCCACTCCTGACTGCAGTTCACTGGTATCAAGTTAGACTTCTCAAAGTTAATGCTCAAACCAGACATCAATTCAAAGCACCTCAGAAGTCTCTTGTAGTTCCTCACTGTTTCTTCTTCCGGCGGGCAGAATAATATAGTGTCGTCAGCAAATTGTAAGTGTGACAGCTCTATATTATCCCGCCCGACTAATAGTGGAGATATCTGACCGTTCCTTACCGCCTCTCCGATCATCCTATTTAGCACATCCACCACTAGAACAAACAAAAACGGCGACAATGGATCACCTTGCCTTAGACCCCTCTCCATCTTGAACGGTTTTGATGGTGAACCGTTGATCAGAATGGAAATAGATGCCGATGTAACACATTCCTTTACCCACGCCCTCTATGTTCTACCAAATCCCATCTTTTCTAATACAGTGTCCACGAAGCACCATTTAACTCTGTCATAGGCTTTTTGGAAGTCCAATTTGATAATTGCCGATGCCTTCTTTTTCTGTTTCAACCACTGCACCGTTTCACATGCAATTAAAGCTCCATCATGTATCTTTCTCCCTTTCACAAACGCACTCTGTGATTCCCCAACTAAGCCTGGCATCACACTCCTCATTCTTCGTGTCAGCAATTTAGAAATAACTTTATAAATACAGCCAACCATGCTGATAGCTCTGAGATCCTTAATCTCCTTAGCCCCAACAAATTTCGGCGCCAACGCTACCCAGGTGATATTAGAGTATGCTGGTAGTTTTGCTGTTTCAAAAAAATTTATCACAGCTGTAGTGAACTCCGTTCCTATCTCATTCCAGCACTTTTTTATAAAATTCATATTGTACCCGTCACTCCCTGGAGCCTTTGAAGATTCACAGTCCCACACTGCCTCTTTTACCTCCTCTACTGTTGGTAACACCTCTAGGCCTTCCGCTTCCTCCCTCTCTAAGCGATTAACCAATCCATCCCTAAAACTCACCTTTGGAGACTCTTCCTGGTGGTACAGGCGTTTTTTATTAAAGTCCCGAATGGCAACTTTGATCCTTGCTTGGTTCCTCACTGTCCTCCCATTAATCTGTAGTGACTCAATCCGGTTATTTTGTCTTCTTGCCGAAGCAACATGGTGAAAATATTTTGTGTTCCTATCCATCTCCTTAGCATGGCGGGATCTAGACATTTGCTTCCAGTGAACATCCTGTCTTGCATACCACTTTTCACAACATCTAACTAACGCTTTTCTCCTTGCCTCCAATGTACCATCATAGTGTCCACTACTGACCATATCATCCACTTTCTTTATTTCTTCCTCAAACCTCTTTATCCTTTCATTCAAATCACCAAAATGCTGCTTATGCCATCTGCGGAGTGGTACTGACAGTGCTTTCATCTTCTCTAGGAACTGCATGTTACCTAATTCTCTCCATTCTTCCTTTACCGTTCTCAAAAACCCTTCATGCGTAAACCACGAATCCAAACTTCGGAATGGTCTTGGGCCTTCAAATTTCCTGCTGTCTTCCATGATCATAGGGCAGTGATCTGATAATCCTCTTGGCCCACCCCTCAAACGCGTCTCTGGGTATACATCCAGCCATCCCAATGAAACTAGGCTTCGATCAATACGACTGCATGACTGTCCCCTAAACCATGTATACTTACGGTCATTTAGTGGCAAATCAACCATCTCCATGTCATTTATCCATGATTTAAAATCTTCCGCAGACGAAGATAAGCTAGTCGCTCCTTTCCTTTCTTCCACATGCAAAATTTCATTAAAATCTCCCAAAAATCAAAGAGGCACCTGACACAGTCCTGCAATATAACTCAATTCTTCCCACATGGAGTTCTTCTCAGCTCTCACATGCGGTCCATACACTAGGCAAACAACACAATGAAAATTCTCTTTTACCACCATTCCTTCTATGCACAACCATCTATCTCCTTTATAGCAGTTAGACAATTTAAAAACCATTTCATCCCATATTAACAATAACCCACCAGAAGCCCCGCTTGAATTTACAGACTCCCAACATGCTCTGTTACTTCCCCAAATACGTACTACATCATATTTAGTGATAATCTCTTTCTTTGTTTCTACCAAACTAAACATTTCCAATCTAAACTTAGTTTTAAAATTTTTTAACATACTAAACTTCGCAACACCTCCCAACCCCCTTATATTCCAAGAACTCAAAATCATTGAACAAAATTATTGCACACCTGTTTTCGGTTTTTAGGCCGACTCCTTCGGGCTTTTGCTTTTTGCTTCGCTTGACGTCGTTTTAGAGCAATTGCTTCATTTTGCTCCTGTAAGATAGCCATGATGTCCTCCTCATCACTGTACTGAGCACCTGACTCTACCGCTAATTTCCAAGCCTCTTTGTTCTCAGCCATTTCCTGTTCGAAGCTCGGCCTTTGTTCCTCACTTGTTATTTTATCCCCGCCATCCGGATCTGACCCCATCTCTGAATCCGACTCTGAGCCGTGCAGGTTTCCTTCATCTACTTGCCCATTCCCGAGACTATTTGGCGCACCATCCATCAAGGTTTCCCCTTCCTCTTGTCTCAATTTTGTTGTGCTTTGGGTCCGGCGTTCCTCCCCCGGTTTATTACGTCTGCTGTCTCTGCCGTTTTCAGTACTGTTTCCCGCGGCTGCTGCGTCGCTCATCATTCCCAAGCCTTCAATGTCATAGGATGCCCCTTGTGCTTGCATTACTACTGTATTTCTGCCAATTTCATGCCTCCGTTGTTGTTCCTCTGTATCATCCTTGGTGGCTTCTATAACCGCGATCTTCCTTCCTTCAATTCCCCCAATCACCGTCTCCCGTGTGGCGTCCTCCGGTTCGTGTAGCTGTCCACTGCCACCTTCCTTATTGCTTCGCATTACATCCCCTGCGCCACTCCTATACCCAGCCTTCATTTGCGCTACATCACCGCTCCGAGGCTGCTTCCTGTGGCTGACTAGCATGGCGGAGGATTTGGTCGCCTCAGCCTCAGGCCGCCCGCGTCCCGCCTCCCGTCCGTTTGTCCTCGCGCCTGCCCACCTGCTGTTAGGAGTCGACGCCTGCGTATGGAGCTTGCCCAGATCGTGGAGTTCCTGCCAGGTCAACAAGGAATCCGGGTCAGTCTCCACCCGGTCAGTAGGTCCATCAGCAACTTCATTCAATCGGGCTCCTTCCTTAGCCCATGATCCATTCCTTGTAACAAGCTGGTTGGGCCCATCAACAACACATTCCAATCAGGCTCCTTCCTTCACCCATACTCCATTCTTTGTAGCAAGCTTCTTGGGCCAAGTAATTGCCAGCCCATTACCCTTATTTGCATTATCATTTATTTGAATTCCATAACGGTCCTCGTAATTGGTAGAAACTGTATCCTCCGAATCAATATCCTCATTAATATCACTTGATATGCGAGAATCATGAATCACCTTTAATGCCGTGTAATTAGCGCCCTCATTAAGAATATTTGAATTCTTGTTGTTCTATTCATCCCATTCTGCATATGAATTTCCCATCCTGCCCTTATCTTGTTCCTCGCTCCTGTGGTCTACCGTCATCAACACTGCCGCCATGTCCCAGCCACCGACCCTCCATTCCTCAACACAGTTCAAAGTGTCGTCAGTCCCTTCTTCCTGTACCTCTTCTCCCGCTAAAGTGTGTTTGCCTCTCATATCATTTTTCAATTTCAAGAAACATTCCTCTCGATACACCTCTCCACCGACTTCCTTTACCATGACGTCAAACCCACTTGTGCCTATTGTAACATGTATCCATTCGTTAATCATTTCGAAACTACACGTATCAATCAATACTCTGCCTACACTGAACGAATTACACGATTCCGTCAGGCTATCGCATGCGACTACCTCACCCCATTGCTCTCCTATCCTGCGGAACGTATCCCTTGACCATGCATGTAATGGAACTCCATAACACTCCAACCAAACTCTTCTTGACTCACTCTTCTCAGTCTCATCCCATCTCCAAACTCTATGGAACAATTTTAATAAATCATTCATTCTGAAGGTGTAGGCTTCTTCCGCACTAAGCATCGTGTCAAACGTTAGCATTGCTTTATACGCTCCCAACTCCTTTACTTGCATCACACACAGCCATTCCCTATGAATCTTTTGCTCTAGTGCATTAAAATCAATCGCCAATTTTGTTCCTCCTACAATGCTTCTTTGTAGCCAGACTACATTCTCATTCGCTATTGGTACTTCAACCTTCTTTTCCCATCCATTATCACTTGGATCCTTCCTGGGAGCCTCATATGGTTTCTTAACGACTTTGTCTTCAGCTACTCTGTCCCTCCTCATTTGTGGATTTCTTTCTCCTGCATCCTGCCTGTTGATCATCTTCGCTTCCTTGCCCCTCATATTCTGCTTCAGAGATCCCCTTCTATACTTTGCTTCCCCCACAAAAATTCTATTACCTCTCAGTATCATACTGTTCATCTCTGCAACAGCTTTTAAGGCTCCTCCTTTCGTAGTATACCGTACAAACGCAAACAGATAGATGTGTCCATTTTTGTTCTTCCGTGATAAGTATATGTCGATGATCTTGCCTGTCCATTTGAACATATTATAAAGTTCTTTTTTTGATATATCCTCCGGCAAGTTGTCCACAAAAACAGAGAAGGAGTCAAGCTCCAAGCGTTGATACTCTTCTTTGTTCCAAACCCTAGGATCTTTACCATGTCTACTCTCTAAAGGCCTCCCCCTGTATATCCCACCCTCAAACGCTCTCTCTCTCTCTCTCCATCTCTCTAAAATGTTATTTGCTACTCCACTTTACTTGTTGAGCTCTAACAAATTATTAAAGCAAAAATCGGTTTTTAAAAAATAATCGGTTTTTATATAAAAAACCGGTTTTTACATTAAAAAATTGGTTTTTTATACAAAAAAAAAACCAATTTTTATACTAAAAAATTAGTTTTTATACCATTAAATTGGTTTTTACATGTAAAAATAGATTTTACACAAATTAATATTTTTACATACAAAAATTCAAATTTTTAAACTTTTTTTTAATTGAATTTTTTTAATCTAAATTTTTTTTCTTTCTAAATGATACGAATAACATTTGTAAATAATGAAATCACTTCGATTGCTTTCGTTCCTTTTTCTTTCTTATCTCTTTTCAACATTTTCTATAAATAATTTTTTCTAATATAAATAATTTTTTTTTTAAATGATACGAATAACTTTTTCTTATCTCCTTCTTTCCATCTCTCAATAGAAAGAGAGAGAGGGGGGAGAGAGAAAAGGAGAGGACAAAGAGGAGGAGGAGAAAGAGAAAAATGAGAGAGAAAGCGGAGGGAGAGATGGGAAAAAGAGAGATAGGAGGAGAGAGAGAAGGGAGAGAAAGAGGAGAGAGAGAGAAAAGAAGAGAAAGAAGGGAGGGAGAGAGAAAGAGAGAGGAAGGGGGAGAGAGAGAGAGAGAGAGAGAATGTAATTTGGTTTTGAAATTAGGTTTTGATTTTAATTTGGTTTTGGTTAACCGGTTAAAAATCGTTTTTTTTTTTAATTTAGTTTTGGTTAACCAATTCTAAAAAATATGGATATAATTTTTAAAATTGTTTTATTAAACAGGTTAACCAAAATGTGGTTATGATTTTTTAACCGGTTAACCATATTTTAGTTTTTTTTATGAACACT
>NC_029789.2:9402270-9407505 GCF_000816755.2 Arachis ipaensis | reverse complement strand
AATACTAAGTTAAATAAAATAATAACGGTCGTGTCCTTAGTATATATATTGGCAAGTTTTAAATCCATTCTCATCTAATAAATAGGATTTTTAACAAACTACTGCCTCCGGTCATATTTAAATTTGCTGTTATTTGAACAGCTTAAACTTAATAAAAAAAATGGAATATATATAAATATGGGAAAGAACTAAAATTACTATACTAAACCACTATTGATATTTTTCGAAAATAAAAGAGTCGAAAAAAATTTTAGACGGCTCCTGACAATTATCTCGAAAGATAATGAAGTCTTTAATAAAAAAAATACTCAATTCGGTCCCTGAGCTTTATTTTTATAGAACTGATTAGTTCTTGTGTCAATAATTTTTTTTGTTTTTTTGTTTAGCACAAGGGCTAATCAGTCCCATAAAAATAAAGTTCAGGAGCCGGGTTGAGTATTTTTTTTGTTAAGGATCTCGTAGTCCTTTCGAGATAATTGTTAGGGGCCGAGTTAAATATTTATTATTGTTCTGAAAATCAAACCGAACTAACCAGTTCAACCGAATTAATCGAGAACCAATCCTCTAGATAGTCCAGTTGATGTACAAAATCGTTTGACAAAAAATTGGCATAAAAACCAGTCGAACCGACAATAAACTGACAAATTGGTAGAACCGACCAATTTTTTAACGGTTTTTAGAATTAAAAAAAAAAAGAAAATGGATAGTATAAATACTATTTGCAGCCCTAAATTAGGAAATTAAACGTTGGTTTGGATTTTCCTTATTTTAATTTTGAAAAGAATAAGAAGAGATCAGATTTTAGTTTACTTACCAAATTATTAAGATAACAAAAAAAGTTATACTACATGTTTTGTTGTATGTTTAATTTTTAATAATTTTATTTAATATTTAATTAAATTGGTTGAATTCCGATTAAATTCCAGTCAAATCTTTAAACCAATAAACTAATTACTCTACTAGTTCATTGATCTTACAACCTTGATATTCACTCTAAAAGGGTCATATCTACTTATCTACTTAATATACTAAAATTGGATTTTTCCCGAGCTGCTAAAGGTGACGTGTCAATCTCTCACGCTTCCGTTTTCCCTCCAAAATGAGTGAAATTTTTTATTCTAAATTATTTTATAAAAAATATCTTTATTGTAATTATATATAATTAATATTTAATGAATAATATATAATTATACTACTTTAAGAACATATCTTATTTCAAGTATTTTAAGTTATTAAAATCGTGCATGATAATATATCTTTACCCCCTTTCTATTTTAATCTGTGTATATTATGTATAATATTGTTATTCATTGTCCGAGATTTCTCTGATCATGATAGAAAATAATGATTCTATTCATGATATGATAAAATTATATAATTTTAACAAAATTGATATATGATGCGTAATTACTATACATAATAAAAAATTACCTTAATAATAAATAATTTACATATTTATTTTTATTTTACTACAGTCTATATATAGTATTTTCCTGTGATACATGAATCTAAATTTGAGAGTCAACTCATAATTTTATAATTAGTATTTTTTTTACTACTTCATAGAATAAGAATGTATTCTTCATTTTTTTTTATTGAAGTTGATCCATTTAAGGTATAATTTATAATTTTTTATAATATTTTTTATATACTCATTTTTATTATATTGTGTATCCAAGTTTATAGACTAATTTTGCTGCTAATCTTTGAGCTTTCATGAACAATTTGTTTAAAAAAAATGGTGAATTCCAATTCAATGGACTGCAGCAATTTAAGGGATTTGTTTGATTTCATTTTGTTTGTTTTAGTCTCCAAGTTTTGCTTGATCATTGTTAAACGTTCATAAATTAATATTTTTTCAAGTTGATTTTACAGCATTTTATTATCAAATGTGTACTGGAAAATAATTGTTCGGTTGCATAAATTCTCATTAGATTCACCATTCTAAATTGGTCAATTTGGTTCAAATTCATATTTTACTTTTGTTTTTGTTTTTTTTTTTTAAATTGCTCTTATTGCAGCAAGTGTTCTCAGATTTTTATTGTGAGCTGCAGAATGAATGTCCCAAATTCATATTAATTTTGTCATCTTTTTCGTTGTGTTTTTGCCTATGTTGATGTACTGTTCAAATTCAGTATGATAATTTATTAATTGTTGTTACTCTAATTTATTCTTATCGTTTAATGTTCCAGTTCGATTGTCTTTTGTCATAATCGTTTACAATAATGCATCACATCCATAAAATACTTCATCGAGTTGTCTTCACTGATTTGGGTTCCAACTACATGGATGTAAGCGTTCAAAGAAGGGACAATAATCTCTACTTTACCGAAGGATGATTGGATCTACTCACCTATTATGACCAACCTAATGGAATGTGGTTAAAGTTAGCTTTCTTGGGAGGAGCTCGATTTTTGATTGAGGAATTGCATCCGCGAAACTTTATAGGGTAACTTCAAGTTCTATCCCTTCCATGTTTTTTACGTCTGCCTGAAAATCTTCGAAGTGGAGCACATACTGAGATTGAATTCCCTCAGTTTAAGTTCAGTTTTGCTAAATTCGTGACAAACTCGGATATGCAATTTCAACGATTGGTAATATATTTAAATTTTCTTATTTTAAGTTGTTCATTATTAGAATAATTTTTTAACATATTGTGATTTTTTTTAGAAATTACCAACTTTCTTTTACATGCATGCAATGTCATTGAGAGGAATAAGGGTTAGTTTGGTTTCTCGGTGTGAAAATTCTATACCTTGCCGCATTGTATGAATAGCGGATGATGTTTTAATCTTAATCACGAATTCTAAATGTTGAAACTTACGATGCTATTTCAGTTGGTTGTCGTTACGAGAATGACTCTATACTATACGTGACTAAGGACTATAATAGATTCAATATTGTTCAAGTAATTTGGTTTTAATATTAGTATTTGATTAAGTTATAGTTATAGAATTTTAAATTATTGCCTCAATTTATATATTATGAGTATTTTTTGTGTATGTGCTATTTTTAAATAATTTAATAAAATGAAGTAGTGTCGGATATAATTAAGTTTATTTTTATCCTTTATTTCTTTATTTGTATTTTCATTATATTTGACCAAAAATCTCTACCTAAGCATATAGTAAATCGTTGACCTAAACACAATTTATTTGTCAATAACAACAGATTTTATCTAGAAAAATAATGAAACATCAATAATGTATGATTATGTTATTTCCACGATTAGCTAATTAATGCAAAATCGAGTGCCCTTTTTTTTTTTGATTGAGGTCATATTCTGTTTGGTGAAAGTTTCAATCACCTTAATTAAATCATGTCTTTGTGCCTTAGCTTATATAGGTAGTAATATATTACATATTATTTGGTATATCTAAGTAGTTATTTTCCATAGCAGAGATGTAAAAATCATATTAAAGTTTATTGCCAAATAATAAACTCATGAATAATGTATGATTATATTATTTTCGAAAAATATTTTTATTATAATTACATCATATCAATATTTAATTATGATAAAATATGTTAATTATAATTATATCATAAAATTATAATAATTACGATATTTATGTTATATATTTTAATCATTTATGTAAATAAATAAAATAGAAATCAATCAAATCAAATTTCGAAAAAAATTAATTAGTTAACAAATTGAATTTAGCTTATGGAGTTTTATTTTCTACTCAAATTTTTAATCATTAGTGATTTTATTCCATACCTAATGGCTACAAGCTATGATTCTATCAACAGTATTATCTGTAGTAGATTATGTAATGAAAATGTTTGGAAAATAAAGGTAAAGATTATAAGGTTATGGAAAGTCCCATCTAAATTTGACAAGAGTAAGACAGCTTACCTATAAATGGTTCTCATATATGATAAAGTATGTTGATTATCCACCATGATTTCTTCAAGTGATGCTAGGTCCAATTTATAGATATTTTTTGTGCAATTTAATAGAGTTGTAAGTGCTAATAGTCTTCATTTTTAATTTGTTTTACAGTGTGATAAAATTCATTGTTCAATCAAGAATTATTTGGCAAAGATATTTGAGAATGATCTGATTGAGGGAAAGGTTTATGTCTTCTCAAATTTTCTGATTGAGGAATCAAGCGGAATTTATCTTCCGACTACACATGTGTGTAGAATAACTTTTAAAAAGGAGTCACGTATAGTAAATACGATCGATGATCGTAACATTCCTGATAATCATTTTAATTTTCTCGATCATGCTAATATATTGAGACAAACAAATGAAAAAGCTAACTTATTTGGTACGTAGTTAATTTGTATTATTATTATTATTATTATTATTATTATTATTATTATTATTATTGTGTTGTTTCTTTTATTTGTTTTTGATTTTATGCTTTTATTATTATATTGTGTTTTTCATTTATTTGTTTTTGATTTTATGCTTTTAATTCATTTTTTTTTTTTAAATTAGATGTTATTGAACTCTTAACCGAAAAAGGAGAACTTATACCATAGTCAAAAGTAGGAAAAAGTGGTCATTACATTGTGGTTGATCTCCATAATTTGCAGTATGTGAAGATTTAAAATTTTACAATTAGAATTTGTTTTGTAACAATTGTCTATTCATATGCAAATTTTTATATTATATATTATTACTTATTTCTTCTAATTTCCGCCTTTAATTAGAAATGAGGAAAAAATTAGATGCACACTGTGTGATTAATTTGCAACTCAACTACTTAATTATCTACGTGATCACCAAGCAACCGATATATAGTTATTATCCAATTTGTAAAATTCAACAAAGGCATTGGTAAGTATATTGATTTAACATTTTATTTATATTATATTTATAATCATGTTATAATTATTTTTATAAATATCTTTTAAAAAAATACTATTAATATTAACATATGATGTATTAAATTAATTTTAACACAATAACTTAAAATTATAATTTCAATCTTATCACGTGCATGACACGAGTAATTAAACTTGTTATTTTTCTAATTTTGAGTTCACTATGAACAGTAATCCGAGGTTTGACTTATAAAGTCAAGAAATACATTAATGCGACCGATTGTGGTCATATAAGGGATAATGTTTTGCATGGATTGTGGCAGAAGGTAGCCGGCGCTATATAAGTATTAATTATTAAGTCTCCGAAGAAATATATAATTAATGAGGGATGTTCATAACTTTTGTAATTTATAGTTATTAAATAATTATTAATAATAATTTTAATAATGTGAA
>NC_029789.2:9400572-9402025 GCF_000816755.2 Arachis ipaensis | reverse complement strand
ATAAGTATTAATTATTAAGTCTCCGAAAAAATATATAATTAATGGAGGAATGCTAGGAGCCAGTAACTTTTGTGATTTGTAGTCATCAATAATGGTTTTAATGGTGTGAGATTGGTGTGAGATTTCATTCAATGTCTCATTTTTTTTGTTAGTTACATGCTAGCCAGAATTTAACAAAGTTGCTGTCCCTCTAGACTTTTTCTAATTAGAGTTAATAGTCAAATTCGGTCTCCGAAAGATTATTTATTCTTTAAATTAGTTATCAAAAGATTTTTTTAGTTATATTAGTCTTTAAAAAATAAAACATAAGTCAAATTAGTTCTTTCGTTAGTTATATAATAACGACATGATGACATATCACGTTAAATGCAACGTGACATAATGACGTGGTAGGTTAATGTTACATGTCACAAAATGATTGGTTGACATGTCAGGTCAGTGACACCTAGCATGTCACGTGTCACTTGACGTGTAAAAAAGTTATTTATAATTAAAATAGTTCTAAAAAGTTTAGACGTAAATCATTTTTATCCTTAAAATTTTAAAAATTAATCAAATTAGTCCTTATATAAATTTTGTAACACCCTAATATTCAAATCCTTATGCTCGAGTCATAAGTCAATGATATTACGGTGGTACGACTCTCAGGTGGATTTTTAATAAATAAATATAGGTAATTTCGAAAGGAGTATTAATCGAGAAGCCTGAAAAGAGAATTGAAGTTTACCACCCGTCATGGGCTCCCTCAAACCAATCTCAGTACTGCATCTGTATTTCAATTTAGTGGCTTTCACATTCGTCTTTCAAAACTAATCATTATAAATCTCAATCTAATTCCAAGGTCACTATGACCAAACATCATGGTACTCATCTCTCAAACACGACAACTCGCACTCTCTCATCATCTAAATCCAATTATGCATCAATGATAATTTCCTCATCCGTTTCAGAACCATCAAGGCTCACAGCCGCAATTAATTTCAATTACCTAGAATCATTATCTGCATAGCTCACTAAACTTTTAAGTACTCAAAGCATAAAGCATTTCCAATCATGCTCTACTTTTCCTTATTATTACCATACTATGCTAACACTTTAGCAAGCTTCTGCTATGCCACCTTGATTTCTCGTCAAGTATTAGTTCCATCACTTATTTCCTCAAGTACTAAACCACCACTTAACTTGACCTACAATTCGAATTAACGTTTCCAAATCCATCATTTAGGACCATCCCTTATCTATTTAAATCAAAGGAACTAAAAGTCACGAGTTCAATCCATTTCACCAAAAATCCATAAATCAACCAACTACATAACAAACACAACACATCATTCTCAACAGAAATTCATTTACATCACAGGCATTTATCCATTTGTATTAAGGCAATTACCTCAATCTTACTGTCGCAATCGGCCCGCATCCTGACTCTCTCCTTGTTGGCAATTTCTTGATA
>NC_029789.2:9396859-9398134 GCF_000816755.2 Arachis ipaensis | reverse complement strand
ACCAACATCACCAAATACACTAACATAACCAATGTCACATACATACATCAACCTAGGGCTCATAAAAATGACAAATCACAAGGGTTTGAGCACTTCTTACCTCAGCCCATATGAAGTAGGGATAGAACCCACTTAGAATCCATATTGGAGTATCCCTAAACACCCAAAATCACAAGATTTCAACACTAACTACCCAAAAACGTGTAACAGTGGAGAATTTCGAAAACTGGACAGAGATAAATGAAATACTTACCACCAAACTTAGATAGAATTGTAGAGGATGAGAAGAGCAATGAGTGGCCGCAAACGGCTCGTCAATCGGAGCTCCGTAGCTCAAGTTATGGTGGTTTGAAGATCAAAGAGAGTTAGGTTTTCTCTCTTCTCTTCTCTTCTCAAATCAGCGCCCCAACCCTTCTTTTTAGGGTAAAATGAGCTGAAATGCTCACAACTAATGTTTATATATGTTGGGTCTTGGCCCACTTAGGCCCGGTTCACTTATTTTTGCCCATTGGCCCAATTTTGGGCCAAAACCTTTAAGATTAGCGCTCTAAATCGCACTTTAAATATTTCTACCTTCCCTAATTATAATTCCTCATTTCTTAATCTTATTTACCCATAATCAATTTCCTCAGTTGTAGTACCAGACAGATCTCAGCCGGTACTACCGGTCAAAATTCCACTGCGCACTTTTACGCAGAAAACTATATTTTCCGACTCAGAAAAATTCACTGAATCCAAATATCATATTTAAATTATCAAATTCCAATTGCCAAATCTTCCAACCATATTCGCTCCTATTCAACTTATTATTTACTAAATTTCGGTTAGACCGGGTATTACAAATTTCTTTTATTTTTTTTATAATATTAAATTTGAAGTATTTTTTGATAGTACTAATTTTAATATTATTTTTTAGACCTTAATAAATAAAAATAATTTTACATAAAATAATAAAAATAATTAAATTGTTACAAAATTATTTTCTCATATGTATTTTTTATTTTTTATTTTTAAATTCTAGTTTTTTTTGTAGTGAAATTTTTTTATATAAATAATTTTATCAAACTATTATTAATTATATACTAAAAGTTTTAATATTTTGGATTTTACTAAATAAATATAGTAGTTATTTTAAATATTTTAATCTTTTATATATCACTAAATAAATATAATAGTTATTTTAAAAAAACTATAAGCTTAAAATATTAAATTTTTAAATATATAATCAACAATAATTTAATAAACTTGTTTAAATAAAAAAATGTCACTATATAT
>NC_029789.2:9394472-9395007 GCF_000816755.2 Arachis ipaensis | reverse complement strand
TTCAAATTTAATATTATGAAAAAATAAAAAAAATTATATAAGGACTAATTTGATTAATTTTTAAAATTTTAAGGATGAAAATGACTTACGTCTAAACTTTCAGGACTATTTTGATTATAAATAACTTTTTTACACGTCAAGTGACACGTGGCATGTTAGGTGTCACTGACTTGACACGTCAACCAATCATATTGTGACACGTGGCATTAACCTGTCACGTCATTATGCCACGTGACACATCATCAGCCGTTATCATTTAATTAATGGAAAGACCAATTTGACTGACGTTTTATCTTTTAAAGACTAATATGACTAAAAAAACTTTTAAGAACTAATTTGAAGAATTGGTAATTTTTCAGAGACGAATTTAACTATTAAATCTATATAATTATTATCGATATACCATTGTTTTAGTAATTTTTAATCATTGATCTTAATTATAAAAAATATATATAATATATATAATTAAAATCAACAGTTAAAAATTACTGAAACACCAATATATCGATATACTTAAAAACTTTTTTATAATTAT
>NC_029789.2:9392562-9394279 GCF_000816755.2 Arachis ipaensis | reverse complement strand
TTTATCACCAAAAAAAATATAAGAACACAAAATTTTACATTTCTATTTTTTATATTTTGTTCTTTGTCTTGTCCAATCTTTAAGATTTTGTCGTATCTTCAAAAACAAACATAACTCTATTATAGTCAAGATCTTGTCCCATCTTTAAAAACAAACCCAGCCCTACTGTTCTCTAGTCAAGATGTAGCTATTACCAAATATGACTCAATTGATTCTTCTAACCGTCATTATAATAAATGTAAAATGATATAGATAGTCAATTTTTTCAAGTTGGTACTTAAATTTTTTATGTACTCCTTATGTACTCTTATTAGGAGTGTAAGGAGGTTTCAAAAACTAGTATATTAAACCTTTCTAAAACAATGACTGCACAAAAATAATTTAAACAAAGCTGAGGATCAACACTTCTAATGTAATATTTTGACTAGAGTCTCCATGGCATTATTACAAACAGTCACCTGCATTTTCTTCACTTTAGTTTCATGGTTTGTATTCGTTAACCAAGAGAAAAAATCATCATAAATATTGATATGCATTGTTTTGTCTAACCGTCTTGCTCACACAAATTTGAATGCAATTTTCAATAAACTTCACCCACTTATCACCACAAACCACATTAATCCAATTCAGAACTTAATCCCAATTAGAGGATGATCTATCAGCACTTAAGACACCATCTTCATTACTCGAATTCAACTCTGCATTGCCTGAGTAGAAACTAAGTACGAGGTTCATAGCAAAGCTTCCAACAACCACAGAGACAAAACCTGACCTAGCTGGCGTTAACATTTTGTCGAGCACTCGGTCCGCAAAAAGCAAAAAGCAACGCGGAACCAGTTTGGTCAGTATTGGAAGGTTTACGGTTTCATAGTCTCGCGAAACTCTCTTGATGACAATGCGCATGACGGTGGCGAGAGAATTAGCAAAGTGCTGACAGCGCGCCATTTTGAAAATCTGTTTCAAAAAGTTGGTGGGAGTCGGATTGCAAGACGTCCTTGAAATCTCCAGAAATGACCACAAGGGTTTCTGCAGATTCCGAAATGGCTTCCGCAACGAAAAGTAGCGTGCCAAGAAGTTTGGAGACTCTCATCCTCTTACGCGTTGCTATGGGCGCGTGATAAAGCCTATAAGCACCGTAACCCGCCAAGGCCACGGCACCCAGGATGAAAACCCACTTCGTCCTCTTAAGGACATAATCAAAACCCAACACTTGCAACTCCTTTAACTCCCAAATTATCAATAACATCTTCCAGCTCAATATCTATATGCAAAGAAGGGATAGAGGTTGGAGGGATAAGATCATGAGGTTAAGAAATTCCCATTCTATTTTCCGTTGAAGCTATAATTTTGTTTTTTTCTCTTTCGTGGAAGTAATAACCCTATCCGTCCCTTTCATTTCTGCTGCATCAACCCCAATGCAAATAGTCAAATACTATAGCCTCAGCCTCACATCAATAACTAGAAGTCTGGAATACATTTTTTTTTTCTTTTTGAACTACATGTTTTATGGGCTTAGGCTTAGTAGTTGTACTTTGTGTACTCGTCAACACTTCACACACTCCTTCTGTTGTTCATCTGTTTTATATTAGTCTATAGTTGTTAAAAAATATACCTGCATTAGTAGTTATTAGCATTTTTTTTATTATTTCATTGTATTTATTTAATTTTTAATTTATTTAAATATTTGATAATTTATTTTAAATAATAAATTTTTTTT
>NC_029789.2:9376749-9392148 GCF_000816755.2 Arachis ipaensis | reverse complement strand
GAATCAGCTATCTTTTATGTGTAAATATCACAAATGCTGAAATGGTGCAATGCATGAAACATTTAATTACATGTAAATATATGTAAGAACTATATGTCAACGAGCTATTAATAATTTAATATACCGCATTTTACCAAATGGATTATACATTTTTCTTCATAGTTAAGCTCATCAATTAGATTATTGTCGCTGCGGTCTATTCCGTTTTGCCAAACAAACAAAAAATATTGACTTTTGTGGCTGTTGATAAGTAAACATGATTTTTTTATTTAAATTAAATAAATATAAAAATTATGAAAATGTACAAAATATAAAGCAATTACTTAAATGTATGATTTATCATATTTCGAATACTAAAAGAGAAAATAAAAAATAAGCAAATGTCACGTACTAAACATTTGT
This sequence comes from Arachis ipaensis, assembly GCF_000816755.2. Lineage (NCBI taxonomy): Eukaryota > Viridiplantae > Streptophyta > Magnoliopsida > Fabales > Fabaceae > Arachis > Arachis ipaensis. The sequence goes on along the minus strand of NC_029789.2, from coordinate 9,391,746 downwards.
TATGTGACACAACGACGATTGACGTATCTAAAATGTATCTGGAATACGTGTTAAACGAAAAAATGGGTATTGAATATCTGAGATATGTGTAAAGATTGAACCAGGTCTCAATACGCGTAAATACTTAATAAGGGTCTCAACATCCGAGATATGCTCTGAGGCATATATAAGGCTACAGTAGTCGAGATTTCGTTCATTTGAATAATTTTTAAGAATTTTGTAACTTTATAACAACTTAAGTTCGAGTTCCTGAAGTACATATGAGTATATGACCCCGAATCCCCGATAATATGTTTGCGACAGAGACTTTAACAAATTAAATGCGACTTGGTACATAACTGGAACTTTGGATTTTGAGGTTATTTTTTTTTTCTTTTATTTTCAATAAATAATTAGTTTAGGTGTTTAGGCTTTATTAATTTATTTAATGTGTTAGGTATTTTGATTTCGTTAGTTAGAAGTTTTATATTAACTTAGGTAGGTATAGTAGGTTTTAATATTTTTATAATTAATTTTAACTTAAGTTAAATAAATATAAAAGCTAAAAGCTAATTGATATGTTAGTTAAATTAAATAAATATATTATTCAAATAAAATATTTGTGAGATCAGATTTTTTTGTTAAAATTTATTATTGGATTGAAGTCATCAAAAATATTACTAGTCAGGTTAAAATAATACAACATGAATAATTTATTTTTTAAATCTTGCTTCACTTTTCTTTTTTTATTTAATACCATGAATATTCCCACGTAATTCGAATCAATTCGTTTCGAATTACTACAATGCAGAGTCATACGTAATTCGAATCAATAAGATTCGAACTAGCTAAGGGTAAATCGAATGATATCAATTCGAATTACTAAGAAATTTTGACGAATGACGTTTTTCGAGACTAAATGATTCGAATTACTACTCCTTTGTAATTCGAATTGATTGGATTCGAATTATGTTTATATGGTGCGAATCAAGTTGTTTCGAATTAGTGTGGAGTGGAGCTCTATATATATGCAGCGAACTCATGGAGCTGTGAACAAAGAAGTGAGATGACTAGTGAGGATAGTTTTCTAGTGCTAGTACACCATAGAGGATCGGTTAAGAGAAAAACTCGCTCTAGCGTGAAGTTCACTGATAAGGATCCTCTATGTATTGTCATGAGTCCCACCACCAGCTACGATGCTCTCGTTAGCTCCGTGCTTGTCAAGCTTGGTGTGGAAGGAGTGAAAAGAGTTAAGAAGTTTTACTATCGCATTCCAACCACTGTTCTCCATGATACGGTGAAGTATGATTGTTTCACCATTGGGAGTGACGAGGACTTGCAGGTCATGTTTCTTTCTCGTAGGCAGTTTCCCGAGGTGAGGACACCAGAGCTGTTGGCAAAGTTCGCTGACATGGTATCAAGATCGGGTGGGTCGAACCGCAATGCCAACACTATAGCCACGGTGGCCGGTTCAAGCTCGAGACCTGCGGTTGCTTCCTCCTCCATTCCAGTGTATGTGCCAGCGGTCCAGCCTGCCGCCTCCCCATCGTTTGCTGTTGATCTTAGCGGCAATGTTGGAGACCAGGTTGGATATGGGGAACATCTTCCGACCGACGTACGGTGTCCTACACCGGCTGGAGTGGGAGAGGGCTTGTTTGATGAGGCAGATGACGATGATCTCGAGCCGGATCTTATCGCCGATGAAAGCGGCGATGATGTTGGAGCGAGCGATCCGATAAGGGCTACTGGTGGAACTAGTTCTGGCACACAGCAGTATCCACCCCATTTTTCATCTTTGGACCTGGAAGCCATGAGACAGGATGAATATCCTGAGCAGCTTGCTGGATTTGGCGCTCGGGATATGGAAGGGTCCGCCGGTATGACAGAGTTTCAGGTTGGCCAACAATTTCAGGACAAAGATGAGGCGCTGTTGAGTGTGAAGACGTACAGCATCCGCCGAGGGGTACAGTACAAGGTAGTCGAGTCTGACTATCGAAGGTACGTGGGAAAGTGTTCAGAGTTTGGGAATGGGTGCACATGGTTGATTCGGTTGAGTCTCCGGCAACGTAAGGGTATCTGGAAAGTCAAGCGGTACAACGGACCGCACACCTGTCTCGCCACCTCCATCTCCAGCGACCATAGGAGTTTGGACTACCATGTGATAGCGACGTTCATTATGCCAATGGTTAGGGCTGACGCATCCGTCAACATCAAGGTGCTTCTGAATGCCACGGCAGCTCACTTTGGATTCAGGCCTACGTATAGGAGGGTGTGGATGGCGAAGCAGAAGGCTGTTGCAATCATCTATGGGGACTGGGATGAGTCGTACAACGAGCTCCCTCGGTGGGTGTTAGGAGTTCAGTTGACGATGCCTGGTACTGTAGCCGTCCTCAAGACTTGCCCTGTTATAGTTGGGGGACAGGAGGACGAGTCTCGGGCTTATTTTCATAGATTGTTTTGGACTTTTCCCCCTTGTATCGAGGCATTTCGTCATTGTAAGCCGTTGGTGAGTATTGACGGCACCCATCTATATGGCAAGTATGGGGGAACGTTGCTTGTGGCAATTGCACAGGACGGGAATTCCAACATACTCCCTGTGGCATTCGCACTGGTTGAGGGTGAGAATGCTGAGTCTTGGTCCTTCTTTCTCACCCACCTCCGTCAGCACGTGACACCTCAGCCGGGATTGTTGGTTATTTCAGATAGGCATAACGGCATCAAGGCAGCACTTGAGGCGCCCGATGGGGGATGGCTACCCCCAGCTGCATACCGGGCATTCTGCATTCGACACATAGCAGTGAATTTCGCCCTCACCTTCAAGGGCAAAGATGCCCGCAGGCTTCTTGTGAACGCCGCATATGCGAAGACAGAAGTAGAGTTTGATTACTGGTTCGACATTATGTGGTCCGAGAACCCGGCAATGTGTGACTGACCATAGGAGTTTGGACTACCATGTGATAGCGACGTTCATTATGCCAATGGTTAGGGCTGACGCATCCGTCAACATCAAGGTGCTTCTGAATGCCACGGCAGCTCACTTTGGATTCAGGCCTACGTATAGGAGGGTGTGGATGGCGAAGCAGAAGGCTGTTGCAATCATCTATGAGGACTGGGATGAGTCGTACAACGAGCTCCCTCGGTGGGTGTTAGGAGTTCAGTTGACGATGCCTGGTACTGTAGCCGTCCTCAAGACTTGCCCTGTTATAGTTGGGGGACAGGAGGACGAGTCTCGGGCTTATTTTCATAGATTGTTTTGGACTTTTCCCCCTTGTATCGAGGCATTTCGTCATTGTAAGCCGTTGGTGAGTATTGACGGCACCCATCTATATGGCAAGTATGGGGGAACGTTGCTTGTGGCAATTGCACAGGACGGGAATTCCAACATACTCCCTGTGGCATTCGCACTGGTTGAGGGTGAGAATGCTGAGTCTTGGTCCTTCTTTCTCACCCACCTCCGTCAGCACGTGACACCTCAGCCGGGATTGTTGGTTATTTCAGATAGGCATAACGGCATCAAGGCAGCACTTGAGGCGTCCGATGGGGGATGGCTACCCCCAGCTGCATACCGGGCATTCTGCATTCGACACGTTGCAGCGAATTTCGCCCTCACCTTCAAGGGCAAAGATGCCCGCAGGCTTCTTGTGAACGCCGCATATGCGAAGACGGAGGTAGAGTTTGATTACTGGTTCGACATTATGCGGTCCGAGAACCCGGCAATGTGTGACTGGGCGAACCGAATTGAGTACTCCTTGTGGACACAGTACTGTGATAAAGGTCGGAGATTCGGGCACATGACGACCAATATTTCTGAGTGTGTGAATTCTATTCTGAAGGGGGTAAGGAACCTCCCCGTGTGCTCGCTGATCAAGGCCACATATGGAAGGCTTGCGGAACTATTTGTCTGTAAGGGTTCGGAGGCCCAGGCTCAGATGGCTACCGGACAACAATTTAGCCAGTACCTGGTCAAGTGTATCGAGGCAAACCTGAAGACGGCCAGGTGCTTCACGGTGACTGTTTATGACAGGGATAACTCGGAGTACACCGTGGCTGAAACGACTCCTACAGGTTCGTTCTCTCTTGGTACGTACAGGGTCTCACTAGGGTCTCAGACTTGTGATTGTGGATACTTCCAGGCACTTCATTACCCGTGTCCTCACGCACTGGCATGCTGTGCGTACTCACGACTAACTTGGCAGCCTTACGTCCACGAAGTTTATCGCATGAGTTCTGTTTTCGGTGTCTATCAGATGGGATTCACACCTCCCATTCCGGAGGGATTCTGGCCCCCATATGCCGGGCCCACCGTTATACCGGATCCGAACATGAGGCGTGCGAGGGAGGGTCGGCCGAGGTCTACTCGTATACGAACCAACATGGATGATGCAAATCCGAACCGCCCAAAGAGATGTGGCCTCTGCAGGCAACCAGGACATACTCGGCGAAGTTGTCCGCAGGCCGGACGACCCACAGTCACGGAGGGTAATAACTAGGAATGTTAGTTTGAATGTTTTTGTTTCTATTTACCACCATCACATGTATGTTATTTAACGGATCAACCAATGATTAGTAATGTTTGTCCGTATGTTTTTATTTCTATTACCATCAGCACATGCATGTTATTTAACTTAGCAACCAATGAACTTCGTGAAACTAAGTAATTTATTCTACAATTCCAAAAAGTTTTTTTTCGTACGATACATATCTTTCAATTGTGGTTCTTATTATGGCTTTACGTTACATAACCAAACTACACCTTATCTCTAGGTGTCTGATAAAACACTAAATAACAAGAAAGTAACTACCGGGTGCACAAATACATAAAGGAAGCCATACATAACATTAATAACCAAGTAAAAATACACAAGCTGACTACATGGCAAGAACAAATACACGTAGAACCCAGAATCATCGGAATAGGTGTGAACCAGTGAAACAACGGCGCGGAACCCGTGTCCTATGTCCTCTCCGGATCAGTGGCTCCTCATCCTCAATCGAGTCGGAATCGTCCTCCGGAACATCCGCTGTAGGCGGCCTAGGGGGAACATGTACTGGTCTGGATGACGACGGACCGGCAACTGAGTGTGACCCCAGAGTATGTGCGGATGTCGGCGTCCCACCCAAGGCAAAAGTCTGCACAGGAGGCACCGTGGTAGGCTCGTTCAGATCTACATCTAAAGGTGCCTGTGTCCCTGTCGTCTGATGCCGCCCTCGTGAAGCATCATCCTCCTGCATGATGGTACGGATATCCTCAAGGAAATGTGGTCCACCGAACTCCGCCACTAAACCGTCACTAGCAATGAAGTCTGGAAACATAGAGTTCGGACTGACCCATGGAGTACTGTCCTGAAGTGCCTGATCATCACCGGGGACACCAACGAAATAATCTCCAAGTGGTCCACATCCAAGCCCAGCGTCAGTGTGCGTCGACGGATCTCCCATACCAGATCCATACCACTCACCATCATGCCCCCCCTGCTGGGGCCTGTCAACCCCGACACCCTCACCTCGTCCAGCTGCATCTCTCACAGGGTGGTGGATATCATCTCTAGCATCAACCCCCCTCCTCCTACGTCCACCACCACGTCGTCTCCCTCGACCCCTACCTGCGTCCTCAACCTCATCCATGGCATCATCGAGCCAGGCATGCTCTCGCTGGCTACGACGTGTGCCGACTCGAGCTCGCCTCTCAACACGACGTCTGTCAGGAACATCGTGGACTAGGTCCATCTCAGGAACTCGGCCTGGACCCCTCTGAGTCGCCTCACCCGGAATAGGAAGACCTCGTGGATCACCCAAGTACATCTCTGGTGACAGGAATCTCTTTCCATGCTGATGCCACCATGTCAAGAACTCATGCGAGGGGCCGGGGTCGGCCACAACGTCGAACTGTAAAATGTGATCCGCACGCTCCTGCCAGTGAAGATGCCAATCAGCTAGCTGCGCCAGAAACCAACGGTCACCTCCTCTCCCGTCCTTCGACATCAAGAAGTCTATGTTCAGGGCGGGGCGCGGTTGGGGCTGTACGCCGCCAAACTGCGGTAGCACTCTATCAACCTGATGCCACTCAACAACCACAAAATATATCAAGGACGTCACACACCGCCATAGCATCGTATGCCGAGGCTCCAATACCTCCGGATGGACAACCTGGATGACGTCGAGTGCGCTATAGGGCATCCATATGAACTGTAAACACCATAAACATTCTATTAAAAGTCACTTTTAAACTTTAAAAACTTAAACATTGACTAGCTACACATACGGCTGATGGTACTTACATCCCGAGGCTGTAACAGGTCGAGCTTCAGGCGAGCCATCTGAACCCTAGGCCCCTTGTTGCTAATCCCAGGATTGTAACCAGACCACCTGCGAAACCTGCGAAAGTTTATAATGCATTCGACATATGCAACTCATATCACAAAGAACAAAAACCACTTCCCCAAACCGCTAACATACGCTAAAACCACTATCCAAAACCATTAAAAAAAACCGACCTCAAAAACGGGTAAAACAAAAACCGGTGACAAAAACCAGTGACAAAAACCGGTGACAAAAACCACTGACAAAAATCGCTTGCCTATACCACTATCATAAACCGCTAGCACTAACATAACCCACTATAAAAAACCATTAACAAAAACCACTGGCCCACACCACTTTACTAAACCACTATACTAAACCACTATCCTAAACCACTAACAACAACATAAACCATCGTCCTAAACCGTTAACAAAAATCACTACCATAAACCCACTATAACATAAACCACTAACATAAAACCACTTTCATAAAACCACTGCCATAAACCCGCTATAACATAAACCACTATCATAAAACCACTTTCATAACATAAAACACTATGAACAGCGCAACATCATAGACCACTAACCTCGTCGTTGATCACCCCGGCGATATGAGCAACTCCATCCAGACGGTAAAGCCTCCCCGGATTGTCTCCCATCGCCTGAATATGCCAATCCGGTGAATCTCGGCCCAAATGTTGGTCGTTTTCTCTGGGATTTGGTGGGGTATGAGAATGGCAAAGTGATTCGAATGAACTTGGTTCGAACCCCTTATATAGGCAAGTTCAATGTAATTCGAAACGAATCAATTCGAATTACTTAGAGTAGCCAAAATCACATAATTCGAATCAATAAGATTCGAACTTCTCTCCCTACTCCTTCTCCTAGTAATTCGAATTAATAGGATTCGAACTTTTCTCTCATAATTCGAGTTAAGTTGACTCGAATTACTTGAAAATTTTCGCTTCTAATTCGAAACGAATTGATTCGAATTACGTGGGTTTAGTGAGTTGGAGTAATTCGAATTCAATCAATTCGAATTACATACATATCTAGTTCGAAACCTATTGTTTCGAATTACATAAAAATACGTTCTGGTTGAATATTGTCTCAATTTTTGATTTGGCGGATATGGGTAATTTTGATGAGCCCTTGGCTCATTTGAGTTTTTTACCCATAATTTATTTTTTAAATTTTGCTTCATTTTTCTTATTTTATTTCATACTATGAATATTAGCAATGAAAATTATGTTTGTATGGAATATAATATTTTATTAACGATATTTATCTACTAAATTTCTAATATTTAATAATTATTAAATATAATTAATGATTCAGATAAGCTTAATTTGCAGGAGTAAATATTGTGACCATTAAGAGAACTTGATTATTGTTGCCATGCTGGGTGACTTTGAATCTCCTCCTGTTGGCATCTTATTGCCTTATATAAGGGAGGCGGAATTTGAATATACAGTAGAGTTGAGAGATTTTATGTTTAACAATTCCTCGATTTTTGCATTTGTCGAGCAGTCGAGACATGATACCCACAATTTTCACCTTTTATGGGATGAGATCAACATTACACTTTAAGATGTTGCCTACCATTTTGATCTCCACAATAAAAATGAGCCGATTGGAGATTGTATCAGAGACTTCCAGCAATAACAAAAACGTCCCATGTGAATTGAAATAAAATATTTAAAACATTAAAGACTAAATTAAAATTTTGTTCATATATTAAAATTAAAATAATATTTTACTCTTTTATTTATTATTTTTCATTAATTTATAACTATGATTCATCATAAAATGTAAAATAAAAATGTTATATATACACTAACAATCGATCACCAAACCAAAATTATTGTATTTTCTTAGTTTGCCCTCCTTTTCCTCTAAGAGAGTTTAAATTATGTGGTTGGATTTTGGAGGCTTGTACCAATAACACCTTGATCTTGTGCCTTTGAAAAGACCACACTGGGTTCAAGATTTGACTAAATTCAATTGTAAGTTGTAACATTCCACAAGCCATAAATTCAAATATCCTTAAAGAAAGCGTTATCCACTATTTGAATGATTTGTGCCATCTCTGCCTCTCCGCCTCATATTTATTACTAGCCGCAAAAGATATTTGGAGATCATTTTAATAAAGATATTAAAAATATATTTTTTTAATATTTATGTGTTATGGTATTATTAGATATTTTTATTAAATTGGTTAATAATTTATTTTTTAATAAATCAGAATAAATCGGTTTATAAATCAGAATAAATCGGTTTATTATAACAACAATAAAAGTCACCAAAAAAAAAATTATAGCAACAATAATAAATCTAATTATCCGCACTATAATTATTAGACCCAATTTGATTCGACCGATTTACACAATCTAAATCGAATGATGTTTAAATTTTTTTGATAAAAAGACAAATATATCCCTGATTTTTATTTAAAAAAAAATTATAATTCAGTGGATTATGTAAATTGATCAGTTTGACCGCATCTGATAACAATTGAGTTTATTGTTATTGTTATAAAAAAGTTGATTTTATTCTAATTTATTAAGAAATTTAAAAATAATCGATTTATTAATACGTCCAATAATAATGCGACACTTAAGTGTCTTTACAAAAAAAAAATTTACACGTTTTTATGCTAACATCCTCCAAGATATTTAACTGCTAGCAGGTTACTTTATAGATGTAGCTGAAGATAAGTTTACTATTATTAGAAGATTTTAAATTTTTTATATTTTTAATAAAAAAAATTTTCAATTTATAATCTTAATATATACTTTTATAACACAAGATAGATAAATCTCTTCCGTTATATCAAGACAATTATGAACAAATTTACAAATTAAAACCCGAGTTGGAGGACAGCATTTATTACCAAGCAAAAGCTTCCTATATATAATAACTTTGAGATTGAATGTCTTCATCAAGTTCTTAGCCCCAAACTCTTAAGTCATTCTCTCCCACAAGAAGCATCATATGACAACTCGATCTTATTTCCTCGTTCAAGATTTTTTTTTTTTTTATTTTCCTATAGTCTTTTTCAATTAGACAGATTAAGGATTAATCCATCGCAAATCGAAACATGCACAGAGCGGAATTCAAACCAGACTAGCAAACTATCTACTAGACCAACTCAATTTGGTTCAAAAAAACACAACAAACTCTTAGCGAGGGATTAACTTCCTTACATTTTCCAAATTAAATGTCAAAATAACAAGGGGTGTCTATTTCCATCGAATTCAATATGTCACTATATCCACAACATAGTACAAATTTACAGAACTCTTTATTGAATAGCCGAATATCAAGGATACGTAATTATGTATTTCTCATGACAACTTTTAACTGCTCTGAAGCTCGAACCTTAGCGGCAACAGAATATAATAAATAAAATGAAGCTGCAAAGAATGAACCTTGTACAGGATAGAACCTTCCAAATCACGAAATAGCAAAAGTTGTGGAATGTAATGCATACACTATTCCACTCCAATGAAATAGAGCTAAGCCTGCAAGAAGCTGGCATACTTTGCACCTAAGAAAAGTCTTTGGATGCAGAGCAGCGCATTCTTAGTAACTTCAGCATTCTCATGATTCATTAGTTTCATTACTCGTTCCTTCGCCTTGAGGTCCGCCACAATGAGACGCCCAGAAGGATGGTGCTGGATGAACTGCGAAAGGTCAAAGCAAGCAACAGCCAAAGTCCTTGGATTGCTACCAGTGTCCAAAATTGTTATTAGAACCCTTATAATCTGCAATTTACAAAGATGAATGAATCACTATGTGTTTTCCACTTTTTTGAAAATATTAATATGCAATGAGATTATGTCATAATTCTTAACTTTTAAAGCATTGCTGAAAGGTAATTGCTATAAAATGCATTGTCCATGTCACTCTTGTGGTAAAAGAGACGTCCGTGTTTGTAATAAAATGATCACGTCTCATAGGATCCATGAAAGTAATTAAGTTTGGAGTAAAAAGATCATAAATCCATTGTCATTATATGTATAGTTTTGAACAAAATGATTTGTTAGCATGTGATGGGAGTACGGATCAAGTCAACAAAAGCATGCATGTCATTTTCAATGTCTGAAGATGTCCTTCCAAAATCCAAAGCATGTTGCAAGATTCTTTTTCAGTTGGACCGCGTGTATACTTGAATTAATTATATACTTGGCACTAAACTTAAAATTAAACAGATTGCGGCAATTGTGTGTCCCATTTACTATTAAATTCCATAACACAAGTGTCAGGACTACACCAAGTCTTAGTTGACCAGGTCATACAGGTGGCCCCATTGTGGCTGGGTTTGACTGGATGAGTGTGAATTTGGTCTAAAACTACAGCTGAACTGGCCAAGAGACTAGTTCATTGGTTTTTCCCGGCTAACCAGGTCAATATGGATCATACAACAACAATCCAAACACAATTATGAAAACCTTCCATCTAATAGCACGCAGCTTAATCAATTACTCTACAATGCTTAGACATGGAAGCTAACCTTCATTCAATTCAAGGTATATCATTGAGTAAATCATCAGGTAGTTTACATGTTGTGTATCCTAATAATAGCAAACTAAAAGAACACATTCGTATGCTAACCAGCCAAGTAGTATTCAGTGATCAGTACTAATGATTTCCACCAAGGTGAATACTAAATCATTGTAGGCAAAGTAATATAATATTATGAAACAATAAAGCAATAAAATATTAAATCCATAAATGAGAGAAATTAATTTCCCTCAATCCAGCATTAGCAATAAGAAATGATGCATGAAAGGAAGAGGAAATGCAGAGATACCTGGAAGTCATTCTCTTCAAAATGGGTAATATTATCTCGCCAAAATATGGGATCTTTGTGCATGGGAGACCAATCCAGATTGCCAAGGAGAACTTCTTGCTTATACACATCAAAAGAACTTAATTTCTTAATGCTATCCTTAAGCCCATCCTCCAGGTAATTCAATCCCTCCAACAAGTCCTATGAAGTAGCAAGAAATGTACGCGCTTCAAAATAAAGATATTTGTTTTTTGGAGAGAGAGAGAGAGAGAGAGTTGATTAACGCCAACTATATCTCAAATCACATTTCCAAAAACGCATTTTGACTCTCAAAATACATTTTCAGAATAAACTGATGTTTGGTTAAAACAACCTTGAAATGCATTCAGGATCTAATTTACCAACTCATCCTCATTGAAATAACAGCCATGTACATAAACAGAATGCATTTTTGCAATAACATCACACATAAAAGCAATTTTACTTAGTATTGTATAGAGAACTAGTGGGATAAGGCTTTGTTGTTGTTGTGTACTTTGAAATTTAATTTTTCCAATACTAATAAATAATTCTAGAATAATTACGCAAAAATGCTCTAATGGAAAAATGTAAATAAAAATGACTTCTGGTGACTGATGTCCACATAACTCATACTAATAGTTAATTCAATTTGCATAAAAATAAATTTACATTAGGAAAAATCAATGTAAGTCCTTCAAACTTTCATGCTCTCACCTCATCACTCCATGCTTGTGCTTTCAAACTCTGAACAACTTGTGGTAGCTGAAGGTCAATCATTTGAGCAGCCAATGTCCCTTTTGATAGCAAGTTCTTAAAGGTAAGGACAACAACTCTAACAACCTGACAAAAACCAACAAAACAAGAAATAAAAATATCAGATCACCTAGGAAAAGTTATAAGCATATGTAATTGCTAGCCTAAAATATAACAAAAAGCTCAAATTAATTCAGCTAACACTAGAAGGTATAACTTTTTTGCAAGGGAAAAAGAAGAAGAGATGAATTGTATAACCTAAAGGAATCAACAATACCTTCTCTTTTGTAGAACTCTTAACAACATCAACAAGAGAAGGAAGGGTTCTTGAGGTAGTCAAGTATTCAATTGCCGGTTCATAGTAGGATAAGAGCCATACACAGAGACATGTTTCATAAAGAAGCTGTTACAGAGAGAATTGTCAATTAATTCCCTAAATGAGTGCCATCAATTCTAAGTTCTAACACTAGCCTAATTGTGGCTTGAATATTTCATTGAGATCCCAAGTCCAAAAAAGAAAAAAAAATCTTGGAATCACCACATCATCCTACACAACAAGCATATTTAGCCACTGCAATGCAAGCTACAGGATTTCCAGCTAGCATTTCAGTTATAAAAGGATGAATCACACCTGCCTAGCTAACTATTGGCAGAAATCATGTGGATCAGTTCTCAAAGATATATTTCAACTTTACCTGAATAGACTGTTGGGTGGATGCAGGAGAAATCAAAGGTACAAGCAACTTGATTCCGTCTGCTTGAACAAAGGAAGACCTAACCACATGTTCCTTAAGTAGAGTTGCCAGGCAATTGATGGCAGTTGGAACACCCCGTGTAGGATGAGAAGGCTTCTTCAACTACAAATGATAATTATATGATCAGGTGAAAATGAATATGTAGAATGAGTCCATTGACTATCTTATGAATTTTAATATAAGTGCTTTTTAAGTCATTCAAGCTTTCCCAACTGCCTAGTGATCTGAGTGTACATGTTATGAATTTGGATCCTCTAAAGTGAGGAAGTTGGTAAAGTGGTAAAAGTGAAGGGTTAATCACCGTTAATTTTGTAACTTTCATGAAATTTGTTCCCCACTATCTTAATTTAAGAGTGATTAACTCCTCATTTTACCAACTTCCTCACTTTAGAGGATCTTGATCCCATGTTATACCATCTGGTTGGAGACTTAGTGCAGTTCTGCAGTCCAAAATTATAACCTATCACATCTAAAATGGACCAATTATCCATTATCTATTACACCATGATTATTAAGTCATGATCGATCCAGATATCACATACCTGTTCGCAAAGCCATTTTACCAATCCTCCTAGAACATCTTCAATCGTGGTAAATGCTTTCTTTGAGTTTGATTCTGAATTTACAACACCGCCATTCTGATTTTTGGGCCTGGCACTGTAATTATATGATAATAAGAAATTGAAAATCTGAAAATAATATACTTGTGGGCCTTATTTTTTAATTAACACGAGGGAATGACTGTGTCAGTTTGTGTTACCTAACTATTAAAGCAAGGATCTTACAACTTTTCTCTTGTATGAACCAATTTCCTCTCCAAAGCAACCTGAAATACAGGCAAAAGATAGATAACTATCACGTGGCATTAGCTTCATGACAGGTATATCCATGCATATATATATATATATATCCTTGATTTTTATAAATAAATACTTAAATAGAAAACACACATGCAAGAATAACCATGGTTACAGAAAAAGACTGACTATCTTTTGTGTGAAAAGGAGAACAGCTACTATAAACTATTAAGTTGCCAATTGTGAAGCAGTCTTCCTACATGCACTAATGCACATATCCTATATAGACAAATATGAAATATCTATATCTGCTTTGCAGCAGTTTTCAGCTGATATTAATGACTCTTAAAAAGTTTATATGCATAAGAATAAATATCATGAAAATCAGAGTATGATCATTAATGGCTGGTGGAAGATGTGGAACCCTTGTAAAAGAAATTTCTCAAAAGAAAAAAGGAAGGGAAAAAGCTTAAAGTAATGGTGATGTTTTATGTATACAATATACTCTGATAGAAGCCAATATGCCAAATGCTGAAATACTTCAACAACTTCACAAAGAGTCAAGAAATATAACAGTTAAATACTTAAATGAGTGCAGAGCAAGAGAACTGGGCTTCCATAATCGTGACATAGAGGTTAATGATTAAGATGTAGAGTAAGTAAATATTCAAGTAAATACTCAACTTAAGAAAGGTTCATAAGTGTCTTCATCTGCAAGGGTCTTGTCATGAAACAGTCTTGCTCTTTTAGGATTGGCTGCAAAAGAGCACAACTTAAAGCACACACCACAAGTAATACAGATCGAAACAACAACCCAGTTTCCTTCGAATTACCTGTGAGCATCTCATCTATCAAAGCTAGAACATATTCTACAGTCTCTTCTTTGAAAATATCACGCAATACATGAACAAACATGCGAACATAAGCCGGACCATCCTGCCACAACAGAAACAAAATCTCAACACAATTATACATTAAACTCCACAGTCACAAATAGTCAAATACTATCTATTCCACTTGTATTTCAGCAAGGAATTTATGAAGAACATAAATTTAGCACAAAGCCTTAGTATTTTTGAATTTACTGAAAGATTCGTCCCGGACTAGAGAATTTTACATATTGTAATTGAAGAGAGAAGGAAGGAAATGGGTAACCTCATGTAGCAATTGGGCACGGTGGGTTTCAGAACGATGGTCGTAACGGCGTAGGAGCTGAAGGGTTGTACCAGAGATGAGCTTAGTGGACACGTAGGTCTCCCATGGGATGTCCCTCCTCAGAACCTTCCAGAACGCAGTGATTTGATCGGAATCAGCAAAAGAAATAGCTCAATCCAGAATCAGTACAAACGAATCTAATCTAAAAGGAAGAATGGCTAACCTGTTCAGTGGATAATTCGGCGTGCTCCATCTTGCTGGAACTGGAACTGGAACACGAACCCTAGCTGAGAAACAGAGGAGTGAAGTGAGAAAATCGTGACAACGGAGGAACCGGAGAGAGGAGGATCACTCACCCTCTCGTAAAGCTTTAACTGTCATTACTCATTACTTACTCACTTGCCTTCAGTTTTATTGCATTCGGTTTTTTTTTTCCCTC